>NC_087220.1:2318792-2378792 GCF_015104395.2 Macrobrachium nipponense
AAATATTTCATTTACAGTTAATTTTTGCTTCCTCTTTTGCTACTGTGATGTGACGATGACGACTGTTGACTGTGACTCCAGTTGCGTGGTTTTATTTATCATTATTATTATTATTTCAGTAGATGAAACCTATTCACACGAAACAAGCCCACCAAAGGGGCCGCTGACTTGGAATTGAAGCTTCCAAAGAACATTGATTTCATTTTAGTGTCTCCCACTTTTAAACGTTAGAATTATTTGCATTTTTAACTTCCGTTTCCAAAATCACTCCTTACACATCCAGATAGGACACGTCCAATAACATATATATAACATTATCTTGTTGCTTGTCTCTGCTAGTTTTTTTTTATAATAAAGATCTTTCAAGCAGAGTCTACATGGCTCCGCGTTATGCGCTGAAAAGCTGCTACCGATTTTGGGTAAAAGTAACTTTTTAATATAAGATATTTTTTGCTATTTTTACCCAGAGAATTCGGAATATGACGATTGAATACCAGTCTTGTTGATATACCTATTAGTATAGATTTTGTATTGAATATTGAACCGCAGCAAATATGATTTTACGTTAGCTCATAGCTTTTAATATGAGATATTTTTGCTATTTTTACCTAGAGAATTCGGAATATAATGACTGAAAACTAGTTTTGTTCATATACCTATTAGTATAGTTTATTGTTTTGAATATTGAGCCACAGCAATTATGATTTTACGTTATCTTATCCTTTGATTTCATCAAAATTATGGGGGGGAAAGGGGGTTGAAGGACAGAACAAGAGGACAAACTTAAAGTCGAGTTCGTGTAATCGGAAAAAACTTAAAAAAAAAATAAAGAAAAATAAAAAATATTCCTCGCGCTTGATGGTAAAACCATTCTTAACAAACGTCGTTCCTTCCTAACATCGTCTTAACATTTTTCTCTCTTTCTTCTCTTTCCAGTACGAGCTGCAGACTTTCACTGAGAAGCGCGAGACATCCTGGGCCTTTACGCCCTACGGCGGGGGCGACGTCGACGGGCCCTCCAACGGCCCCGCCCCTCTCCCCTGGGACGTGGAGGCGCGCCCCACCCACATGTTCCACGATGAGGTGAAGGTCGTCCAAGTGCCCCACACGGCTTCGGTCAAGGAGTGCCACAGGTGTAAAGGCACGGGGTCGCTGCAGTGCTCCGAGTGCCATGGCAAAGGATGGGTGATTATTATGATTATTATTGTTATTATTACTATTAGTACTATCACGACTCTTTGCTCCCAAATGACCTACATAGTTAATTGTTTATTCATAGAATTATTTCTTTCAGTCGTAGCTAAAGTCTACAGGATGCAGATTTTAATTCGGCTCCATTTCCACGTAACTATTTTACAAAACGTCTAGTTAAGTAGTGGAGTAGTTATATACCTAGACCGAAAAATATTAGGTAAAATTAGCTTGGAAACATCTCTTAACTTTTTAAGGGTTCTTGTTGTGCAGTAACAGGTAGGTGATGGTCAAGAATTAAAGTTAAAAGGTTTGATGTGCTACTGGATAAACTGAGGCTAAAGACGATTAAAATTGTAAAATAAACAAGGGAATTCGATGTCATTTTAAATTACCAAAAAAAGCTCTCCAGGAACAGTTAGTTTATTGAGCATACTGGTAGCCTAGCCCTTAAGAAATTAAGCCCTATGTATCCCCGAGTTAAGGCGGAGATCCGTTCCCGAGGGGCGAATGAAGTCGAATCTTGAAGAATTTATTAGAATAAAAAAAAAATTGCTGAAAGCCTTACCCTTAATCCTGTGGGTGGCTTGCACACTAGAAGGATTACGACACTTACTTACTTACATTAGAGAGCTCAGACACTGGTACCCAGGCTAACTTCAGATTTTCGCCTTAAGTTGGAGAGACATATTTTTTACGAATATTTTTCAAAAGCGTCGTAAGATCGGATCGACGTATGTCGAGACCATCTTAACTCGGGGACTGCCTATGCATGTAGTAGTGTTCAATCATTTTGTTTCCCCCTTGCGATAAGTACTTAGAAATAAAGTCGTTATTTTATAGGCTGTGTTAACATTGTAACAAAAAATATTGTACTTGTCTAAATATAATGAACTACAATTGTTGGTGAATGAGGTATAAAAAGTGGCTATATCAGAAATGCATAATTAGCACCCTTATGCTAGTGCTTCTGGAGTTGATTATGGAAGTTTCAGAGCAGAAACTTGGGCACCCTACTAACTTTCTCAATGACCAGATGTAGTGAAGAATGTGTAAGGTCGTCCATCATAATTGTCTTCTGTCTAAAGGTTATCCCTCATACTTAACTTGTTTTCTGTCTAAAGGTTGTCATCATACTTTTTTCTGTCTAAAGGTTGTCCATCATATTTAACTTTTCTGTCTAAAGGATGTCCATCATACTTGTTTTCTGTCTAAAGGTTGTCCATCATATTTAACTTTTCTGTCTAAAGGATGTCCATCATACTTAACTTGTTTTCTGTCTAAAGGTTGTCCATCATACTTAACTTGTTTTCTGTCTAAAGGATACTCCTCATACTAAACTTGTTTTCTGTCTTAAGGTTGCCTGTCATATTTGTTTTCTGTCTAAAGAATGTCCATCATACTTAACTTCTTTTCTGTCTAAAGGTTGTCCATCATACTTAACTTGTTGGCTGTCTAAAGGTTCTCCATCATATTTAACTTGTTTTCTGTCTAAATGTTCTCCATCATACTTAACTTGTCTTCTGTCTAAAGGTTGCTCATCATACTTATCTTGTCTTCTTCTTACCTTGACATCTGCTGCAGTGGTTAAAGGTTAATGCTCGATTGAGGATTAGAATTCAATGTTGGGGAGTCATGTCCTTATTTTAGTATAGGAATATGTAGGTCATTATTAGGTCTAGTAGATGAGAAAGCGTATCCTACCTCCTAACATAATGTTTCTTTAGCATGGAGAGACTGAAGGATTGAGTTATAAAAATGGCAATAATTCACAGAGGCCTAATGCAAGAATATGTATTATGAATATATTATGTACCAATGCCATTATTGAATACAGTATGAAGGGAAAACATCAGGAAACTCTAAACCACATGCAAATGCAGTAGCTCCCATAGAGGCCACAACAAAAGTAGCCGGGGATAGAGACAAAGAGAATCACAGTAGCAGCTCATACTACAAGGAACAGAGAACTACTGGTGTACAGTACAGCTCAGAACAGGACTGGAATTCATGACTGTGGCCACCAGTCACTATTCAGAGGTACCTTTCAGTTTCAGCATCATCAGGATGCATTTCTGTTCGACCATGTTCTGTGCATTAATGATCTAAAAAAACACCAAAGAATGAACCGAGGATTTAATAGTCTTAGTCAAGTCTGGTGGAGATGTTACATTGATCTTCCAAACATAGATGATGGAGCATGTCACAAGTATCATTTTGATGGCTTGTTTTGAAAAGGTGGTGGTTATTAATGTGTATTAGTGGTATTAATAGATGCCTGAGGCTTTATTTTCATAGGCACAAGTTTGTTACTGTACTCATGACACTTATTTAAGTACAGTATGATATAAAATCAATACAGTACTGCACACACAGTATACTATATTGTATAGAGTTAATTAATACAAATGGTACATAAAATTTTAACTTCTGGTGGGAAAGGAGAGTGCTCTGAACACATTTTTTAATTTGCGATCCAGTTTGTTCATATCTCTGAGTGTTCATGAGCTGGCTGGTGTCTGTGGTTGTGATCTTATGCATGGTTAATGGATGGCCAGTAATTTTGCAAAAGCAATGGGTGTATATATAATTACTGCATTAATCATTAACTACGCCCTCAGCAGCTTTGTTGGCTGAAGTCATGCTGCGAAAGCATTTACCCTGTAAATGTAAAGCCTTTATGGTCGTAATTTTGATTGTACTGTACTGCAATGAGACCTTGAATGTCCACTGCCATCTAACCCTATAATGTTTTCCAACAGACCCGCTGTTTGACGTGTCATGGAGATGGGTGGTATACGGATTCCTCAGGATACAAAGATCGCTGTTTCTACTGCCAGTCCTCTACTCATGGGCATGGTCGCCAAGACTGTCTCAAGTGTAATGCCAAGGGGCGTGTTGCATGCCCTCCTTGTGACAGCTACGGTCAGATACGATGTTTTATCCGTCTGACTATTACATGGTGAGTCGGTGTGCTTGTTCATTATATGGTTATGGTTATTTGATTAGAACTAAACAAAAATCACTACCTACAGGTAAATGATAATAGTTTTGTCTAGTTTTTTTTTTATTTATGCAATATTCAGTTTAAGGATTTCTTTAAAATTTCCAGTAATAGAAACAGATAAAGTTATTGGAGATTAAGTTGGCCTTATGCCAGCACGGGCTCTTGCTAGCAGATAAAGTTGTAGGTTTTTTTCAGGGTTCTGTTTGTCTGTCTTACACACACAAAAGTGCTTTTATTTTATACGCCTACTCTTCACATACAATTCTGTATGTACAGTGTATTGTGTTTAAGGATGAAAAGAAACGTACAATACTATATTAATTTTAAATCACACTATATTTAAATAGACATTTTCTTATATGAAACTCCTTCTACATTTATTTATTTATTTTTTAGTTTCGTATTCAATTTCATTACAACATCAATAACCTAGATGTTGTGACCCCAGTTTTAGTAACCATAAATGACTCTCTCTCTCTCTCTCTCTCTCTCTCTCTCTCTCTCTCTCTCTCTCTCTAGGTTTAAAAGTTCTTGTAATCAATTTAATGAAATCCAGAATATAAACTTCCATTTTTAGCCTTTAGAGATAATGACAGTTGTAGTTTTTGCCTCTCTCTCTCTCTCTCTCTCTCTCTCTCTTATGAGTGCTCACAAGTCTAATTTCATGCCTTAGTGAAGTTGGCAGGTATTGCCTTGTTTTCTGTAAGGTGCTCACATTCAAAATATTAACACATTGTACAGTACCTGTTAAGATTAACATCCGTTCATGGAATTTGATTAATCAGTAATAAATACAGAGCATTAATCTTTCATAATAAGTTTCAACCGATGATATACAACAGCCTAAGCCCCAGTAGCTTACAACATGTTTCGGATGATGTGTAAAGATCTCATAAATTTTTGTATGCAATACAAAATGAATGATATTGCTGTTATACACACACAGACACACACACACACACACACACACATACTGATATGAATGAAATAGTTATTAGATTTTTTATAAAGTACCAAAATGCAGGACAAAATGATAGCTACATGATCAGTATAAAATCTCCATGTGTATACATACTTGTGTTTGGATATGTGTATAAGTACACATATGCTTCATGAGAGAAAGATTTGTTACTTTTTTATGCATTTTATATATAATGTACTGCAGTTTGAAGTTTTGGTTCAGTATTGTCTAGTATATTCATTGATGTTTATAAGTATATACAATACTGTGTTGTGACAAAATAGAGAAAAAAAGTTGCCATTTTAGCGCTGTAGGTTTTTTATCTGCAAAATTCCGATATTTGCAATTAAGGGCCTTGGGTATATTTTGGTGGATAATCAACAGAAAAATTATGTGCAAAACCTAATATTAGACTTCCAACTCACCCTCCATGTTTTATGCCCCGTAGGGAGTTAGTGCTGTCAGTGCATCTCACATGGTGCACTGTAGGCATTAATAAAGGTTCCTTGCAGCATCCATTAGACCCCTGGCTGCAGCCCCTTTCATTCCTTTTTACTTTACTTCCGTTCAGATACTCTTCCTTCCATCTTACTTTCAACAGTCATCTAACAATTGATGCATAGCGCAACTGCGAGGTTTTCATCCTGTCACACCTTTTAAATCTTCTCTACTCTCAATTTCCTATTCAATGCTGAATGACCTCATAACTCCCGGTGCTAGGCCTCTGGCCAAAATTTCATGTTCCTGCATACCGTGTTGTATGGGGCAATCAAAAATGTAGTCAAAGCTGCACAGGTTTTTAGTTGAAGATTGGTCCATGTTGGGTGAGGAGGGGGAAAATTGAGTGGTTAGGAGAGCAACTACTTAGGGCCCAAGCTACAAGTCAGCTTCAACTAGTCACTCTCTGAAGCCCCCACCCAATGGCAAAGTGCTAGGAACCATGGAAAAGGGGGGAATGTGTTCATGTTTACGCAGTGTATGATGCAGTGTTGCCGTTTTGAGAAATTTTGTCTACTAGTGTGGCTTTCTAGTGACATCTGGCAACCCTCCATGGATATTCTGACCACAGCCACAGCGCTGAGGAATAAGATTTTTCACTTTGTGTTTGTATGTTTTATTATGAAAATGAGGTTATAAAACATATCCTGCTTATTTATACAAATGAATTTTATTGAAATCCTTTATTTTTCTTCGTCTAAAATGTTAAGCTAGTGACGTGTAGTTTTTTTACATCATGGAAAGTAATTCTACATCGGAAAATACGCATTCTAACCATTAAGTCATAAATAACGTACAAAAAAATCAGAAGAGCTGCGTATGGTAACACTGCTAAAAGCCAATGTTGTGAAGAAAAAATGGCATCACTGGTATGATGCTCTTTCTCTAAGGATTGCAGTACTGTATAAGTATAGTACTGCAGCAAGAGTTGGGTTATCGAAGTAGCCACCACAGTGCTTGCAAAAAAGAGTTATATGTTCCAGATGGCCATTTGTATGCTGAATTTAAGTTTAGTATGATATAAATTCAATACAGTATTGTATAGTTTTCCATCCCAAAACACAATACACTGTACGTACAACACTATATGGACAGAACAGGCACGCAAAGCAAAATTTGAACGTACGGATGGCAAAGGGGAGCATTCTGAAAGAAATTCTAATTTGCCATCCCGTTTGTTTGTATCTGAATGTTCACGGATTTTAGCTATTCACGGGTAATTGTGGTACACATCCCCGCGAATACTGGGGGTCGATTGTTCATCTAAGTTAAGTGGTAAGATGGTTTGGAAGTAACTCTATAGTATTAGCAGACAGTAACAAATGACAAGTTTTAAATTTTAAGAGTTGTATATGACCGAATCACGAAAGTTGGGAACGTGATAAATGCATAAATAAAGGTATAAGCCACGAAGGAAAGTGAAACACTGGGGTAGCTGCAAGATCTATCGACTCGACATCCTTTACTTAGCAGACTGACTTATTCCTTTATTTAAGAGTTATTATCACTAATATCTCGTGATAATTTTGTTAACAGTTAAAGGAATTGGCATTTTCAGAGTACCCTGCCTAAATTTTAAAATTTGTTGCAAATGGAGGAAGGGAATTTTGATATATTATTACAGAACTGAATCTTTGCTTTTCATCCTAAATTGCACGAAAATATTCTGTAGAAATGGGTATGTTTCAGTCGTTAAACTGTAGTCAATAAGGACTGCTATACTTGTGGCTTGTTTTGCATCGAGAATTTAATGAACGCAATCAAAGCATGACAAAGAACCTAAGACCGTATTCTCTTCTTTTTCTTCATTTTAACAGGAAAGTAAACACTTCCGAACACATTGTGAGGAAGGGTGGCTTACCCGAAGAGTTGGTGAAGGAAGTTTCAGGTCAGGTGGCCTTTGAAGAGGAAGGACCTCGCATCTACCCTCTCACACAATTCCCTGACAACACTATTAATCTAGCCTCTGCACAGCTCGTCAACAATCACAAGAATAAGTTTGTTGACGAGAGGATTTACTGCCAGGTGAGGTTTTCATTCTCAACTCTGTTTTCACTGAAGTTCAAGCGAAAATGCATTGCATTGCTACCCTAATACTAAGTATTCTTCTTCTTGCATTTTGACACATTTTCATCTATTCATTTTTAATAAGTGGTATCTTTCTCTCTGTATTTCCCTTTATCTCCTAATGAACACCTTAATATTTTTTGTACGTTTGAATTTCAAGTCGGTGTCCCCTTTGGTGGGTTTTTTCCATATGAATAGGTTTCATCTACTGAATAATAATAATAATAATAATAATAATAATAATAATAATAATAATAATAATAATAATAATAATAATAATAATAATAATAATAATAATAATAATATATTGTTCTAATAATAAAAATTTTAAAATTTCGTGTATGATTTATAAATACTTTATAAAAGATGAACCCAGAGAAGGGTTCGAAAGATTTTATAAACTGTTTCTAAATTATACACGAACTTTTATTAACTTTTTTATTATTGTGGACCCTTAGAGCATTGTATAAACACTCATGATAGAGTTTTTCCCAAATAATAATAATAATAATAATAATAATAATAATAATAATAATAATAATAATAATAATAATAATAATAATAATAATAATAATTAATCCTCATAGTAGCACGAGGTTTCAAATGGAAAAACAAATCCACAGTTATTTAAATGCACACATATTTAAATTTAAAACTTTCTCGAAAGCAACCCTTAAAAAATTTTTTAATTTATATACATGTACATTTACATAACTGTAGATTTGTTTCTCCAATAATAATAATAATAATAATAATAATAATAATAATAATAATAATAATAATAATAATAATAATAATAATAATAATAATAATATTTTGGAAGGAGACCCTCTTTTAACCAAATTCTGTTGAATAAAAAGGCAGAATTCAGCGAATTAATCTTATATATCATCTTTTCTATTTTTCTTATTACTCGCTGAGCCAGAAAAGCGAGTAATAAGAAAAATAGAAAAGATGATATATATGATTAATTCGCTGAATTCTGCCATTTTATTCACGGAATCATAATAATAATAATAATAATAATAATAATAATAATAATAATAATAATAATAATAATAATAACAAAGTTATACGCAATCTGAGTTTGTGGAATTAACATTCTTCTTCTTTTTCCAATGCAGAGACACCAAGTCCGCATCGTGCCAGTGGCCGAGGTGGAGTATGGCTTCAAAGGTGGTCCTGGGAAGTTCTGGGTGTATGGCTACGAGAATAAAGTCCATTCTCCCGACTATCCACAAACATGTTGCTGGGGCTGTTGCTGTTGCCTTATGTAGTTCGACCGAAGTGTCATCACCATCGACATAATCTCAGATTCCACCAAAGCAATGCACATGATTCACCTCTTGAATTTTCAATGGGAAATATGATGTTTTCGAGCTGTTACTAAAAAGCCTAGGTTACTTAACAGTTATGCAGGAAGAAAAAAAGAAATTTGATACCTGTTATCACACTACAGTATGTGCTTGTTACAAGTAAGTGTTTTTCTACTGTATAAGTTCTTTTGCACAATGATTTAACCCTGATTTACGTCAGATCATTGCAGCATAATAATAAGAATTTAACGTTTGATAGATATTCTTAGGATACAAAGTGAATTCATATATTGTAGGGCCTTATTTTAGGTTTTTGCAATATTTTACAGTGTTTTGTGGAATGTCTTGGTATGTTGAGTTATCAAGGAAAATAGATGGGCAGGTTTCGTTCTACAACTCGGTTGATCTCGCCGAGTATGAAACGCGTTGATTGGCAAAACGAGTGCATCAACCATTTCTCAGTTTATGCATAATTGCTAACATGATTCATGTCGTCAGTTTAATTTCTTAATGTTTATAGAAATTTCTATGAATATTTCTGACGCTTGACTTTGGAAGATAACCCTTGATGTATCTTCTTTTTTTTATTTTGCCTTTCTCGTCATTCATTTCAAACCATCCACAGTGGTGTAACCATTTATGCTGCAGCATAACTTAACACAACTTTAAATAATTTTGATGTTGTAAATCGTGCTGGCAGGATGAACGCAGTCTTCATTAGTTACGATAGCTCTCAAAATGTACAGTCTGAGTGCATTTAGCCTTGTTACATGACCAAATAATAAAAAAAATTGCTGCTAAATGAGCAGGAATTCAAACTGCATAATATATAGGTACTATGTACAGGACTTGCGACGCTTTTAACATGTAACAGGATTTTGGTAGAGGATGACTGCATCTCCTCCTTCCTCCTTTTCCTTCCAGTAGGTTTTTACCTTCAAATTCTCATTCAGTGCTGTATACAGGTGACAAAGTTTTCTTACTGGTAATATTATACACAGTGATGCTATACAAACATTCAAGGCATTTAGAATTATTTGGACAGTTGGTTAGTCTTGATTTTTACCAGCAACTTACGTGTTTACCTATATTATTGTAGGTAGCACGCTCATATAATTTAGCATATGAATTATCCTACTTAAAAGCGTATATTTTTTACTGATTAGGTATTTTGAACATTTACAGCAATCTCGTTTCCTTTTGGTATCTAGCGTTGTAATGGGAAAAAAATTAACTATAGTCCAAAATGTATTTCTGGAGGTGTGTGAAGTTCATGACGAAATTCCTAGCATTGTCATAATTCATAAGTTAAGGGACATGGCTAATGTAGTTGAACTTTTCCAGAGCTTTTATTAGATTTTAAACACAAAAAAAAATTCTTCGTATCCCCGTTATGAATGCATAACAACGCGGATAAATGTAGTTTTAACAATATACTAAAATTAGAGATTTGGGAAAAAAAAAGTTGACAATTGGTATGGAGCTGTAAAATGACATTTTTACAGTTGCAATATTCCTCTAGTCACACTCAAGCTTTCCCCGTTTTTCAGTATACAGTATATTTCCTAACGGACTGAATCACTTTTACAATGAACTGGCTTACATGGAAAATAAAATATTGTGCCAAGATATTCAAGAACCAAGGAAGAAAAGTTGGATAATTGTTTCCGAATGCAAATAGCGAGATTTTAATATTTACATGAACATGTGATACAGTTATAGAATTTATATTTCTAGTCATTCCTATTCTAGTCAACACATTTTGTCATGCCGCTGGAGATGGTGACTTTGACTCTGCAGATATTATTATCCCCGTGGGAGGGATATGGTGCCGTCAGTGAACACCTCACGCGGTGCACTGTAGGCATGACTTAATTAAGGTTCCTTGCAGCGTCCCTTCGGCCCGTTGCTGCAACCTCTCTCATTTCTTTCCTCCATCTTCCTCTCCACCCTCTCCTGACAGTTGATTCATTGCAATGCAACTGCTAAAGGTTTCCCTCCTGTTGAACCTTTCAAACCTTTCTACTGTCAATTTTCCATTTCAGCACTGAATGGCCTCATAGGTCCCAGCGCTTGGCCTGCGGCCTAAATCCTCTATTCTAGTCTATTCTGCAGATATTCATTCTCACTTATTGCATCTCATATTTTATTAAAGGTCCCCAATACGTACTACAGTACTGAATGACTGTCAATTGTTACACTTTTCTGATCTCCAGTTAGGTGATTTTATATCTTAGTCCTCAGTCATTTCAATGTTTAGAGCGATTTCAAGGGTACTTATCTCCAGTTGCATATCTTGGCATTAGGTTAAAAATAATACAAAAAATTATAATGTATAGCTCTATTTACATAGTACAGTCAGGTATATTGACATTTTGCTCCAAACCCAAAGTAAAAACACATTGTTAAATGTATAAATATTATAGTTTGTTTTACTGGTTGATATATTGGATAAAAATTTATGATATTTAAGCTCATAGAGAATGCTTGACAGCATTCTATAAAACGTCGGTTTGCTACCAGCACATACCTTGACTCCGTTTCCAGGACGAATTCAAGCTTTTCTTTTCAGTATTTTCAGAACCAAAGCATTGTCATTGTACTGTAATGGGTTTTTCTTCAGCAAAACTCATCATCATTTTGGCACAGTCATGGTGGTAGCATTGATGTGATGACCTGTGAAAAGATCACTGAAGCTCCCAAAAATTATGTAAATATAGATCTTAGAAGTGCTTACAATGTTCAATGTAGATGTATTTAATGTCTCATTGTGTATGACTGCCACTTCATTTTATTTGTTTGTACTGTAACTATAATAAATAAAAAGGATTCAAGTTATATAGTGTGCAGCTGGCACTGCTGAGTTTCTGGAGGTCACGTGTCTTTCTTCTTTCGAGCGCGGAAATTGAACCCAGTTACATAAATCATCTCCAAAAGAAGCTATGCATGCAAGAGTTGGGGCTTGTAGAGACTGGTCTGTGAAATCTCAGATTTGCCACTTGTCACACGTCGATGTAAAGTATAAAAGAGTGTATTCTATCACAGAGCAAATGCTTGCAGGATGCTTGAAGGAAGGACCCCGAGAACCTTTAGTCAGCGAAGACAAAAATTTAAAAATGTGCGGTATAATTTTCCTCTGTGGTTTATTAGCCATTCAAGATCGATCTATCTTTTGATATTTATGAATTTTGCTGTTGCAGTTGTATTGGAGTGTTCAGAAACTTCGTTTCGGGGACTTCAATTGAACGAAAACTATAGTATCCTCAGTGGTGACTTGGAAGACCTCTAGAGATGCCCCATAACCACCTTTCACATTTTTACATCATAGCCCTTAGGTGTAGAAGTAGGTTCATTGGCAGTTATATTTTACTATACTGTGCTGTACTATAGTTACTTAACATAAAAAAAACAAAAGCATTTGTTCCTACAAGTATCTGCCAAGAATTTGTTCCTTGCTGTGTTATGTGCTTGCTTCGAAATGGTTCTGCCTATCTATGATGACTCAATACAAGGTTTATGAAACACAGCGACATTTCTTTCGACATTATAAATTCGCTCATTATCGAAAACCAACTGTAGATAGCCATTATACGCCTCTCGAGTAACACGGAATACCAAAGTATCTCGATAGTTACTTGGTACTCCTGTTATTTCCCTTGTACAGCATTTACAAATGAACGAGTTAAGAGTTCATTGCCATTTTTACAGCATGCTCGTGCATTCATTCATGGTCATTTTGTAAAGTAACAAGAAAATAAAAATATAAAGTACTTGTGTGAAATCTTCAAAGAAGCTGCAGTGCAGACCATAAGTTCAATACTTTTTAATATTTAGTCATGAGTGTGCCATTGCGTATATTCTAGTATCCTACTTTTAAATTTATATTCCTGAATTCAAAAGGAAATTCATGTAGTGCCACAGATAAGAATATTCATTTGCCAACTTGTGCGGTGGCGTCGATATATCTCAGACTGCCACTTTCTTAATATCTGTTGTTGGAAATGGATGGAGTTTGTAAAAAAAAAACTATATAGGCTTTCAGGTCCAATTTGAGGAATGTGCTTATTGTATATGTGGACATTGTTATTATTATGGATTCACGTCGCCTGAGTAAGACAGGATGGCAAGAATCGTTCTTTGAAACGAAAACAGTTGTATTACTTGATAACTGGCTGGGGTGTTGTTGTATTGTCAGTGATTATCAGTAAACAATAGCACTTGATTCTTACACATAAATTTAGCCACTCTCATACCAAGGTGATAGAAAAAAAATGGGCGACGTCTATATGTGTTCGAGGATCATTATTGCTTTTCATAATATTTCTAGTCAGAGTTATTTTCTACCTCATTTCGTGTAGCGCTTCTGAAGTAGTCATTTGCCAATGCATATATATGATGCTGTTACTCATGGTCACACTCGAGTTATTGGTACTGAAATTGGCATTAGTTATTATATATATAAACAACGCTCAGATACGCTGTAGTTAAGTATCAAAGGGTCAAATTCAAAGACTTGGAGTTGAAATGTTACATATTTGCTTGAATCTGTTATGACAATGACTGTGCATTACGTTCTCTGAGTGCACCTTTCCTTTAAGTTTTGTGTAACGACAGTCACCTGGAGGTTATTTTGTCTACTAGCCAGAGCTCTTGACTCCTTGGGAAGAGAGAGAGAGAGAGATCAGAGTTTGAATTTCTTTTTAGTCTTTAAAAAATGTGCAAGTAACAACTGCCATAGATACTGCTTGCTCGATATGTACACTTGTACGAGTAGAAGATTTTGTCAAGTAGTCATACTTGGTAGAGGCTTTTTATGAATGTATTCTCATTTGTAATTTAAATGTATAACCTGTATATACTGTGTATGTCAAGAGATCTTTTAACTGATGGAGCAGCTTTTGAAAGTCGTGTGGAAAATAATTGATATAATCATTTGAAGACTCTTAAGGTGTCTAAATACACATGAAGCCGGAAACATCCACCCTCACTGTACATATTCATGTAAACAACTTGATAAAAAAAAAAAGATCAAAGCCACTGTGTACAAACTAAAAAAAATGATTGCTAATACAACTCAATATACAATACATACACTACACAAGTATTACAAGCATCCATGCAAGCATACAAGTATTGTATAAGGTAACAAGCACATGTGTTTTGATATATATATTATATATATATAGAAGCCTCATACTTTTCATGGTTGATCATTGTTTTGTAAGCGCACGTCATTCCCACTGCAGTGTTTAGGGAGAAATATATAAAAAAAAGCAAGTCTTCACCATCAAGAGAGTTCTTTTCATAGTAATCAGGGCCACACACTAAGCAAATTTCTAAGGAAGAATGAATTCACTAACAGAGAAGCTTCAGTATGGAGGAAAACCAAAGCTCAGCGCAAATCTTAGACAAACGAATGACCTGAATACTGTATAATATCCAGGCAGGTGAGCATTCTCGTATGTAGTCTATTTGAGTTTTAAGAACTTCATAAAAAAAAACATGAACAGTTTGCTGTAACAAACTAAGCTTTAGATCTACTTCTTAACCTTTTGAGATTTTTGGGGGAAGTGTTCCAAAACTTATCTCTGGTTCTGACTTCTGATTAAAAGCTAAGAAATAAAATTTTCTGTCTTGCTGAAAATTTTTCTTGATAGTGTGCTGGATTAAACCCAGTCATTATACTTTGTTTTGGTATTTTTCAATCATTTTTTATAATATAGTGATGTGTGATTTTCATAAATGTCAAAATAAAATATATTGGATAACATAAATTTATATTCTGATAATACAGTACTGCTGTTTCTGTCAGTTATTGCATATAAAAATGTACGGAA
Source organism: Macrobrachium nipponense (assembly GCF_015104395.2). NCBI lineage: Eukaryota > Metazoa > Arthropoda > Malacostraca > Decapoda > Palaemonidae > Macrobrachium > Macrobrachium nipponense. The sequence continues at coordinate 2,333,670 of NC_087220.1, forward strand.
AAATTGAAAACTATAATTTTGTATTTCAGACAAGTTTTAAAAAATCTCAAGGGTTGAGATGTGGTCTTAAGGCTAATTAGAATAGAATCCTGTAGTAAGTGAGGGATGTTGATAAGATCGATTGACTTTGATGAAAATTAAGGACATTGGGTATGTAGTCTACAATACACTATGAGAATAATGGTTGATTTGTTAACATTTTCAGTTGTTCTCCCATAAAACCTTGCTTAATAAGGACTCTGTGTTTCAGACTCTCTTTTTTATTGTAATGCTGCACCCTTCTGAAAAACTGCATTGGCTTGTGTAGAGAAATATAATCAATCTTGAAAATATTTGGATGTGTACATTCCAGTGTTCGTCTACATTACCAAAAGTTTTGCGGCATGTTTTAAAGACAGCCATTTAAAATACGGTCATTTTTAAATTATTTTTGAGGGAATCAGTCAGCATAAATGTCCTCTAGATTTGTCCGGTTAACTTGGTATGATTATTTTTATTCATTTCTCATTCTTCACAAAGTATTTGGTAAACATTCTAACTACTTGCAAACCTCAAAATCCGTAAAAATTTTCCTGCAAATCAATTCATACCTCACGAATGCCGTAGTTCAGAATGGTTCAGTACTTAAGAAAGGTTTTTAGTTACGTGGTCATAACAAGAAGGAGACTGAAATTTTAGAATTTAAATCTTGGCCTGGTATGTTATTAGTTTTAAATGCAAGCCAAATTTGTTGAGAGTTTTTTGCGAAATGCCAAAGCATAAATATGTAAAGTGTAGACGCCCTAGGTTCAAGATTTCGATTTTTATATGGAGCTGTACTGTAGTTTTAAATCTCACAGTACATTACTCCGCAGGATTACTACTTAAAAAGGCCTTTGTAAGTGAATTCTTGATCACGTCCTACGCAGAAATTTGGTTAGTAAATGGAGTCGTGGTTTCTTACGATACATGTAACTGGTACAAAAGGAAAAGTTCTTTGTGTAGGAATTAGCAGTAGTCATAGATTATCTGCTGTGTATCATGCCAAAGTAAGTTGCAGCTTCAGTTCTTCGTTCTAAAATTTGGGTTTTTTTCATCATTTTTTCCATTTGATCTTCCTTCCTTCCTGCTTTTGAAGCTTGAGTGACTTTCGATGTTTGATGTCCAGTCATGATGACCACCCATTAGGCGTTTTTAAGGTATCATTCATCTCCATATTCACTTTTACCACTTCTTAACGAGAATACCGTATGTAAATGTATTCGCTTCTCGAATCAGAATCCTTCCTCCCCCCCCACCCCCCCCCCCCCCCCCCCCCCCCCCCCCCCCCCCCCCCCCCTGCCCCCCCCCCCCCCCCCCCCACCCCCCCCCCCCCCCCCCCCCCCCCCCCCCCCCCCCCCCCCCCCCCCCCCCCCACCCCCCCCCCCCCCCCCCCCCCCCCCCCCGCCCCCCCCCCCCCCCCCCCCCCCCCCCCCACCCCCCCCCCCCCCCCCCCCCCCCCCCCCCCCCCCCCCCCCCCCCCCCCCCCCCCCCCCCCCCCCCCCCCCCCCCCCCCCCCCCCCCCCCCCCGTCCCCCCCCCCCCCCCCCCCCCCCCCCCCCCCCCCCCCCCCCCCTCCCCCCCCCCCCCCCCCCCCCCCCCCCCCCCCCCCCCCCCCCCCCCCCCCCCCCCCCCCCCCCCCCCCCCTCTCACACATCCTGTATAAAAACAGCCCTTGTCTTTGTTTTAAACTTTACTTTCCAGACTCAGCAAACAAAATTACTATATATAGTCCCTTTGGTTTCTCCCGTTTGACACTGTCTGACCATTCCATCCTTCCTTCCTATAATGCTACAGAGTGGTGACTCCCCTTCACGATTCTTTCCTTCTCTGTCCCTGCAACTTCTGTATCCACACAAGTAGCTTAGGCATTTGTTGAACATTCATCCATTACTCGCATCCATCATGTCACCAATGATTTTTGTCATTTATTTGTTGCACCTCATAAACATACTATTTCGTTCCAATGTTCAGTGGAAAAGGTCAGTGGAATGCAATGAAATTTTTAAATCTCTGTTCACTTTATTAGGTGTGGAAGGTTAATTTACAACACTACAGTATTCCTCTTACATAAGAGATACTTTTGTTTTCATGGAATTTAAAGACTTTTTTTCTCAGGATGAATAAAAATGTATATTTCAAATCATTTATAAGCATCTTCAAGCACTGACAATTATTGTTGAATAGTTTTAAATATTTATTATTTGAATTAATGTAATTCATGGTTTACTCATCTCTTCTCATTTCATGTCATCAACTTGAAGTATCATTAATGAAATAAATGTTGGAAACAAGGGACTGATTATTTTCCTTTCCTTTCCTGCGTCCTGGGGTTCTCCAGCAAACATTTCTGAAAAGTATCAAACATATTAGTAGAACAGCATGACTGATATTATCTAATATTTCCAAGGTAATAAAATAAACCAGTAGCCCATCTGAACTGGAAAGCAATACATCATTCTCAGCTCCTATACAAGTCACTCCATTATGTAAATCAATTTCAGACCAAAAGCCTCATTAACCATCAACTTTTCACTTTCAGGGAAGGAAGGTGTAACTCTACACTTAAATACTCAGAGAAAAAGTGTCTACACAAGGTATGGCAGTGGTGGGTAGTGTTTTGGACACAGCCCTGACAAGGTGATCTGTAGGCCTAAGAAGATTCACCTGGTGCTAAACCTGCCCACTCGCTCCCTTACCTTCAGTCAAACCATAAAAAAATTAGGTTCAGATCCAGGGAATATCTTTCAGCAGATTCCACTGGTGGTGCCACCGAGATCTTGAAGGACATGCCCCACAAGCCTTTAAACTTCACATGCCAGCTTAGGCAGAAGGGAGTGGTTGTAAATGACAGTGCCTGTATGATTTGGCTGTGGGGCCAAGGATGATGCCAGAATTCTTCGATGATGCTCAGGTGACACATCCAGTACTATGAGGGTCATACATATACCAATCATTGTAAGGTAACAGGTCTGACTTCCCCAAGTTGACATGCATCCTTAAGAACCATCTCAATGCCAGGAAGGATGTGTAGTAACACCTCTAATACCCCTTGGATGATGTTAAGACAAACCAGATGGGCACAACTAATCAAGCCATGTGCCAAGGCAGCCATGGTCACCAGTATACTGCCGAAGATGTGAGGAGACAATGGTCCTAGGAACTGTAACACTTGCCTGTGCTAAACAAAGTAAAGGAACTTCCTTGAAGACAGGTGAAGGTGACATGAAACTGCAAATCCATCAAGTCCAGAGATGCACGGACCTTGCACACCAATCCTCTTGCAGACTCCTCTCCCACTTCCCTCAGCCTCTGGGCAATAAAATCTGACTGTAAAATCTCAATGTCTCCAACAGTGTTTCTTCAATGGTTCCCCTTCTACAACATGGAGGGCACCTCTTTGTTTAAGACGCACATCATCTCTGGATTGTAGGGGACTCCAGTCTTGCTTCAAGGAAGGTAAGAGGCAGATCTCGGTCTTCTCTTACAGCTTTGGTTTAGTGATGTCTGCTGAAAGCACTCATGACCACAGGGACAACAGAGCAATTTAGGAATATAAGGTTGCAGGGCAGCTCAATATTGAAAAGGAGAGTATAGGTATTCGTTCTGGCTGAAGCAAACTTGCTGGGCTGAGGAGGACTCCTGGCACTCATAGCACTGTAAACAAGGAGTAAGCAAGAATGGAGCACCAAACCCAAGAATTACACCCATAGTAGAAGTGGAAGTAACCCCAACTCAAAACTAAGTTTTGCCAAAGTGGGTTAGGTCCCAAATGGTCATAGATCTGGAGAGTGCAGAGGTTGCCAGTGGAAAGAAGGATGGAGAGGTCTTTTAAATGCCACATTTTTTCCTGTTCATTGTCATATTCACCACCTGTTGAAGTAACATGAATAGAACAGAAGCATGTTCTTGGGAAATTAGATGATGGGTAATAGCAACATCTACAGAATGCAACCACCACCACGAATCCACTCTTGGCAGTTCAACAGGGCCAGCCCTTTCCTTAAAGAACATTCACTTAGTGTCCATCTCTGATGAAGACCACAAGACTAACCCTGGGGTAAAGCAGGCAGGGCATCCTCTTTAAAAGCCTTGACAGCAAATATTGACAGGATTAATGAGAATCAGCCGTGGATACAATATAACTTTCCAGAGAGCTGACCTGGGAAGGGTTAATGGTGAGATGCACCTATACAATAATCCTAACTTATGCTGGAACTGCAACCTTGCACACTTAAGTATAAGATCTTTGTGGATGGTTACTATGGCCTTGGTCAAGGGGAAACCATTGGGCTTGTACCCTGACTCCTTCTGAGGGGCTAGGATAGGTACTCTTACCTTGGAAAGATCACAGACAACCCAGTTAAGGATATGTCGTCTTGGAGCAGTCACATATCCTGCACAAGTTCCATATCTGAATATTCCATTGAAAATACAAAAACCATCCTTGGCAAAGTTGAACCTGGCATTCATGGGTGTCCAAGAAGTTTCCAGAGATCCAAGTGCAGGGGTCTTATAAGCAGCAACACAGCTTGTAAAGCTCACCAGGGTAAAAAAGGATAGGCAAGCAGGTGAAAGAGAACGAGTTAAACAACAGGAAGATTTATCATTTTAGGAAACTGCAGAAAACAAGATCGTACAACAATGTAAGATTCAACCTGCTCGAAGAGAGCTAGTTAAAAGACAAGGTGCCTTGCAGCACACTGAGTGGGATTGGAGCTAAATCTAGAATTGCAACAAGCAGAGGATAAATAATACCAAGACTTGGGCATTTCAGAGATGACACGGTAGATCTACAACTGAAGGTGAAACTAAAGTGGACAGGGCCACAAAACCAAATCTGGTACTCTTAGGTATCATAGGAATTCCAGGAATATTAAATATAAGTTAATTTCTCAAGTTCCAGGAATTGGGATCAAGGATCTTGGAAAATGCCACATTCCCTGTCAGGTGAGACAGTGTTGTATGACGGACAGGGTGTGAAGGAGAATGATGAGAATTGTGTGTTAGAGGCATGACCATAGGAAACTGAAGAAGGATGTTTGTATGGGTAAATAACTCAAAAGGCTCAACTTAATAGGAAAGTTAGTGCACTGAGCAGGGATGGATCCAAATCTATAAATGCAACAATTGGAGGGTGAGTAGTACCAAGACCTATAACATTTCAGAGATGATTCTTAAGAGCTTTTTTAACTACAAAGAACCAACGGTCACTGTTTCAAGATATAGGAACTTTGTAGATGAGAGAACCAATATATAGGTCATGTGTAGATGAGAGAACCAATATATAGGTCGTGTGTAGATGAGAGAACCACAAACACTACAGGTGCTGGGGGAGATAATGCTGAAGTGGACAGGACCACTAGGTCAAATCTGGCCCTATACAGTGTCCAAGGAATGCAATGAGTATTAGGGGATCTCAGAAGTCCAGGAAATCAAGATGGAGGGGTCTTTTTAGAAGCCAAACTCCTCAGGCAAACCAGGGTTATAAGATGGGCAGCAGGTGGAGGAGGAAGAGAATTAAAATGGTAAGCAATGTCATTGGAGGAGACTGATGAGGAAAAGATTTTCCAACAACATAACTCACATGTGCAATTTGAAAAGTTGCACCTACACAATGAGGAGGAGTGAAGCCAAACTTAGAATTGTGACATCCAGTAAGTGATGAGTACCAAAACCTGCAGCTTTCAGCTTTTCAGAGGCGACTCAGAGAAGCTTCTTGACAGTGAGGTCTGTAGGAGCAACAACTCAACCACTGATTGCAGCTAGGGGTGCAAGAGAAGTTGTATACAAGAGGCTGCTGATGGTCCACAACAACAGAGGGCCCAACACCACAGCAAGTAGGCTCAAAGCAGGTATCCCGAGTAGCAGGTACAGATGAAGATCCCTTAAGGCAACATTACAGGAAGTACAAATTTTAAAGGTAATTTGTATTTTTCATAGGATACAAACCTACTTTCATAAATGGAAAGTGAACTGCAGCTGCTACTGTTAATCATCAATAGAAGCAGTACTGTCCTCCAAACAGGGCTTAGTAAGAAAAAGCAGAAGATGGGAACAATGATGGACAGTGGAACAGAAGCAACTGCAGTTGAAGCTACAGATGAAGTTGGTATTATATTAGCAAAGATAATGAGATCCAGTCAATGCCCAGCTAAATCACTGTAGCTGTGAGAACCAAGAGTATATCCACCAAAGCCTAAACCAGGCACCAGGTTTTAAAGCATAAAACAATAAGTTAATGCAGAGGCACATATAATATGGCCTGACATTGTTTATGGCTTGAAAAATCCCCATGTGATCAAAAACAAAAACAAGCACTGTTTCCTGATCTGACAACATAACCCAAAGGCATAGGTCATGGAATCGTTATTCACTGAGTGTTTCCCCTAGTGTTTCATTCTTGAAGTAGAAAACTACTTTGAGATGGAAGAGAGGCCATTCAAGGTTTTATTTATGACAGTATAGATAATGGCGTGGGAATCCACAGTCGGCTTCATTTGGTTTGTCAAAGTTCCATTTACTTGGCCAGTAAATGCAAGATGTTCAAGGAGCAATTAATGCTAATCTTGATTTTGAAAGCATGGATGACTGGAAAGTATTCACCTTTGCTGATGTATCAGGTGCTGTCAAAGCAGCAGTTGATTATTAAAGCCAGAAATATTGAATTCATGATCCTAGAAGAGTTAGCGGAAGGAAGTGATCCATGATTTCAGTGGGTTTCCAGATGTGAAAAATCATATTGAAGAACATTGTGAAGTCTTAATGAACAAGTTGGAATACCTGTAATACGGCATTCAGACTGGAATAGATATCATCATGCTTGTCATGAAAGGAAGTATGCCCAACAAGATGTAACATGTAATTTATTGGGGACCCTTCTAGGACATCATAAACTAATCATACTGTCAACGTACATTAATACTTATGTAATAGCCTCAAATATGCTTAAATGTAAGCTTAGGGCCTGCTTAGTCTACAACTAAACCAAATACAATCAAGTGCTGGCTTAAGCCCAGCATAACTGCAATGTTGGATCCCCGCTGTTTCATATGGAGTATCAAATAAAACTCAGTACTCTATGAAAGTAGATGAAAACACTAAAACAAATTAAGAAGAGACAGCATGCCTAACACATCATAATTTGGTTTTAGCCAAGGCAAAATTGACTACAATTTGTCAGCATTATCGAGAGCTATCAGCACCAGTAACAATGAGAGATGAGGTAAAGTGTTAAGAATTGCTAAACTAGACCTGGTGGAGAGTTAAGGGAGTGGTAGTTCTCCATGACAGTGATGGGTGAGGAGAGGCACTTTGCACTGACGCCGAAGGCTGAGAAGTGTCAGAATGTGTAGATGATGAACAGTTGACAAAGGATGGTAAAGCCCCTTCCACACGAGGGGCAAATGCACGCCGGGCAGACACTGTTACCAATTTTGCGAGTGGATGGTTAATACGGGTGTGGTCCAAGTCATAGGTTCGCCTGCCTGTGACTACTGCCTGCCTTGGATTGTTTGATCTGGCAACATTGTTTAAAAGCGAGAGAATTACGGGCAAATCAGGGTGCCCGTCGTGTGTAAGGGGCTTAAGTAGGATCAGGTTTGAGGAGCAATGAGATTGTATGCGTGCGTGTCATCAATTCGTTTCTAATCTTTGTTGTATTACTGTAGAGTGATAGGACTGATGTCGGAATATTACTTCTTAGGCCAACTGCTGTGTTTCCTCTCAGTTCCACCTTTGGATCCTGGAACTTAATCACTCTTCTTCGCTGGATCTCTCTCTATCATTCCATCCAACCACACTACGCCCTAATGGCCGAAAGTATCATGCATTATGCAAATTTCTATACATTGGCAAAAAACTTAACCATTCTGTTAGCTTCATAGCTCTCTGTGTGGCTTACTATTTCTCACATTGGACTTCTAATGCATCACCATGATTTGAAACACTGTTTCATATGGTGTCAGGACGCAAGCTGGGTAAACTAATAAATTTTGTGATGAGGTACGTAAGGAGGCTTCAGTCTTTTTTCTATATCTGTAGATACAAGGTTTTATTTGCCACGTCAAATACCTTATGTTAGTGGTAATCCAACCTAGTGCCGAACAGACCCATTATTGCTTAATTTCACTGTGCCAAAATACTTTAATCTTGCCACAAGTAATTACTTGTAACTAAAGCTTCATATTCATATTATGTTGAAATCTACAAAATATAGTGTTAAATTGTTAATCACATTTTCGAAAACTTTAATAGAAAATGGAAGAAATAATAATAAAACGTACAGTGGGATCTATGAATTTTATATATAATAGAAAATTTAAATTAAGTCTGTGCGAAGGCTATTAAAAGAATATAACAAACAAGGGGTTGCCTATCGTTCATCAGAATTCAACGTAAATTTTCATATCTCGCCTATGATGTTAGACCTATACACTAGGCACATTGCAAGTGTGAGAGGTTGAGCTGGGTCAAGGTAAAGTTAGGGAAAACTTAAAAAGTAAAGTCTGCCTACGTCATAGTCCCTCCAAAATGCCTGCTACAGTAACCCTGACACATTCTGTATTCGCCACTTATATATCATCAATAGGTTCTTGCATACATTCATTCATATCATTAAGAAAATTGGTATGGAATTATAAAGTTGCGATGAGCGATTTCCTTTACAATATACTTAGGCTAAATACGTAACAGATGTCAGCATAACGTTGAATACTACAGTGGGTAAGGAACTAGACGAGAGAGAGAGAGAGAGAGAGAGAGAGAGAGAGAGAGAGAGAGAGAGAGAGAGAGAGAGAGATACTTAACCTTAAACTGTTTAACGAAGTATTTCCATAAACCTTTGCGGTTGAAATTCAAAATCTACCGTTATTCAATTGTGTTTAATTTAAAAAAAAAAAAAAAATTGTCCCACTCCAACTTTCATAAATCCGACTAAAATTAATTGAAAAGGGACTATTAAATAACTAAAAGTAACTTTCAAAACATGACAGGATGATATTGGAACCATGAATTCCTCAACTTTCCCTGCCCTGGCCTGCTCGGTTGGTAACTATTTACGGTGTTCGTACATTCTACACATTTATTCGTCATATTGGGCCGGTTCTACACTTAAATGGAGGTGTGAGTCTTCATGGTTATTATTTTGGTATGCTTTTTTTGGCAATACTGTAGAATAACTATGCACGGCCTTTTTACCTTGGAATTTGAGTTTTCCCATACTTTTGAATGTTGCTGATTAAGGTGGTGATGATGTTTTATTGGTGGTCAAATATTATTTTGGGGACCCTTTGGTTTGTTTGTTTGTATGGTGCTTTTACGTTGCATGGAACCAGTGGTTATTCAGCAACGGGACTTCCGAACCACGTCGAGAGTGAACTTCTATCACCAGAAATACACATCTCTCACTCCTCAGTGGAATGGCCGAGAAGCGAACCCGCGACCACTGAGGTGGGACGCTAATACCATACCAACCACGCCGCAGAGGCGCTGGGAGACCCTTTGGGAACATGAGGTTTAGGGTGGGGAAAACCACAAGACTTGTTGTTATGATGGCTACCAAGTCATCTGGAAGTCAAACATTAATTCTACATCTCTCTCTCTCTCTCTCTACACACACACATTTCTTCTAAATCCCTTTACTCTCTCCCCCCTTCTTTTTCTAAATACCATCCCCCCCTCTCTCTCTCTCTCTCGGTGTGCATTTCTTCTAACTTTCTTTACTCTCCCCTCCTCGCCTTTCTCACCGTGCACACAATTCTTCTAAATTTCTTTACTCCTTTCTCTCTCTCTCAACTTTCATATAAAAATCAGCCTTTTACTCTATACCCAAAAGACACTGGCAACCTCTCTCTTTGTCTGCAATTTTCCCCAATTTTTATGGGAAAAAATAGCTTTTCTTTTTAGTATGCAAAATATATCTCTAAATCGTCTCCTAATAATTTTCTCTTTTCTACAAAAAACAGTTTTCTTTTTTCTTCGATTCTCTTTGAACTTAAAAGGTCTACAACCTGTCTTTCCCAACAGAATTTGCCTTCACAAAATGGCCTTATTATGTATGCATATAAAACGTCTATAAACTGCATTTCCCTCTACAATATTCCTACAACGTCTATACAACAAATAGCCTTATTCTCTATGTGCATAAAAGGTCTATAAACTGTCTTGACTTCTGCAATATTCCTTCAGTATTTATACAAGAAATAGCCTTAGTCTCATATGTCTATAATTAACCTGTTTCCCTTTCCAATTTTTCTAGAAATTTATAGAAAAAATAGCCTCCTTCCTTTTGTTAATTTCTTGTTCGTTTTTGCTGTTGAGCAGTTCTCTCTCACACACACTTTTACAAACACTTTTATTTCACTGAAAACGAGTTATTTCTGTCCTGCTTTCTTTATTGCATTCCCCACACACCTTATAAAGAGATCTCTGTCTCTCCCAGTGCCCATATCAGTCTGTACCTCCCTCTGTACCCAACCCACCCAGCAATCGCCCCAGGATTTCCCATTCCTAGATACTATGCCCTCAAGGTGTTAGTTCTCTGTACTCAACTTTTTCTAGATCCCTCCACTATTACTACTCTCCGTTTCTCAGTATATTTTCCTTTGTTTCTCTGTCCCAATATTGATAGTTTCTCCATCTTTCAAATTATGAAGAAATAAAAATTCAGTTTATATGAAAAATTGTTTATTGCTTAAAGAAATGGCATTACAATGAGAATAACAGAGCATTACAACAATTACGAATATAAAAGAGTAACTAACAATAGGAGATTCATTCCAAACCGCTCAGCCAGTCCAGGTCCCACGTCAACAGGTGCCCCCACCCCCCACCAAAAAAAAAATTCCGTGTATAAAGTTGTGCGTCCAGAAGCTTTTTTTTATTTATGCCCTGGATTATCGGCTTCTTATTTAGGTTATGAAGGATACCAGCGATCCTCTTGCCTCTCCTCGTTCTCTTGATTTCACCTGGGTTACTTTCTCTCTCTTGCTCTTGATATATCACTTAGGTTTCTCTTTCTCTCTCTCTCTCTCTTGCTCTATCTGGGTCGCACTAGCAGGATAAATCTGTAAAAAGTAAAAAAAAAATTACTACAACATTTTATTGAGACTAAAGTATATTCCATATTACTGTAAGTTCAATAAATATGGGAGAGAGAGAGAGTGGACAATTAAGTCTCTCTCTCTCTCAGAAATATTCAGGTTAAAAGAGGAGAGAGAGAGAGAGAGAGAGACGAGAGAAGAGATGAGAGAGAGAGAGAGAGAGAGAGAGAGAGAGAGAATACAGCAATGTTTTGGTGTAAAATAATCCCATTCATTATAAGCCTAACATGAATATTCCCATTAAAAGCTGGCCATAACATTTGCATCCTTAACTATGAATTGTGATGGTATATAAAACAAGAATACTTTAACAACAAATGTGACTTTTATACAACAACCAGCACTAAAAATGCTGCAATTAACTTGTCTGACAAAATTTAATGACCATAACCTAACCATGAAATACTGAAAAACTGTCCTCTTCAAATAATCCTTACTAGAAAAACTAAGAGATGAATTCACAGGTTCAGAAAATGCTGAAAAACTGAATAAATGAGGAAACTGATTCATTACAGTATGTGGTTTAGGCCATCAGGGCAAGCATTGGAATCTATCAGGGTTATATACAGACAGTCCCCGGGTTACGACGGTCTCGTCTTACGACGTTCCGAGGTTACGACGCTTTTCAATTTATATTCATCAGACATTATTTCCAGGGTTACGACGCCTACAACGCTCATCTGGCAGGTGAAATATGACACCAAAAATCTAAATAATAAATATTTGAAGGTTTTTTTTTATGAAAAATTCATAGTTTTCAATGCACCCAAAGCATTAAAAGTAAGGTTTTCTTAGGATTTTTGAAAATGTTCCGGCTTACGACGATTTTCAGCTTACGATGTGTCTTAAGAACGGAACCCCCGTCGTAACCTGGGGACTGCCTGTAGTTCCTAGAAATGTAGAAACCCCAGACAAAGCTGCAAGACAAACAGGACCAAGAACTTAAGAGAGGTTAAGGCAGTTGAGGATGCAGGAAAATTCCTCCTAGAGTGGAATGGGTCTTGTAAGAAGAATCTTCAACAGGGGAAAACAGGGAGAGTTGAGAAGTCACAGTGATTCTTCCACTTCCTACTCTTAGCACTCTTGAATCATAAGGGGGACAGCTAAAAGATTTAGATTTGGATTTATGAAACTCAAGTTGTCAAACCCAGCACTGGTGTGTTTTGGCCATTTATCATTCAAGAGAGTCAAATTAGGGCGTTAAGAGTCGTTGGACAGCAAGATAAAAGAGATCCAGACTATAAAGATGTAATAGTAGTAGTACAAGCATCTACAATGGGCCGAGAGAAAACCCAAAACTATACTTAAGTAGTAGTAGAGAGGGACAACAAAACTGAAGAAAAGAAACTGAATTAGTAACTGAAAGGCTACAAAGTGGATGCAGCTAGAAGCTGAAGGGACATGAGACACACACACACACACACTAGCAATTCCTACAGTGCACCATGTGAGTGAACTAATGGTACTACCACCTTAAGAGATTGAAGGAATTTACATAGACTGTAGGACCCTCACAACAACTCAGACTGTAGGACCCTCACAACAACTCAGACTGTAGGACCCTCACAACAACTCAGACTGTAGGACCCTCACAACAACTCGACAATGAAGAGTTCAGGGTGACATCCACATGTCTTGTGAAAATGACTTTCATCAGCCTTCCTTCAAGTGTAAAGAAACCAATGGGTAACTGACCAATTCAAAACAACAAACACAAAAGTCAAATCATCTGCAGAAAAGCTGATACCCTTACATTGGAGCACATTAAATGTGGAATTTATCTGACCAGGACAGAGATGTTACATGAACATCCTTCTAAAGCATCAAGCTCTGGTGTACAAGATGGTGTTTGGTTGTGTAGGAGAGAGCTCTCTGTCTGGTAGGAATTCTTGTATTGTAAGTCTTGTTGTGGTGTTGTTTCAAGTCTGAAGTGGAAGTATACTTGGAACAAAGAATGTAAACAGGTGGGTAGATTGCATATTCGAGTTAATAAGATAAGTTTAGGCTAGGCAAGTATTCAAAATAGTAGCAGAGCGTGCTTGCTATTAAAGATGGTCAGTTCAGATAGTGAACAAAGGGAGATAAGATGGAGAAGGGAAAGCCCATGATGTGGCAGGATACAATACGAGTACAAAGGATGGAGAGGACAAGTCAAAGATTGGCTAGTGGTGTGTGGATAAGAAGTTTGATATCCAAGGATAGAGATGACAATGAGCTTGAAAGGGAAAGCCCAAGTCGTAGCAGAAGGAATCTATAGAAATGAACTTAAGGGTACAGAGGGTCCAAAGATAATCCTATCCAAACTAGATGAAGCCTATCTAAAAGACACGCTAATGGAGAATTCATGTAAAATGAAAAAATATTTTAAAATAGAAAGAGAAGAGTGAAATGTTGAGAGACTTTTTAATTAGGTACAAAAAGGCAGAATCACATGGCAACAGAGCAATGGGGAAATGCATGCTTGGAGGAAAAGCCAAGTTTTAATGTATTGGAACAAACAAAACTCACAAAAATCAAAAGACAAATGGTATTAGCAGCTTAAAGTCAAGAAAACCATGTATGAACACACGGTTTCAAAAGGTTGATAAGTTATGAAAGTGGAGGAGTGCAGTCAAACAGATTACATCCTGGTTAGAGGAGCCAACAAAAGCAGCGTGACAAACTGCAGCGATCTTGGGAAAAGCTTTATGTTAAACAGCATAGATTGGTGATGGATTTTATAATGAGAGGTAGGAAACCCAAGAAGAATAAGAGAACATCTAGAATTAAGATTTGGAACCTTAAAGGAGAAAAGGGGGAGCAATTTAGGAGGACTATGAGAGAGAGATGGCTGGAAAGGGGGAATGTAGAATTTGGACAGGGGAACAGAGTGGAAAATATCTGGGCAGACATGAGAGAAATATGTGTGGGGGAAGCAAAGGAACTGGTGGAAGAATCAGTGGATGTGGATTGTCAAGAGGAGAAAAGTGGTGGTGGAATGGAGAGGTGCAAAAATCAATTAAAAGAGAATCAAAAGCATTTAAGGGCAGGAAAGTAAGGAATGCACAGGGTGCAGAGGAAAGGTACAGAGAAGAGGAAAGAGGCAAGAAGGAGGGTAAGTATGGCTATTGGAAGGGTGGCAGGGCAATTGAATGAAAGACTAGGAATCAGAGAAGGAGAAAAGGATATCAATAAGATTTCAAACTTGAGGAAAAGGCAGAGACATGGTGTGTATAAATTGGGTGTCATCAAGGATAGTGAGGGAAATACATATATAGGGATGAAGACATTAAGAGATTGAGCGAGCATTTTGAACAATTGTTAAATACTGAAAATGAGGGAAAGGAGATGGGGAAGCAAACAGGGAGGAGGGACAAGTGATGGAGATACAAGATACATAAGTGAAGAGAGCATTGGGGAAAATGAAGATTGGTAGATCACCAGGTCCAATGGAGTTCCAAATCGAAATGATCAAAAGCTATATGTGAAGAGGAAGAAATGCCTGTTTATATACACAAGCAGAAGGGAGATGTCATGGATTGTGGGAACTACAGGGGAATTAAACTAACAGAGCATGGATTGAAAGATCAGGAAACAGCAGTATGGATTCATGAGAGGAAGAGGGACGGTGGATCATGGGTGCCATCTTCATAATAAGACAGCTAGAGGGAAACCAGGAGCTCTAATGTGCATTTATAGACCTAGAGAAAGCATATGACAGAATCCCAAGAGAAGTGGTTGTCGAGATGATATATAAAAGAACATGTACAAATGATAACAGCAATTAGGGAAACACCAAACTTTGAAGTTAGTGTTGGATTACACCACGAGTCTGCATTAAGCCCATTTTTTATTGTGCTGGTCATGGATGTGTTGAGTGAAGGGATCAGGAATGAAGAGCTGTGGGAGTTGTTTTACACCGATGATCTGGTGATTACCGCTGAAAATGAGGAGGACCTACAGAGAAGGGTTGGAGAGTGGCAGGAGTCTATTTTATAGAGGGGTGGCTTGAAGGTGATTGTGAATAAAATAAGAGATTTTGCTGAGTAGTAGGGAAGATAGAGACAAAAGAGTAATACAAGAAAGAAGAGGCTCAATTATAAAACAGGCAGAAAGTTTAAATACTTAGGATCTACTTTAAGCCAAGAGGGAGGAGGTGAGGCTGAAGTTGACAGTAGTATAAAAGCAGCATGGGAGAAGTGGAGAGAGGCAGCTGGAGTGGTATGTGATAAGAAATTGCCAATACAGCTAAAAGTCAAGATATATAACAGTGATAAGACCACTATTAATGTATGGAGCGGAAACATGGGCTCTAAGAAGAAAAGGTGAAGAAAAGGTGGAGAAAAGCTTGAGAGAACAGAGATGAGAATGCTAAGGTGGATTATGACAGATTGGAAAATGATGAAATAAGAAGGGCAGGCAGGCTTAGTAAAGATTACCGAGGTGATAAGAGAATCACGATTGAAATGGTATGGGCAATTGTTGAGGATGCACGATGAGGAGGGAGTGAAGAGGGCTTGGGAGAAACCTGTTAAGAGGAAGAAAATCAAGACGGCTACAGAGAATTAGATGGCAAGATATGGAGAGATGAGGTTTGGTGGAGGATGATGCCTTTGATAGGAGGCAGTGGAGAAAGCGCTTCAGGCAACTGACCCCTTAATGCAGGGATGGATAACAGTGGGAAAGAAGGTGGTGGTCAAGGAAAGTATGGAACAGTGTCACAAATAATGTCTGAGGGATTAGGGAATAAAGAGGAACGGGAATGGTGGGGTCAGAAGGCAATGCAAATTCTGGGAGAGGAGGGAAAACCAGAGACATTAGGGAAAATGGAAGAAATCCTATAAACAAAAGAAGGGAAAGTAACATTATGTGTAATATGCAACTTGGAATGGCACTGGGTTAGAGTTTGTCCTCAATTTTCATAATAGGAAGAAAAAAGAAAACAATAAGAAAATAAACAGAAAACAGAAACTGGGCCAGAATAAATTTATGTAGGAGAAGTTAGTAAAATAGAGGAAGAGTCGTGGGAGGTGGTTGATGTGATTTTACACGTGATGTAAATCGCCAGTTTGTAGGGAATTGTGACTAGCACACATTGACATGAGTTTGAGTCAGGTAGAGTTGATGAGAATGAATGATAATAGGACAGAGTCTAATAAAGAGTTTAATTTTGATGAGACATCTTATAAGTCAAAAGGAATAATGAAAATACCAGTGATATTAAAAGACAAAAAGTTTTATTTGAAGATAGGGTGATATATCATGACTAGTAGGTAAGAAAACCATGAGCAAAATGGGTATGACCATAAATTTGAAAGAAAATTGTGTCATAATAGAAGTATTAGGGAGAATGAAGGTAAGGTTAAGAGAAGACAAACAGTGTCATTTAAGATTACCAGTAAGGAGGAGGAAGGTAGAAGAATTACTACTAGAGGGTTGGAATGGAAAAAGTGAGGAAAATTAAGAATACAATGAAGAAATTACATTTACAATTCAGTCACGGAAGTGGAGATAAAATAAGAAAGCTAACAGAGGAAACACAATGGAGTGATGATTTTAATACAGAAAGAAAAGGAGGAAATAAAAAAGTTAATAATGGACCTGATTGGAACTTGTGAGGTATGTAAAAGATACAAAAGAAATTCAGTTAAACCACTGATACAATTTTCTTTAAGAAAATGTTTAATGAAGTTGTAGCAATGGATGTGGGAGAGATAGAATAGATTAAGTTCTTGGTAATGGTAGATATGGCAACGAGGTATTGTCAGACTTTTTGGATAAAAGGTAAGAAACCAGCAGAAACTAAAATAAACACACTTTTGATAGTTGGTTTGCTATACTAGGAGTGCCTTCCAAAATACAGTCAGACAATGGGGAAGAATTTCAAAATGAAAAAGTAAGGAGGATGGCTGAAAGATGGAATAACCAAGTATTAGCCACAGCATCAGAATCTCCATGGAGCAACGGATTACGTGAAAAGACCGTAAGCATAATCAAGGGAAGCATAAGAAAGATGATGGAGGATGAGGATGTAGACTGGTCCATAGCATTGAAATGGGAAGCAAGTGCTAGGAACTGCTTAATGAATAATGGAGGTTTTGCTCCTAACCAATTAGGATTTGGAAAAAAACCCTTCCCTGCCTAATCTGATGGGAGAAGAGAGTTCAAATTCTGCACCCAGAGAAAAAGGGATGGAAGAAAGTATGGTAAGGGACACACTAAATGCAATGCACAATGCCAGAGAAGTGTTTATCAAAAATGAGTTATGTGATAAATTAAGAATTGCGTTAAAGAAAAAGTCAGAGAACATAAATTTGAAGCAGCAGTAGTGGGAGGTATTCTATAAGAGGGAAAATGAAAATGAATGGAATGGACCTGCTTAGGTAGTGGGAGTATCAGTAGTAGTTAAACATGGGGATTCTTTAAGAGAAGTAGCTAGAATACACGTTACTAGGATTCAAAGGCTTTCACCAGATCACCAGACACAGAAAAGATATCTAGAATAGATAAAATCCCATGTTGTGAAAGGTAGATCTGATGGCCCAAATGAAGGGAATGTAGATATGCAGGAAGGAAAGGAGATAATAGTGGCCTGGAGAAGGAATGCAGTCGCAGAAGAACGTAGAAAGAGATGTGGTGGAGGAAACAATGGAAAGTGAGGTAACAGAAGCTGAGGTAATAGAAAAGATACCCAAATTCACAAAGGGAAATAGAGTTAGAGCTGTAAACAATGATACAGGACAAGTAGAGGAACGGACTATATTAAGTCTTGCAGGAAAAATATCAAGCAAATTATGGGTTGGTTCGTACAATGTACAAGACTCACAGTCAGGTGACGGGGTGGATTAACTTCAGGGATTATAGTTAGGGAAAAAAAAATAAAGATGAAGAGGTGTTGCTAGGATTTGAAAATAGAAGCATAATGGAAGTTAAAGAGAAAGAACTACAAAATTGGAGAGAAAACAAGGTATATGAGGAGGTAAATGACATTGGGTAAAAAGCTATATCGACAAGATGGATAGTAACTGGAAAGGTCAAAGGGGGGGAAAGGATATGTAAACCAAGATTGGTAGCTAGAGGTTTTGAAGCAGAGATGCCAGAATGGGAAAAAGAAGCTCACACATGCAATGCTGAAATCTTAAAATTTTGTTTGACTATAATAAACTTGAAAGATTGGCATTGTTATACATTGGATGTCAAAACTGCATGTTTACAAGGTAACGAAATGCAATGAGAAGCATATTTAAAGCCACCTAGGGAAGATGGTTGGAGTGGATTATGGAAGTTGAAGAAAACTGTTTATGGGATCAAGGATGCAGCAAAAGCATAGTATTGTAAAGTGGTAAAAGTAGTGGAGAAGCTTAAAGGCGAGAGAAGTAGACTAGAACCTAATATATTCTCTTAGAAAAATAAATTGAATGGTATTTTGCATACACATGATGATTTTTGCTACTGAGGAACTGAAGGACTTGTAAAGGAAACCACTGGGTAATTGAAAGGGAAATTGCAAGTAGGAGAAGAAGAAGGTAAAAGGTTTATGTATATAGTAGTAGTAGTAGAGCAGAAGTTTAATAGATTTTGTCTTAATCAGTGGCAGTATATAAATTCTATAAGAGAACCAGAAGGTAGAAGATATACAGGTATTAGAGTGTTAGAACAAAAGGAGTTAACAGAGTACAGATCAGTGGCAGGACAGTTGAATTGGGTATCGCTACATACCATGCCGGTGAAAGAAGTGAAGTTACAATAAGTGAGGTGAAAGAAGAAAAGATTTATCGGGGAAGCCTATGCAGACACTTCATTTGGCAATATAGAAGGTGGCCTTATTCAACTGGGTTTATTACATCCTTGACAGATGGTAAGAGGAGAAGTCCCATATGGTGGAAGTCCAGGAAATCCACGAGTGGCAGAATCCACCATTGAAGCAGAAGCTCTTTAGTGTTGGGGAGGCTATAGAAGGATTGATATATTTCAAGCATTTGTGGGAAGAGGTAGTAGGAGGGAGAAATTTAGAAGCATTGGTTAATACTGATAGTAAAACACTAACAACTGCCATCAAATCGAGTACTGGTGTAAGAAGTAAGAGATTAAAGATAGATATTGAAGCAATAAGGGAAACCATAGAATCTGGAGAAATAAAGGATGTGGGATGAAAAAAAAGGAAAGGCTCAAGTAGCTGATGTGTTAACTAAAGCAGGAGTTTCAGGGGAAAATATTAGAAATTATATAGAGGGTAAAGAGTTGGAGAATAAAAAGAATTAGAGGGGACTAGGCTAGGAAGCAATCGGAGAGGAGGGAGAAAGATGTGTGATTATATATCAGTTTAGTCAAGAGTTATTTCATTTTTATTATTGTTATTGTTATTTTCTGCATTGTCGAAATGTGGTGGATGTCCAATGTATGGGAAGCATAGGGTTGATTTTAGGTATCTCTTGATGTATTTAAGTTGCGTTTGGATGTCATAGAAGACCAGACGGCGGCGTAGTCAGGTGGAATGTAAAAAATAACAAGAGCGAGAGAGGAGGACACGTGGAGTTGGTGTTTGGTTGTGTACGAGAGAGCTCTCTTTCTGGTAGGAATTTTAGGGGTTGTAAGTCTTGTTGTGGTGGTGTTTAAAGTCTGAAGTGGGAGTATAATTGAAACGAAGAACGTGAACTGGTGGGTAGACTGCGCATTTGAGTCAATAAGGAAAAATTATGCTTGGAAAATATTCAAACATGAAACATTCAATATGCAGGAACGATATGGTTAAAGTAAAACTTACGAAAGTTCGTAAACACTAGGTAGGCAGGAATGTTAAAATCATCAACCTCAAATTAGAATGAGAAAAAATGCTGTATAACTAAAATGAACCACAGCAGTAACAGATGCTGAGAATGGACAGTTAAAGGCTAACCCATTGCTATGAACCCAATAAGAAACAACTGGGAAGTACGTACTGAAAAAAGGACGTGACTGAATTATTCCTGAATATTACTATTACAGTATACAGAATTCCATGATGGAAGTAATGAAAAGGATAGATGAATGAGCAATACCCAGAATATAATTGAATAATGTAATTCATGAGTACTTCATGAAATAGAGGCACAAAGTACTAAAGATAAAAGCAATGACCAAAAATAGGAGTAACAAAAATTGAAACTGTCCTACAAAACAACATATGAACAGAGACAAGGCTTCCTGTTAAAGAACAAATGAAAATGACTGACACCTGACAGTGAACCATAATGTTGCTAATCATGAAAGTGTCACTAAAAATATATCCATTAACAATGAATCTGTACTAAAGAATGAGCCTGGGATGACAGTGTAGTCTATGCAAACACAGTCTTTACTTTTCAAGATTTAAGAAATTGTTGCGACTGGATTCGTATCTGCACCAAAGTAGGTTCTTACTCGAGTTCGTACTGCCCAAACAAGAATTGCTTCGATCATAAATTGCTCAAAACTGAAAAAGGAAAATAAACTTTATCCAAAATTTCTTACCTTAAGAGGCATTTCCTGGTAAGTAGTGAAGACAGCCCTCAAGTGTGTGTCCAGCTCAGTATGGTAAGAGCTGTGCAACTGATCTTGGAGCACTGTTAATCTCCATATTACTTATGGATATGGATTACAAATTATCCAAAGCAGATTCATCAATCAGTCCTCCTCAATACAGCAGGTTACCTGCAGAAATTTTGTAAAATTATATCAAATCCAAAAGATTCATGAAAAAAATCTGTACTTTATACTGTACAGTGTTAACATACTTTTAGTATGATTTCTTAAAGCTATGTACTAAACACAATGTGCACCTCATCAATAGCACAAATGATGTGAGATAGAACACATTCATGATATAAGCCTAACAAGCACATTCCCACAGAAAACTGGCCATAACATTTGCATCCTTACATTTGCATCATGATAGAACATAAAACAAGAATACTGAAAACAGCAAATGCAGCTACTCATACAACATGACCAGACTATATAGATGTTTTAAGTAGTTTTGGGCCGAGAGAAAACCCAAAACTATACTTAAGAAGTAATTGAGAGGGACAGCAAAACTGAAGAAAGGAAACTGAATGGGTAAAGTGAAAACTCACAGAGTGGGTGCAGGAAGAGGCTGAAGGGACATAAAACCTTCTTTAGTAACGCCCAGAGTGCACCACGTGAGTGAACTAATAGTACTACCCCCTTACGAGATTGAAGTCATGAGTGCCTCAATTGAAGAAATTTGTCTAGACTGTAGGACCCACACAACAGTTCGACAATGAAGAGTTCAGGGAGGCATCCACATGTCTTGGGAATACCATTTTCATCAGCTTTCCTTCAAATATAAGGAAACCAATGGGTAACGGACCAATTCATACACACACAATGGGCACATCTACAGAAACTCTGATATCCTTCCACCAAAGCACTTTACATGTGGGCTTTATCTAAACAAGGCTGATGTACAGCAAAACAAAGTTCCTACAAATTTAAAGTATCAATGGGAAAGTAATACTAAAAGAGGAAAAATTCATAAAACAACCAATATGCAATAATGATATGACTGAAGTAAAACTTTTAAATGAAGTTCACAAACACTCGCTAAGCAGTATTATGTTAAAATTATAAACCTTAACCTGGAATAAGAAAAATACTGTATGACTATAAATAAGATGAATCACGGCAGTATATTATGCTGAGAATGGAAATCAGTCAAAAGGTAACCAGTTATACCATGAAACCAACATGAAACAACAGTGAAATACCAAAAAAAGGACCCTACTGAATCATTCCTGAAAATTACACTACAAGATACGAAAGAAATCCATACCTGAAGTAACAAAAACCAACCAAAGGAAAGATGAATCAAGCAATAACCAGAATGCCAAAGAATATTATCATTTACTTAAAAAGACAGAAAACAGTACTATGCACAAAGTAATGCCCCCAATGAGGAATATCAATAAACATTTAAACTCCCCTACAAACAAAAATCTGAGCAAAGATAGGGCATCATATCAATGAATGAATTAAAATGACAGACACCTCACTGTTAACCAAAATTTGCTAATGAAAGAGTAACCAAAAATGCATCCACTAACCGCAAAACTATACAGAAGATTGAGACTGGGATGATATTGTAGTCTATGCAAACATTTGGTCTTCAACTTTCCAAGATTTAAGAAATTGTTGTGACTATATACGAGACTGCCCAAAAGTTAGTATTACTTAAAGGTTTCCCATGAAAGAACAAAAATTGCTTGGATCATGAATTGCTCCAATCTTCAATCTAAAAATAAACTTCTATTAGTCTCAACAACAGCCCATTTGAGGCAAGTTGGAATCCAGGCATTATATGAACTTTCCCAAGAGGAAAATTATGTAAAAAGAATACACAAACAAGTGACAACCAAGTAAAAAGTCACAAGCATACATAACTGCCAATAAATTCAAACTGGTAATCATTTGTGTGTCATTACAAAGATCTGCTTTGAAAAAGAGTAACAAATGTTAGGTATGAAACCATATCACAAAGCACAATTTACCAAGCAATCAAGCAGAAAGCCATGTAATCAAAGTGTCACTCCCATGAGGGTTACTTCAATATTCACTGTTGGTTGAAACCAATACTACACAAAATGAGACAAATGAATCACCAAAAAGGCACTCAATGCAGAAAACAAAATACCGATGAGAAAAAAAAAAAAGAAACCTAATAAAGGTATTTTGACGAAGGAAAAATCTATTTCTGGGGGAAGACCTGTGTCGCCCGGTGAAATGGTCCTGTAGCACGCATTTCTAGGTATAAATAGATTCTACATATACCAGAGAAAAAAGCTAAAATGGAATGATGAAGTTACTACCCTCAGCTCGATCACCAAAGGGCGTCGGTATAAGCACTAGGGCGAGTGGAGGCCACTATCACAGAACTTCTGCCAATTAGAAGATACACTCATTACCTACTCTAAATTAGGATCACTGAATATTGTTCATTATGAGTAATGAGCTTGTTTCAACACGAGACAAAACTTATTCATTACGCTTACATCATTCCCCAATGTCCCTTTCATCAAATTATTTGAACAAAATCTTAACTTTCTCACCTTTCAGGCATTTCCCGGCAAGTATTGAAGACAGCCCACAAGAGTTTGTCCTGCTCAATATGGTAAGCACTGTGCAACTCAATCTTGGCGCACCATTAATATCCATATTACTTGTGGATATGGGTTACAAATTATCTAAAACAGATCTGTCAACAATTCCTCCTCAATACAGCAGGTTACCTATGGAAATTTGTGAAATTACATTAAGTCCTATATATTAATGAAAATACTTTACATTGTACAGCATTATTGTCATTTTAGTATTATTCCTAAAGGCTATATACTAAACATATTTGAGCCTAAATAATGGCAAAAATGATGCGGGTTAGACCCATTCATTAACCTAAAATGCAAATTCTCATTGAAAACTGTACATAATATTTGCATCCTTATAGTATATGAATTATGATAGAACATAAAAAAAAAAAAACTACTTCAATAGCAAATGGTATAATTAAAGTAAAACTTACTCTAGTTCATAAACACTTGATAAGCAGTATAATGTTAAAATTGTAAACCTTAAACTAGACTGAGAAAAAATACTGTATCAGCATTAAATGATGCAGCGAATGAAAATCAGTCAAATTACTGAAAATTACTACTAAAATATATGGATGAAATCCACGATTGAAATAAGGAGAAACAAACCAAAGGAAAGATGAATAAACAATACCCAGAATACAAATCAATGTAATTCACAAGTACTACTTCAAAAACAGGCAAACAGTAGTAAACATAAAAGTAATGACCCATATGAAGAATAACAAATTCAAACTCCTACAAACCATCAAAACAAGGATAGGGCATCCTGTCAATGAATGAATTAAAATGACCAGCACCTCACAGTTAACAAAAACGTTGCTAATCATGAAAGAGTAAGTAGAAATGTGACCTCTAACAGAAAAACTGTACAGAAGAAAGCGCCTGGGATGATAGCATAGTCTATGCAAACATTAGGTCTTTTACTTCTCGACATTTAAAAAACTGTTGCGACAGGATATGTGTCTGCACAAAAGTAGGTCATTACTAAAGGCTTTGTAATGAAAAAACAAGAATTGCTTGGATCATGAATTGCTCCAAATTTAAATCTATAAATAAACTTCCATTAGCCTCAACAACAGCACATTTGAGGCAAGGTGGAATCAAAGCATTACATGAACTTTCCCCATGAGGAATTGGTTTAGACTTGAGCACCATCATTCAAGGAAATTGATGTAAAAAAGAATACACAAACACAAGTGACAACCCAGTAAAAAAGTCACAAGCATATATGACTATTAATAAACTCAAACTGGTAATCATTTGTCTGTCATTACAAAGATATCCATTGGAAAAGGGTAACAAATATCTGGTATGAAACCATATCACAAAGCAAAATTTACCAAGCAATTAAGCAGAAAGCCATGTAGTAATCAAAAGTGTCACTCCCATGAGGGTTACTTCAATATTCACTGTTGGTTGAAACCAAGACTAAAACAAAATCAGACAAATAAACGACCAAAAAGGCACTCAACACACAAAACCAACACCCAAGTGAAAAAAAAGGCTAATAAAAAAAGCATACGGTCATTACCTATAGGAAATTAGTTAAAACTGGATTTTGTTCAGTATGAGTAATGAGCTTGTTTCAATACGAGACAAAACTTGTTCATTACGCTTCCATCATTCCCCAACGTCCCTTCCATCAAACTATTTGAATGAAATCCTAACTCTCTCACCTTTGAGGCATTTCTTGGCAAGTATTGAAGACAACCCACGAGAGTTTGTCCAGCTCAATATGGTAAGCGCTGTGCAACTGGATCTTGGCGCATCATTAATCTCCATATGACTTGTGGATATGGATTACAAATTATCCAAAGCAGATTCATCAATTATTCCTCCTCAATACAGCAGGTTACCTGTGTTAGTCTTATAAAATTTTATTAAATCCAAAAAATTAATGAAAATATCTCTAGTTTATATTATACATAATGTACAGTATTACTGTACTTCTGGTATGATTTCTGAAGACTGTACTAAATACATTTATTCAATCCTCAATAACAGCTCAAATGATGTAGGTTAGAACATATTCAAGATATAAGGCTAACATTCAAATTCCCATAGAAAACTGGCCATAACATTTGCATCCTTGCACATGAATCATTATAGAGCATAAAACAAATACTTTAACAGGAATTACAGTATTTCATACAACATTATACTCACTTTAAGAGTTGGTGATCTGGTCAAGAACAAAAACATTAAAACTGCTCAAGTCACTGGATATTATTACAACTACTAATTAACACTATACATCACAGCCAATTATCAAATTACAGGCAGTCCCCGGGTTAACACGGGGGTTCCATTCTTGAGATGCGTCGTAAGCCGAAAATCGTCGTAAGCCGGAACGTTGTCAAAAATCCAAAGAAAACCTTACTTTTAATGCTTTGGGTGCATTGAAAACTATGTAAACTGCATTCTTATGGCATTTTTCATAAAAAAACTTCAAATATTGATTATTTTGCATTTTTGGTGATTTCATCTGCCAGATGAGCGTTGTAGGCGCCATAACCCTGGAACATGCGTCATAACCCTGGAACATGTGTCGTAACCCTGGAAATAATGTCTGATGAATATAATTGAAAAGCGTCGTAACCTCGGAACGTTGTAAGCTGAGACCGTCGTAACCCGGGGACTGCCTGTACTGTACATATACGCACAAAGCTAACATGTAAGTGTTATAAAACGCAACCCAAGTTACTAAGCCTGTGCACTTTAAATCAAGTTATCAATTTGGATGGCTGAGAAAACACTTTCTTCTCTTGACATTATTACAGTCGATTCTGGTCAACTATCAATGGTCAGAAGCTCAAGGGTTTTACTATGCAACCGGAACGTCCTTTCAGACCTCAGCTGCAACCTCTTTCATTCCTTTTACTGTACCTCCATTCATATTTTCTTTCTTCCATACTACTTTCCACCCACCCCTAACAAATGTTTCATAGTGAAACTGCCAGGTTTTCCTCCTGTTACACCTTTAAAGCCCTCTTACTGTCCAGCACTGAATGACCTGATAGGTACCAGTGCCTGGCCTTTGGCCTACATTCTATGAAGGATATATTATTATTATTGAAGAGTTTAACCAAAGCCCCACTTAACACCTGCAACTCTCATCGGGCTGGTCTGAAGGGTTTATTAGTTACCCTCTTACGCCGACTGGACGTATTTTACGTCGACATTTTTTGTCTCCCGTGTGCCGACTGGACATATTTTGACGTCGACTTTAAAAAGTTTTTTTTTAAATTCGCGGAAAAATACTTATAGGCCTAACAGCCGAAAACTTTTGAATCACGCGCCTTGGGGGATGCTGGAAGTTCACGGTATCAAGGTGTTGTTTTGTTTACAATCGTTACGCAGGCGCGCAAGCGCGAATTTCTTTCTTGCCGCACTAAAAAGTATCTGTGACACATCTCGGAAATTATTTCGTCACTTTGACGTAATTTTTGTACCATTGTAAATTAGCCGTTACATGAAGTATTATATATGGAAATGTGCGCATTTTTATGTAGAATACAACAATAAAATACACATGATTGTAGCTTTTATCAGTTTTGAGATATTTTGATATACATAACGATAATTGCCAAAATTTCAACCTTCGGTCAACTTTGACTTTACGGAAATGGTCGAAAAACGCAATTGTAAGCTAAAACTCTTATATTTTAGTAATATTCAATCATTTACCTTAATTTTGCAACTAATTGGAAGTCTCTAGCACAATATTTCGATTTATGGTGAATTTATGAAAAAACTTTTTCTTTACGTCCGCGCGGTAACTCTTCCGAAAAAAATCATACATGCGATTGTGGTAATGTTTGCACCATTTTAAAATTAGCCGTTATATAAAGTTTCATATATGGAAATGTGCGCAATTTCATGCACAATACAACTAAAAACAACCCATGGTTGTAGCTTTTATCAGTTTTGAGATATTTTCATATATATAACGATAATTGCCAAAATTTCAACCTTCGGTCAACTTTGACTCTACCGAAATGGTCGAAAAACGCAATTGTAAGCTAAAACGCTTATATTCTAGTAATATTCAAGCATTTACCTTCATTTTGCAACAAATTGGAAGTCTCTAGCACAATATTTCGATTTATGGTGAATTTATGAAAAAAATAACATTTTCTTTACGTCCTCGCGGTAACTCTTCCGAAAAAATCATACGTGCGATTGTGGTAATGTTTGCACCATTTTAAATTAGCCGTTACATAAAGTTTTATGAATGAAAATGTGCGCAATTTCATGTAGAATACAACAAAAAATAATTGCAGGTTGTAGCTTTTCTCATTTTTGAAATATTTGCATATAAATCACGATAAATAGAAAAAAACCACGTTCGGTCAACTTTGACTCTACCGAAATGGTCGAAAAACGCAATTGTAAGCTAAAACTCTTACAGTCTAGTAATATTCAGTCATTTATCTTCATCTTGAAACAAATTCGAAGTCTCTAGCAAAATATTTAGATTTATGGTGAATTTAAAAAAAAATCTTTCCTTCCCTCCGCGCGCGGATTCTCCGCCACAAATCTCCGAAATACGTACGTCCCATTCTCGGAAGATATTTGCTCCGTTTCATATTAGGCAATTTTATGTAGAATAAAACGAAAAATATTTGAAGGTTGTAGCGTTTCTTATTTCCGAAATAATTGCATATAAAAAATATATATTTAAAAAAATTCGACATTCGGTCAACTTTAACTCGTCAGATATGGTCGAAAACTGCAATTGTAAGCTAATACTCTTACAGTATAGTAATATTCAATCATTTGTCTTCCTTTTGAAAGAAATTGGAAGTCTCTAGGACAATATTTAGATTTATGGTGAATTTTTGAAAAAAATATTTGTTTACGTCCGCGCGTTACGAATTCATGCATTATTTTGTGATAATATTTTCTCTGTGTTGCTTTTATCGTTTTACAATGTGTATACCAAAATGATTGCAATTTAGTGTACATTACAACGAAAAAAAGTAACTTGTTACCTTTAACCGTTTTGCGCACAGCGCGATTTGAATACAATTATATATGAAATTTCGTTTTGCGCTATCATATATCGCATTATTTATATATGATAATGATAATTTTTTTCATTTCTGATGTTGCATACTAAACTTCAGCCAATGACAAAAAAAGGAGCCAAAAATGAACTCTTAATCTTGAAAACTAAGCGCGCTGTGATTTTTTGAAAAAAATATTTCTTTCCGCTTCCGCGCTCACTCTGAAACACCTCCGGCACACGGGAGACAATTTTTTTTTACCGCTTCGGCGTAAGAGGGTTAAAACTTAATGATAGTAATTAGTATGTATTTGCATTCTGAGGGCTGGCTCATGAGGATTATTCACCAGATGTCCAGGTTCAAATGAGTGACCAACTTGGTGGCAGCATATATATAACGTACTTGCCACTGGTCTCCACCATTATATAATTATTTGCCTGTTTATGTTCTGTTAAACTAGAACAAACATTTAAGAAAACACACCTATTTCCTAGTTGAATAACATTCAGGCTACAGTGCATATCAGAAAGATTTACAAAACTACAGTGCATTGTTGAGACAAAAAAAAAGAAAAGAAAAAAGGCAGGATATCAAGGCAAAATATCTCAAGTCGGAAAGTCAATCAACACTAACTCATTTAGTTGTGTGTTTCACTTCTGCTCAAGTCAAAACTTTACTCAGTACTACACTTAATAAGAAATGCAGACAAGAAGGGTGATGCTAATCGTGTCACAGGCAAGACCCTGTGGCCCTAAGAGGGGCCATGAAATGATATACTACTACCCTTTTTCATTGCTTAGGCTGCACTTTTAGGGTTAAGTTAGGGATCTAACTTATCCTGGTAAGGTAGGAAGCTGCATCCTAATAAGGCTAGGTCAAACCACTTAAAATATTCCTGTTACACATTTTAGGTAATGTCCGGGGGATCCCAAACAAGGTGAGAAGAGTACTTTTACTGATATGTATTTTTCAAGTGAAAACACATGTGAAGCATTTATCTTTCCCATGGCTTCTCCTGTGCTCGAACTGTACAAAACGATCCTGTTTTGCCAATGTGGCTGTCTGTAACTTAGGAGTTATAGGCAGAGGACAAATGAAAATGAGTGCTTTAACCCATACAATAGTAGTTTAAATAAAGAGGGCTCAATTTTGGAGATAAATGAGTAATACTACGTACTACTTAACATAATCAAGTATATAGTAGTGCCTCAGGTTATGAAACTAATCCGTTCCGAAGCGGCCCTCGTAACCTGATTTTTTCGTATCTTGAACTACGTTTTACAAGTAAATTGCCTAATTCGTTCCAAGCCTTACAAAAACACCACAGTAAATTTTATAATAAAGCTAAATTGACCAATAAACAATGAAATACAACAATTTGGACCATTCAATACCTAACATAACCATGACTGTACCTGTAAATAAAGTGTATTAGTGTACAGGGTAAAAGAAATACTGTACGTACGTATGTAGTAAAATGTGGAACCTTACCTATCGAGTGAGGCGATCTCCGAAAGTGGCGACAGAGGAGGAGGACAAATGGCAGAAAACATGAACACTTAACTTTACGAAACACATTAAAAAATGGCAGAAAACATGAACACTAAACTTTACGAAACACGTTAACAAATGGCAGAAAACATTAACACTTCTTGATTATCTCCATCTTCGTTCTCCATAGAAAGCATCCTCTTCTTTCCGTGAACTTCAGCAACATTCTTGGGACCCATGGCTAATGTAAGTAATTAAGTTCACATACAACACGATAAAAGTAACTTACAGTACAACGAAAGCGAAATCACTAACATGAATTTACGTTAACAAACGAAACACGTACGTATATGTGAACGAACGAATTCCAGTGTTTACGATAATGCTGCCGCAAAAAATGGTCAAGGAACGCCTTTAAATAGAGGCATGATGCTGACCAATAGGAGAGCAGGATCTTATGGCGGTGACTAGCATTAGGAACCAATGGGAGAGCGGGAGGATGGTGGCGAGTCTACTCAGTTGGCGGCGCAAGTTTTAAAATTGTTCTCCGTGGTCTGGGCGAATCTCGGACTTTACACTTTCGCAACCTGAATTATTTTTGTATACAGAGGCAAAAAAATCTTCGTCTTTGCTTTCGTAACTTGGATTTTTCATAAGTAGGAACTTTCGTATGTCGAGGTTCCACTGTACATGAGCAATACTATTACCTTACATAAACACCTGTATGGGCTAAGGAAGTACAAAATTTCTCACACCAAGGGCAAATCAAATACTACAGTAGTAGTGAAAATCATCAGATGAGGATATTGAACTTTTTTTTTTCTTAAGGGGACCGGCCGTAACCCCTATATATGGTGGTATAGGGCGAAAAATGCAGTTATGAAAAAATTCATGGAGCTTCATATGGCAATTGAGAATACGTATACGAATATTTCGTCAAAATTCCTCTACGTTTTCGTAGTTACAATGTAATTAGTAAACATATAACAATAAGCCTAAAACATTCATCCGTACAAGAAAATGCAATATTTCTTCTGTTATCGTAAATTTTGATAATTATTGGCAAAGAAATTGTGAGAAATGGCATCTGTAGAGATTCCGTGGCTCGCAGAAGCATCTTGAAGCGAGTATCTGGTTCAATCATGAATCGGTTGGACCATAGACTTCAAGTAGATTACACGTTCGAATTTCACCTCGTGACATTCGCTTTGCTTTTACGTATGTTTTATGTATGTTTCGGCAAGAAGTTCATCATGCCAATGAGGAAAAGACAAGGAAAACATCTCTCTAACATACAGCGAAGAAAAATCGCTCAAGTATTATTACAGAATATCATAATATATGCGTAGTTAGTGAAGAGAGAGGGGAGGGTTGCCTAGTAACGCCCCCTTCTTCTTGCCTGACAGCACACGTCACACTGTGCCCAAGGCTACGATCTTTGAGCAAAGAGATCTTCATTTATGATAAATAACAGTTTTGGTTTTTAATACCCAAAATGGAATATGAAATTCATAATAATCATGATTTACTAAATTGTCTTTGTAAAAAGAGAGTACACCTTCAAGTTTCACCTTTGACATTCTCTTGCATTTACGTTGTTTATCTTTGTTTCGGCAAGAATGTCATCATGCCAAAGAGGAAAATACAAGGAAAACATCTCGCTAACATACAGAAGAAAATTCGCTGTAATAAGCCGAGTTAGTGAAGGGGAGAGAGGGGGTTACGTAGGAAGGAGTGCCCCATCTTGCCTCAAGCAGTGCCCCAGGCTACGATATATGAGCAAAGGGATCATCATTGTTTATGATTAAATTATGATAAATAAAATAGTTTTGGTTTATTAACTACACCAAAAAAGAAAATATAACATTCCATAATAATCATTATTTATTAACATTGTCTTTATAGAAATACGAAGGAAAACTTTGAACGCCCGTATCTCAAAACTATACTTATTGACCTTCAAAATCTATCTCCTCACTTAGTTTGAAGCTATAACATTGGAATTTGGTATATAACTCAGAAAGACATTATAGAACAATCAAACAAAGCCCTTTTTTCCAATTTTTGTTTCGTCTTCTTTTTATAAATTTTTTTCTCGTGATTTATAGGGTTTATTTTTTTACCATATTGAAAAATTCATATCTAGCAAAAAAATGACTTTTAGAAACAAAACTCTCCATTTGATTGGAGGTCGACATCAGGTCTATATATGGTAGTAATCCCAGGTCTTAATATTAAATATCAAGGGAGGAGATAGAATTTGAAAAATGGTTATTTTCGGGATAAATTGCCCTGGTGTCACAAACCGAAGGTCAGAGGCGAAATCATATGCGGTTTGGAGATGTCCCAAGTCACCTTATTAAGTGGTATGAATGTCAAAGTCCTATCGTTAAAAAACGGCATTAGCCGGCCGGCCCCCTTAAGGAACATATCATTTAACTCAGTACAGTACAACAATTTACATATCTATTCTTAATGAAAGACTGCTCTATAGCTCATCTAAGCCCCATTTATTTCAGTCTAACCACCCCATCTAGGGTTGCCATTCCACATACCCAAGCAGGGTTGCCATATAGGAATAGCTGCCAATACTAATTCTAAAATCTACGAAATGCCTCCTTGACCTTTAGATCAAAAACAAAATCAAATTGAAGAAGAAATTAAACAATAACAAATTACTAAAATAAAAAAAAACAAAAAATAGAGAAAATTTCATCAATCAATTTAATCAAGACTCAATCATCCATCCTCTCAGGAGGACATCTAACCTATGGGTATCTCCACTCTTCTGCCGACCTGTGTTCTCCTGGTACAAGAGGTTCGTTATCTTCAGTTGGACATTGGACATCCTCCACTCCTCTCCACCCTCAATTACACTCTCAACTACAGGGCGAATATCCAATATACAACATGGGGGCCATTAATCAATATGTATATTATTATTTTTTTTTATCTAAGGCAGTTACCTTTCCTTTCTTCCATTTCGATGTAATTTTGCATTTGAAGTTTTACCCATACCTCCTCACCTATCTTTAGTGTTGTTGGTTCTTTCTGTGGTTTTCCCTAGTCTGTATTTAGAAACCGCCCCCTCACAACAAAATACAGCCAACTGCAAAACAGGTGGGATCTATACCATTTCTTGTAGTCACAATGTACCAGTATAATGCTTCACAGGAAGAAATATTACATCTTTCAGCCACCTTTTTAAAGGTGCGATGGTGTCCTTTCTATACAGGCAGTCCCCGGGTTACGATGGGTTTGGCTTACGACGATCTGAGGTTAAGGCGCTTTTCAATTATATTCATCAGAAATTATTTCCATGGTTACGACACGTTCCAGGGTTACAGCGCCTACAACGCTGACCTGGCGGAAGCAATATGACACCAAGAATGCAAAATAATCAATATTTAAAGGTTTTCTTAGATGAAAAATGCAATAAGAATGCAGTTTACATAGTTTTTAATGCACCTAAAGCATTAAAAGTAAATTTTCTTACTTTTAAAGCCGGAACATCGCCAAAAATCCTTTTTGATGATGTTCCGGCTTACAACGATTTTCGGGTTACAACACGTCTCAAGTACGGAACCCCGTCGTAACCCGGGGACTGCCTGTAATTCCATTACCACTTTGTATGCTGCTCTGAATAGCGGCTTGACCATCCATTTACTACTCAGTAAACATCTAACAACTTAAAAATGAAAAGCCATTGCACTATCCATTAACACTCCTTGCACAGGACTGCTATTCAAAAATACTTCAAGTATATTTGCAATGATCTCCGCTCTCTCAGTTCAAAACTTAGTCTTGTCAGACAAAATGTTTTACCTTTATAATTCACCAATTGATAATTCCTAAGCTCTACCACTTCTCTAATTTGTAAATAAGCACATTTTAGATCTACAATGGTTCCAGCCTCTGTTTGCCTCCAATCTCGAAGGTTTTAATTATAAACATGTTATTTCATCCCCTGCATGACAACTCACATGAGCATTAAGCTCTCTGAACTTTAATATGGGTCTTATTTTATTCTTGGTAGGTTGTTCAATAGCTAGCAAGGGCATGATAACCATTTCCACATCTTCCAAGGTACTAAAATACCTTCTCTGATCCATCGCTCAACCTCTTTTTCAAATTCTTGTTACCCTGCAAACTCTTCTCGTAACAGTGTATTTCATTAGAAAGAACTGGTGGACTAGACTTGGTGGACTAGACTTCTATTTCTGGGCTCAGCTCGTGTCGGCCTATGAAAGGATCCTTAACATCATTCTTTCTAGGTAAATTAATCTAAAATTACCGAGAGAAAAACAAAATTAAGAAGATGTCAGTAAAACTGACTCGCTCACTCTTTAAAGAAGTGTCGGTATGAGAATAGGGGCGAGTGGAACACTACCACGAGACATTCACCAATTAGACCTTCCAATCAAAATCCCCACTAGAGAGAGCTGATACCAACGGGCCGATGCGGCCGCTACTTTACTACTACTAGGGGACGCCACGGACAGCAGCGCCCCTAGCGTTCATCCTTAATTATTAGCGCTAAGCGTCGTACGCATTTTCTTGCTTGTGTACTATTTTCTGGATTTACCTCATCCTACATTATGGAACGTTGCTGCCATCGCAACGGCTAAGTTAAGTGCCTCATAAGTAGTGTTTTACCGTATTTTAGTCTTCCAGGAACCAGTATTTTCCTTCTAATAGGTCATATACGGTTTCCCGGTCGACTCGTGGCGGCGCCATGCTGCCTCATTAAGAATTCCCGGTCTTCCATACTGGACTTCTTATACTTATGGGCTTACTATATCACGTTCATCGTTTTTTTACATCGCCTTTTTAGCTAGGTTAGCCCATTTACCAATTCTCTTAGTTTGGTATTTAGGGCTATTCTGTGTTTTCTGGCCCAGCATCCCGGCTCTTGCTCTTCATCGGCTATCGCTGGCTCCGAGTAGGCTTCTGTTCCTCGGAACAGTTTGCCTCCTCCTGGGCTTCTTTTTCTTCTACTAAAAGTGTCTTTTCCATCTTTACGATGTAATTTTAGTTCTATTTAGGTGTTAGGCTAGCCTAGGTGCATGTCCCATGTATTGGTACAGCCTGGTTCACGTGGCCCTTCCACGGTTGTGTTGCTATCGCGGCTTAGGCCACTTGCGGTCACGTGTTCCATCGCACCTTACCCTTCCCCTTCCCTCCCTACCAGGTATAGGGAGGGGTCCTGGGGGACCCCCACCTTGGTTGCCATGACAACCTCAGTAGCCTTCCTCCCTCCTTCTCTGAGGAGGCCAGGGGTTCTCCCCAGCTGGGGATAGGGCGACCACTTGTTTCGGGCACCGGGTCACCGAGCGGGTAGTTGTTGGGACGGGGAGGAGTAGGCCACCCCCCCCCTCTCTCCCCCCGCCGTGTTGCGCCGAGAACCCCCCCCCCCCCCTCCCCCCCCCCCCCCCCCCCAGCCCACCTTTCCCCCACTAACGACGGAGCCTTCCGCCGCAGCCGGGGCACCTTTGGTTATAGCTTGCTGGCTCCGCCAGCGGGCGGGGTGGTCACTACTAGTGGTCTATTGCTTGCCTACTATATCCTTCCCTTTTTTTCCCGCTACCGGGAAGGGAGCTTGCTTCTTACCCGGCACTCTTCTAGTAGACGGGGGGGAAAGGTTTGATATTTATTTCGTTATTTTTAAGATATACCCTAATTTTACGATGAATTCCTAGATTTATATTTATATGTATACCATCTCCGCCGTTTTCCGTCGTGGTTTCAATTTTCACCACCACACCTGGTTGGATTCTATCTCTTGTCTCCGGCGTAGCCTTGGACAAACTCCAACCATCTTGCTACCACACGTATTATGGCGGGGCTCTGGTTTAATCTAACTTTCCTCGCTCCGGGCACCAGCGGAGCAGATGTGTTAGGCTGTAAGTGTTCTCCTGATACTTATGTATCTTTCCACTTACAGGCTACCAACTGTCAGGTCATTGGGTGCAATGCGACGTTATACGACCCCTGCGCTCACGATGAGTGCAGGTCTCACGCCCCGTGTGCCACGCCTTACAACGAAAACATGATTGTCTGGCAACCCGGAAGCCTGCGCCATCTGTTACGACCTGGTCAGTCAGCTGGTGGAGGGGGTAAGTCGATTATAGACTTTTTTATCGTATTACTAACAACACTTAGTCATAAGCTTGTTAACCCCGCTCCGCCATTAGAAGCTTCATTTCGCCTTCTCTTTCAGGCTGCCGGTGTGAGGGAAGTCGCCCTAGCAACCCTGAAAGCTTGGGTGGGCGGCTTCGGGAAGAACGCCGCCAAAGGCCAGCCTTACATCTTGGACAAGAAGCTGGCCGTTCAGATCTTCCCCGGTGGCAAGTCAACAGGGTATGTTGACCCATATCTGCAGCCCCTCTCATAGCCTCCATCCAGCAAGAGATGCAGCAGTCCTTTTCGGGGCGTGGCCACGCAGGAGAACGGTCCCGGACGTCGCAACCTTGGACCTTAATATTGAGCCTATGGCGGTAGGTGCTGAGGATTTGTTAGTTGAGGTAGGTGTGTCGGGTGCCCAAGGTCTTTCCTTGGGCGCTCCTGGATCTTCTCCTGTCCCTTCTTCTACTCCTTCTTTCCAGGCTTTTTGGGATCTGAGATCCCTACCCGCTCTCCCGCTCTCTCTGTACCCCAAAGGTGAAGGGACAGAGAGAACCGAACGACCCTTGTTAAGACGACTTCTAAAAAGTCGTCGTCGTCTTCTTCAGCTAAAGTCTTCGACTTCCTATACTGACGCGGTGAAGGCTAAGCCGAGCTCTTCCTATTCAAAGAGCTCTAGAAGCAAGGCTTCTAAGGAGAGGGCTCTGCGCTCCCGCTGAGCCAATGCCTTCTCCGGCCTCCACCGCATCCACTCCGGCAACGCCGGTTGGAGTAGCGGGACCTAGCACCTTTGATCCCACTTCTTTCTCAGCAGTGGTGATGCAACAGGTAGGAGAGATGGTTGGCTCACAGGTCTCCGCCCTCGGAACAAAGTTCGAACAGATGTTCGCCACCACAACTGTCGAGCACTCTGTCTTAGTCGGGCCAGTCCATCCAAGATCTCTCTAACAGAGTTAGAGAGAACGAGGACCGAGTAGCTGGGCTTGCTCAGGCTCCTCACCCATCTCCCCAGTAGCAAGTGCTGGTATTCTCCAGCTACCACCTTATGAGTCGCTACCAGCTTTCTCCATGGAGAACCCATGGAGAGTGGCCGCTTACGCTCCGTTCAAGGATGGTATGATCTCTGTCCCGGAGTGTGGAACTCGAAGGATTGAGGACTTCGAGTTTTATCCTCCGTTGGGATTGACGCAGCCTTTCATTGGTTATGCTAGGCTGACCGTAGCGGCACTCACTAGGGAGGACAAGATCTCCAGGGAGAACGTTCTCCATAGTAGAGATCACGCTCAACGCGAATGGGTTCACTGCCTTGAGGACTGGGAGTGTACCAACACTAAGCTCCAGGCTTTCAAGAGTCCTTTTACTATTTTCGCGACGGAGGAGGAGGCTTCTCTTCCGTTCGCTACAAAAATAGTGGAAGCGACTCTTCAGGCAGTCCTCAAGGATGAGCCCATGCCACAGCTGAGGGAAGCAGAGTCTACTTCTCCGCTCTTCCCAGCTTTCGGAGAATTGTGGGAGAACTTGCCTGCCACTTTCACGCTTGGTAAGCTCAAACCGGACTGTGCTATGGACCAGTTTGGCGAAAAGGCTCCCAAGGCTGCCTGATTCCCTGATTCAGGCAGAGTTCGACGCTCGAACTAGGTTTGGCAGGTCCCTCAATTCTTGATTATCACGGAGATGGCTGCTCTTTCGTATGGCACAGAACCTTTATTTAAGATTCTGGCCAAGTCCCAGCGTTCAAACGGTTCAGACGGATGCTTTCGACTTCTTCCAAGCTAGGAGGAATTGCCGAAAGCACGTTCTGCAGGAGTGCACTATTAGGCATGAACCTAATAGACTCCTGGCTTCCAGCATGTGGGGAGCGGACCTCTTCCCAGAGTCCGCTGTAAATGAGGTACACCACGAGGCTGCTAGGCTCAACCAGAGCCTTAGAGCTAGATGGGGTATCTCCTCTAAGAGGAAACAAGAATCCGCCCCCGCTGCTGGTAAGAAACTAAAGAAGTCTGGTAAAAGGTTCCAGCCTTACCAGAAACACCAGCAACAGCAGCAATTCGTTCAGGCCGTCCCAGTTACCCAACAGGGACAACCTTCAACCTCGAAGCAGACCCAGCCCATCCTCCTGCTGTCTCCTCAGTCACAACCCTCGACCTCCTACGCACTCTCGCCGGCCTTCAACCCTATGTATGAAGGTCAGGCTTACCCTCCCTTTAATAGGCAATCGAGAGGTAACAGAGCGAGAGGCCACTTTCGCCAGCGTGGCACAGGAAGGGCGGCAAGGAGTAGGCAGTTCAGAGGAGGGCGTGGAGGTCACCCCCGCCCATCAACAATGAGGGCTCCCCAGGTAGGAGGGAGGCTGTTCCTCTTCCGTCACAGGTGGGGGTTCAGCAATTGGGCACAGAGCATAGTGTCCAAGGGATTGGGTTGGAGTTGGATCAAAGATCCCCCTCCAATCAAATCATTCCGTCAAGTACCATCAAAGGAATTGACAGATTATGCGGGAAGGAACTCCTTCAGAAAGGAGCTATTGCGAGAGTCAAGCATCTAAAATTTCAAGGTCGCTTATTCAGCGTGCCAAAGAAAGGCTCAACAAAAAGAAGGGTAATCTTAGACTTGTCAAGGCTAAACTCTTTCATTCGTTGCGACAAGTTCAAAATGCTTACCCTCTCGCAGGTAAGGACCTTACTTGTTCCTCGTGGAGCCGTCACATGCTCCATCGATCTTACAGACGCATACTATCATATCCCTATAGCCCAGACACTTCCGCCCATTCCTAGGATTCAGGCTAGGAAATCAGACATTCTCATTCAAAGTGATGCCCTTCGGTCTGAATGTAGCCCCCAGGGTATTCACGAAAATAGCAGAAGTAGTGGTGCAACAATTGAGAACTCAGGGAATAATGATAGCAGCATACCTCGACGATTGGTTGATCTGGGCACCAACAGTCGAGGAATGTCTCAAAGCCATGAAAAAGGTAGTTCAATTTCTGGAACATCTGGGGTTCCAGATAAACAAAACGAAATCCAGACTTACTCGGAGTCTCGTTTTCAGTGGCTAGGAATCCAATGGGATTTGTCTTCCCACAATCTGGTCAATTCCAGTGGCCAAACGGAAAGAGATAGCAAAGTCTGTCAGACAATTTCTCAAATGCAAGCAAACATCAAGGAGAAGCCAGGAAAGAATCCTAGGTTCCCTTCAGTTTGCTTCAGTGACAGATATCCTCCTGAAAGCAAGGCTGAAAGATATAAATCGAGTTTGGCGATCGAGAGCAAACGCCAAATCTCGAGACAAGTTGTCAGTAATTCCACAGATCCTTCGCAATCAACTCCGTCCATGGACAAAAGTAAAGAACCTGGCCAAGCGGGTACCCCTTCAATATCCCCTTCGTGTTAACCATTCACACGGATGCCTCCCTGTCCGGGTGGGGGGGATATTCTCAGTTCAAACAGGTTCAGGGGACTTGGTCAGTTCATTCCGCCAGCTCCACATAAACGTTCTGGAAGCAATGGCAGTATTTCTTACCTGAAGAGACTTCTTCCCCCGGAAAAGTCTCATCTAAGACTAGTTTTGGACAGTGCAGTGGTAGTTCATTGCATCAACAGAGGAGGGTCCAAATCCAAACATGTGAACCATGTCATGATAGCCATCTTTGCACTAGCAAACAAACACAAATGGCATCTGTCCGCCACTCACCTGGCGGGGGTAAGAAATGTGATAGCAGACGCCTTGTCCCGGTCGGTCCCTCTGGAATCAGAATGGTCCCTAGACGACGGGTCATTCCAGTGGATATGCCGGAGAGTCCCAGGTCTCCAAGTAGATCTCTTCGCCTCACAAGCGAACCACAAGCTCCCTTGCTACGTGGCCCCCAACCTGGACCCTCTGGCTTATGCCACGGACGCCCTGTCGTTAGATTGGAATCAGTGGAGAAAAATTTATGTTTTTCCTCCAGTGAATCTTCTCTTGAAAGTCTTGAGCAAGCTGAGGACTTTCAAGGGACTAGTAGCCCTGATTGCTCCAGACTGGCCAAGAGCAACTGGTATCCTCTGCTTCTGGAAAATTGGGTCTCCGACCTCAACGGATTCCCAATCCCAAGCTGTCACAATCAGTACAAATGAGGACTGTGTTCGCTTCCTCAGGAATTCTTCAGACCCTAACTTTATGGACTTCATGAAGTTTGCGGCTAATAAAGATGCTAACATTGATCCACAAACATCCTCTTCCTAGAATCAGATAAGAGAGAGTCAACTATTAGACAATATGACTCAGCTGTTAAAAAATTAGCATCCTTCCTGAAAGAATCAAACACTACAACCATGACAGTTAATTTAGATATATCCTTTTTCAGATCCTTGTTTGAAAAAGGTTTAGCAGCTAGCACTATTACTACTCATAAATCGGCTTTGAAGAAGATCTTTCAGTTAGGTTTCCAGATAGATCTGACTGAATCTTATTTTACGTCTATCCCTAAAGCTTGTGCTAGACTTAGACCTTCTTAAAGGCCTACTGCAGTATCATGGTCTTAAATGATGTCCTCAAACTAGCATCAGATACTGACAACTCGTCTTGTACATTCATAATGCTTCTTAGAAAGACATTATTCTTATTAAGCCTAGCTTCAGGAGCTAGAATTTCAGAACTGTCGGCTCTATCCAGAGATGCGGTCATGTGGAATTCCTCCCCTCAGGAGAAGTTCTGCTTGCTCCGGATCGTAGTTTTTTGGCTAAAATGAGGATCCTCTTGCAAGGTGGGCTCCTTGGAAAGTCATCCCACTTCCGCAAGACCCTTCTCTCTGCCCAGTATCAACTTTAAGAGCCTTTCTATCTCGTACATCCTCAAGATCCTCAGGTTCTCTCTTCATGAGAGAAAAAGGTGGTACTTTATCAGTAAAAGGTATTAGACAACAAATCCTTTACTTCATTAAACAAGCCAATCCTGATTCATTTCCAAAAGCACATGACATCAGGGGAGTAGCCACCTCAATAATTACTTTCAACATATGAACTTTGAGGATCTTAAAAATAAAAAGTATACTGGATGGAATCTCCGACAGTCTTTAAACGTCACTATCTAAAGTCCTTGGAATCTTTAAAATTGTCTGCAGTAGCAGCGGGAAACAGTGTTTCCCCTGATACTGTATAGTAGTCGTAGTATAGATCCAGGTCTCCTCTCTACCTACCTCATCCAACATGCCTCACCCTATCGCCATGCTACTCGGATATTCTAGCCTTAGCCGCTGAGATCATATTAGTGGATTGTCCCTTATTCTTTTGCTAGGGACATCCACACTATGTACTGATAATGTACTTCAGTGTACCTACCCTTATTTTTATGCTAGGGTAGGACACTGTGTTTTGTATATTTTGTAAATAAGTTATCTAAGTGAATCTATTTTGTTAAATTTACACTGCATGATTGTATTTTACTATGTTTACTATAATTTTTAAGTACTTTTACATTACTAACTTTCTTTTATGTCATTGTTTAAAAATAAGTTAGCCTTAAGTACTTAGTTTATATGCTGTAATAACTGATTTACTTATATTATATCCCTCATTTTTACAACTGATTTCATTTGTCCTTTTTTCCATCTTGTCTGTTTCTCTGGTACTCTTTGCATAGGCCGACACGAGCTGAGCCCAGAAAAGGGATTTTGACGTAGGGAAAAAATTCTATTTCTGGGTGATTGGCTCGTGTCGCCCTATGAAACCCACCCTGTATTGATTGCCCCCCCCTGCAGGACAAGATGTTCATAGATTAAGGATGACCGCTATGGGGCCTCTGCTGTCCGTGGCGTCCCCTAGTAGTTAGTAGTAGCGGCCGCATCACCCATTGGTATCAGCTCTCTCTAGTGGGGATTTTGATTGGAAGGTCTAATTGGTGAATGTCTCGTGGTAGTGTTCCCACTCGCCCCTATTCTCATACCGACACTTCTTTTAAAGAGTGAGCGAGTCAGTTTTACTGACATTTTCTTAATTTTGTTTTTCTCTGGTAATTTTAGATTAATTTTACCTAGAAAGAATGATGTTAAGGATCCTTTCATAGGGCGACACGAGCCAATCACCCAGAAATAGATTTTTCCTACGTCAAAATCCCTTTTCCATTCCATTGTCCAATATTTTCCATCAAATTTAACATCAAAAAGTCTATCTTTACTTACTTTGACAGTCTCCTTTAATTGTGAACTTTGTTTTGCTCACTGATTGCTCAGCAACAACAGTACAGCTTCCGACCCCAAATTCTACTGTCCCATCTGCAACTACAAAACCACCCATGTGATCAATAGCATTCATACCCAACACCACCTCAACACAGCTATTCCAATTTGTATCTGATGTCTCCCTTGATATTTCACTTTTGAGCCATCAAAACCCATCATGTAACATATGCCTACATGGTGCCCAACCATATTTGAACTTACAACAGTTACCGAATACCTTAGCAGTACTACTGTTGACCTGAACATCAACAGAGTAATTGGTAGAGAATGCACCCCTAGTCCTCTAGTTAGG
This sequence comes from Macrobrachium nipponense, assembly GCF_015104395.2. Taxonomy (NCBI): domain Eukaryota; kingdom Metazoa; phylum Arthropoda; class Malacostraca; order Decapoda; family Palaemonidae; genus Macrobrachium; species Macrobrachium nipponense. The sequence goes on from NC_087220.1 coordinate 2,376,019, forward strand.
TTACTACTGGTGAACCAATCACTCACCACTCACTTCCTTCATTGCACCGTGATGCTTTATGTCCAGGCTTATCACTTCTCATAAAAACTTCTTTACACCCTTTGTTACAATATTTCGTAATAGGGTAAACAACCGACTGGACTGGCCAACCCACTGACTACCACGTTTGTGTTAAAGTACTTTAACACGTCTTGACACCGGAAATGGTCATCAGTCATGAGTTGTTGGTGGTGAGAGGAACAGCTCGAGACCTCTACTCTCCTTTCGAAGTAAGTATTTTCTCCAAAGTTAGAAATTAAGGCCATATTTTAAGATTAAACAGAGGGTAATGAAAAGTGTAACCAAACGCAGTGCACACTACCCCCATGACGCTTTTGAAATTTTTACTTACAACTAAAAATCTTTCGAAGACTGACGCCATCTCGATGTTTGCGGAGTCGCTTGTGTCAACAAACTTTCCATTTCCTGTGCTAAAGCCGCACACCACTTGTACCCATAGACGCTGGGGCAGTTTCATCACAACAATCGTAAACACCGACTTCCAACCACTACTTATCCAAGGGAACTATGATTTTTAGTAGAAGAAACTTCCTACAGAAGCGCTCCGCACGGACTGCAAGGAACGTAACCGCGGATACAACATCCACTTGGGATTCGCCCGTCCAATGTATTTTGCCGTGTTAAGTACTGGACCCTGGGGGTTAATTCTTGTCGTCCAAATAAATATTACTACAAATTCTTGTTCAGTAAGTAAAACTGCAAAGAAAAACCGTAGCTGCCATAGTCTAGGCCGCCACGGATAAGTACCCTAGATCTACCCTTCAATCTTTTGAATGGTATGCTTAAAGATGTAATTATATTCTTGTTTCACCAATTAAATATCGAGTGAATAAGGCTGAGCCACGCGATGACTATGGATCGTCTGCGGTTGTTTACCCTAATAATGCCTAGTTACCTAGCTTGTAAACGCTTACCTCATTATATTACAATGGAAAACTGGCCACACAATTAACAACTTCACAATTAATTAGAGGGCCTAACACAACACAATGAAAGAAAGCTCACAACCTACCTAACCTAGCCCCACAAAACCAAAATCCCGACAGACCCACTTACTCTCCCGCTAACTGCCCCATCTAGGGTTGCCACTCAACATATCCAAATCTACCACAGGAGTGACTCGGCATTTGGATATGGTAGATCTACAGTACTATTCCGCGGCGGCCTAGACTACGGCAGTTGCGGTTTCCTATTTAGTTTTACCTCCTGAACAAGAATTTTAAGTAATATTTAATCGGACGACTGTAATTAACCCCGGGGGACCAGTACTAAACGCGGCGAAATACATAGGACGCCCTAATCTCTAGTGGATGTCGTGTTGTGTTAAAAATCTGTGGTTTACGTCCTTGTAGTCCGTGCGGAATTAGTATTCTGTAGGATTTATCTTGGTTAGGAGTGGAAGGCATCGTTCATCCGTGTACTTACGTTAGTGTTAGCAGAGTCCAAACAGGAGCTAGGTTATATGGAGTCCTATCAACATTCACTAGCCGATGGTAACACCGAAACAATATTTACTAATTAGGCCTCACCCACACAAAGTCGCAAAGGATACCCAAAAGGACGCAACAGGAAGCGACACTTGAAAACACCAATATAGCCTAACTGGAATTAGGTTACTTAACCTCACCGATAGGATTGGGGGCTTTGGCCCATCCTGCAGCACCCTTCAAGTAAAATTAAAAACCGAAATAATATATTTTCATTATAACGAGAGAGAGAAACCACTTAACCAGCCGGCTTCAAAACTAGTTTTCTCAACTTCGAGAGTATAGCCTTATCGTAATAAATTCACGGGGAACGTTCTGATCAATAAACTAGCCTTACGTAAAGTAGTTAAGAAAATAGCGCTGACCACATCCGAAACTACTACTATTCGTACCATTAAATAATAATAATAATAATAATAATAATAATAATGATAATAATAATAATAACTGTAATTAGTGACATTTGGCTTCTCAAAATGCTTATTATGATCTTTGAGAAGGTACTGGGCCTCTCTCTCTCTCTCTCTGTGGGAGGAGGTTTCACAGGAATGATAATGGTGTTGCTAATATTACTCTATGAAACAACAACAACAACTTGTAAATAGTCTTCTCTATTTTTCTAATAATAGCTTTCTCTCTGCTACTACAACTGGCGAGTATTGCACCGATATTACTCATCAGGAGGAGTCAATTTCAGGGATAATGGTTACAAATTTATTTATTTGTCACAGTAAATGAACAAATAGGGCCTATTTGTTCATTTACTGTGACAAATAAATAAATTTGTAACCATTATCCCTGAAATTGACTCCTCCTGATGAGTAATATCGGCGCAATACTCGCCAGTTGTGTAGTAGCAGAGAGAAAGCTATTATTAGAAAAATAGAGAAGACTATTTACAAGCTGAATGCAGCTGATGCAGCAATATCTTTCAATAATAATAATAATAATAATAATAATAATAATGTTATTCATTAGATATATTTTTCAACTTTCTCTCTCTCAATTATAAACGTTAGGTACCAATTACGCGCAAAAATATAGATACCACAAGACTAATCTAAACACCCGAGAAGGCAAATCGCTTTGACTTACGTATCTGTATATAAGTAATTATCAGTGCTATATTTTCCTGTTCGTAATAATCTGTCATTTTTTGTACGATTGAACCCAACTTACGTGGACCCCCCGCCTACACCGCATGGATATGAATCATATACCAATTTT
>NC_087220.1:2388792-2441292 GCF_015104395.2 Macrobrachium nipponense
TCAAGCAAAGTAACAATAACTAGAACAAGCAAATTAAAATTCGGTATATGTATTGCAATTTTACATCAATTAACCAATCAAAAATGCAAAATGCCCTTTTTCACCTAGTTTGAATAAATAAAAAAATTTTTGAACCTAAATCATTACCCACAAAATACTGTCCATAAATCCTAGTTGGTGAAGTACCCAATCTTAGCCAGATAGTTTAATCTGCCAGGTAAATATCAAGGCCCCAGAATCTGTACAACGGTTCAAGTTGTAGGCAGTTTGAAAAGGAAAATCTGTTTCAAAATTAACCCTCTTACGCCGATTGGACGTATTAAACGTCGAGTCAAAATGTCTCCCGTATGCCGATTGGACGTATCATACGTCGGCTCAAAAAAGTTTTTTTAAAAATTCGCGGAAAAATACTTATAGGCCTACCAGCCGAAAACTTTTGTATCACGCGCCTTGGGGGATGCTGGGAGTTCACGGATCAAGGCGTTGTTTTGTTTACAATCGCTACGCAGGCGCGCAAGCGCGAATTTCTTTCTTATCGCACTAAAAAGTATCAGTGACACATCTCGGAAATTATTTCGTCACTTTGACATAATTTTTGCACCATTTTAAATTATCCTTTACATGAAGTATTATATATGAAAATGTGCGCAATTTCATGTAAAATACAACAAAAAAATACTCATGATTGTAGCTTTTATCAATTTTGAAATATTTTCATAAATAACGATGTGCAAAAATTTCAACCTTCGGTCAACTTTGACTCTACAGAAATGGTCGAGAAACGCAATTGTAAGCTAAAATTCTTATATTATAGTAATATTCCATCATTTGCCTTCATTTTGCAACAAATTGGACGTCTCTAGCACAATATTTCGATTTATGGTGAATTTATGAAAAAACTTTTTCCTTACGTTCGTGCGATAACTCTTCCGATAAATTTTTTCGTGCGATTGTCCTCATGTTTGCACCCTTTTAAATTTGCCGTTACATAAAGTTTTATATGGAAATGTGCGGCAAATTTTCATGCACAATACAACAAAAAACAACCCATGGTTGTAGCTTTTATCAGTTTGAAATATTTTCATATAAATAACGTTAAGTGCAAAAATTTCAACTTTCGGTCAACTTTGACCTCTACCGAAATGGTCGAAAAAAACGCAATTGTAAGCTAAAAACTCTTATATTCTAGTAATATTCAATCATTTACCTTCATTTTGCAACGACTTGGAAGTCTCTAGCACAAATATTTCGATTTATGGTGAATTTATGAAAAAAAAAAACATTACGTTCGCGCGGTAACTCTTCCGAAAAAATCAGAATTTTTTTGTGCGATTGTCGAAATGTTTGCACCATTTAAAATTAGCTGTTACATAAAGTTTTATATATGAAAATGTGCGCAATTTCATGTAGAATACAACTAAAAATGATTGAAGGTTGTAGCTTTTCTCTTTTTTCGAAATATTTGCATATAAATCACGATAAATAGAAAAAAAAACCACGTTCGGTAAAATTTGACTCTACCGAAATAGTTGAAAAACGCAATTGTAAGTTAAAACTCTTATGGCCTAGTATTATTCCGTCATTTTTCTTCATTTTGAAACAAATTTGAAGTCTCTAAAACAATATTGTGATTTAAGGTGAATTTTTGAAAAATATATTTACCTTCACTCCGCGCGCCGATTCGCGGCCGCAAGTCTCCGAAATACGTACATCGCATTATCCTAATATTTGCTCCTTTTCATATAAGCCTTTTTATAGAGTTTCATATATCGAAATGTGCGCAATTTCATGAAAAATACAATAAAAAATAATTGAAGGTTGTAGCTTTTTCCATCTTCGAAATATGTGCATATAAAAAAATATATATATTAAAATTTCGACATTCGGTCAAATTTAACTCGTCCGAAATGCGTCGAAATCTGCAATTCTAATCTAAAACTCTTACAGTATCGTAATATTCAATCATTTGTCTTAATTTTGAAACAAATTGGAAGTCTCTAGAACATTATTTAGAATTACGGTGAATTTTTAAAATAAAATTTTTTTTACGTCCATGCGTTACGAATTCGTACAACATTTTGTGATAATATTTTTCTGGTGTTGCTTTTATTGTTTTACTATGTATTATATATCAAAAGGATTGCAATTTAGTGTACAATACAACGAAAAAAAAAGTAACTCGTTAGCTTTGACCGTTTTTTGCACAGCGTGATTTGAATACAATTATCTATGAATTTTTTTTTTCCGTTACCATATATCGCATTATTTACATATGATAATGATATTATTTTTCATTTCTGATGATTGCATACTAAACTTCAGGCAATTAAAAAAAAATGAGCCAAAAATGAACTCTTAATCCTCAAAACTAAGCGCGCTGTGATTTTTTGAAAAAATTATTTTTTCCGGTTCCGCACTCACTCCAAACCGGCGCCGGCATACAGGAGAGGTTTTGATTTTTAGGGCTTCGGCGTAAGAGGGTTAACATTCTGGAAAGAACACAGAATCCTGCTTTGTCAGCCTCTGAGAAAATGCTTGAACTTTGATACAGCTTGTGGGAACCAAACTTTCCCCTCCCTCAAGAATAAGGAAGAAAAAATAAAAGGGATTTTGAGAAAGGAAAAATCTATTTCTGGGGGAAGACCTGTGTCGTCAGGTGAAATGGTCCTGTAGCATGCATTTCTAGGTATAAATAGATGCTAAATATACCAGAGAAAAAGCTAAATGGAATGCTGAAGTTACTACTCTCAGCTCGAACACGCATAGGGCGTCGGTATAAGCACAGGGGCGAGTGGAGGCCACTACCACAGGTTTTCTGCCAATTAGAAGATTCCCTTCACAGCCCCTCTCTAGGCAAGTGCCGTTACAAGGACTACAACATCTACCTTTCTGCTCGCTACTACTACAACTCACGCCCCGTGGCTTCATTCCTGGATTACGCACAAGACATGTTAACCAGTACGGAGGACAGAGAAGGTAGTTTGCCTTTGTATATGCAGCAGTCTTGTCATAGAATGCAAAAGAATAACCCTCCCTTGCTCCCTTCCTTCATAATGTTCTCGGTTGGGTTTGTTTGTCAACAGTACACTATAAGTCAAGTGCAGCTTTTTATGAAAATCTTACTAAAGGTGGGTTACAAGACTAGTAGCAAGTGGTTGGACTTTGGGGGGAAAAAGATGTACCATTTTTGGGATAATGTTCTGTTGATGCTTTTCATTAACATACAAAAATTCACATGGCAAAACCCAGGAAAGGGCCATCAGTGTGTTTATTATCCTCCCATAGGGAAATATATACTGCCAATTTGCAAAACAAAAGAATTAAAGCAAAATGCTCAAAAAAGCATGTAAACAAGGACATTTAGACTCTTCATACCATTGCCAAGGCTTAGCACTCAAACCCCGCTCCCTAAAACCAGGAGGGTTCAATTGCTGAGTTTTGGCGGCTGTTTGCATTCAGCGAATGTTCTTGTTTACTTACCATGCTCAGCATTTTCCTCATTTCACATGTTGGCAATCTATCCCAAGGAAGTTTGATAAGCATATTATTGGTGTCCTCCTGGCTATTTCAGTGTAAATATGTATGCATTGATTAGTATCAAGTAGCTACATAACATTATACAGCAAACCTACAACACATCTTTATGTAAGAAAAACGAATTGGATCCTAGTAAAGTTTTATCCATGAAAATGAGTCAAAAAAAAACCCTCCAAGTGAATGAGCTTACAATAAATGCATAAAACTACCAAATCCATAAGCAAATTCAATTTTCTTGTTTGATGTTTTATTACGGTTTGTTCTAGTTGATTTTTTACATAGTGTCACATCTTTACTCAATGTCTGCACAAACCCTACTATTTCCTTGGAACAAAGGGTATGTGTTCACAACTACAATCAACAAAATACATTAGTAAACAATACAACTCCATATTCCCATGCAGTTAATAGAAGGTGTGAATTCCTGCAGTAATTTATACAGCATGCAGTCAGCAGTATCAAGGTTATTTGCAACATCTTAGCCAATGGTAGCATAGCTTTTAGCCTTAACTTTCCATCTAGTCCATATGTACTCTTTCCACTTCGTTATCCAGCTTCTTCAACTATTTTGACAACTTCCCAAAAATCACTCCTTAACAGTAAATCATTCAAGTCACACCGGGTAAATAAGTGACTTAGCAATATTGTTTAATGATTTACAACAATAATATCCCAAGGATAACATAAATCAGACCTATCCCCCAATAATTTACAATTTTGATGGTCATGAACACAAACAGGGCGTTTCCCAGATCCATCTATACAGCAGACTTCTATATTTCTATAATTTGTTCTCATATATCTTGTTACTGTTATGTCCTTTGTAATTTTGCTTATGGAAATTACGTCAAATACTAAAGATTTGTAGATCTGCTATGCTGGACATCTACATTTACAAATATATATGTACAAAAAGTGAATGGAATCAAAATACTCGATGAGATGAATCTGAAAAAAATCTCAACATGAATAAATGGGATTATGCAGCTCTTGATGGAAAGGATGAAAAAGAATTGCAGCAGACCTTGAAACAAACGCTAAACACGAGGTTCAACAAACGCATTAGGAATGAAATGTTTTTATTCGAAGCAACAAAAGTTCTTGAAATGAACAACTCCCGGACACAGCCTAGAAACCTGAATATGGTGACTATTTTGAATGAAAAAATATACTAGCATAAAGTATATGACCATTACACACATGTGCCCTTTTGTAAGATATGTGACTTATGGTTCATGAGGCTGATACATTTTATCCAGTACTTACTCTTCACAAGCATATATTGCAGCGAACAAAACACACACCAACTTTCTATAACTCAACATCACAATCCTATTATACATATATAGTAATACAATTCTTGCTTAACTTCACAACCTACAAGAAATAACTACAGTGTGTCATTGACTTAAGAAAGATTCAATCTCACGGTGCTTTTTCAGCGTCGTTAACAGCATTTTACAGCGCCGTAACTCACCGTTACATCAAGTTACGGCACCGTAAGCGCCAATAATGGCAAATCACTGACTTATGGCTGAAATCAACTTATGGCATGATGCTGGAACAGATCCCCTGCTGTAGTAAGTCTTTGACCTACTGTATAATGCTCATTATCATAAAGGAAAACCAATTCCTAGTGAAGGGTGAGTGATGCCTAATGAAATAAGCAAGACAAAAGATTGGGCAATAATATAAAAAATGATATGCTATGAAATTAGTGGTAGTTGATTTAATCTTTATTATAAGGAATTAGCTTGAGACCAGTGAGTCATATTCATAAATGTTCTTGAGACTTGTCCTAAATATACTTGATTTTCAATGTGGTTATATAAAACGAGTAAGGTAAGATTCATGATGTTGGAATAAAAACAGGCAGAAACAAAAAATATGAAAAATAAAAGTAAAAGAGCAATGCAGCTGGGCTGAAAAGATGCTGCAAAAATATTGACAACATCATAAATCTAATGGACAAAGACGAGCCAAAGCTTCTTCTAATTTAACATTTTCATTGTGCTGCAGTCATAATCTTAAGACAACATTCCAAACAATAATTCGTTCATTTTCAAATCCTAAAAACATAAAGTCAATAAATTTTACATTTTTATTCTAAATGTTTTATATATATATATGTATACTCATTAATAGCATTTTGACATTTAACATTTCTTGGACTTGAAAATGAACGAAGTATTGTTTGAAACGTTGTTTTATGAAACCGAGATTCCCTGCTACCCAGACTACTACTTTAGTTATTTACAACATCCTACAGTGCAACTAAAAAGAAACACTGTGAATGATATCCCACCTACAGGGTCCATTCAAGCAAAGACTACCTAATGTCAATGAGATTAAACTGAAAGCATACTGCCGACACCCGAGTATTTCAAATAAATCAAATACAAAAAGATAAATAGTTCAAATTGTATTATACTACCATAACTATTCAAACAAGAATACAGATTTAGTATAAGGAACAAACCAAAAAGGTCATCAACTTGTTAAAAGAACTTCCAAAAATAAAGAATATCCATCTAAGAAATAAATAAATATAACAGGATATACATATATAAGTATATAAAATTAAACAAAAATGAACAATCCATAAATATAATGTATAAATAAATTTGCATATAAGCTGGTGAACATAAAATTAATATTTTTGTACTGAAAATTTCACCAGACAGTCATAATTAGTCATTTTGAGTACCTTCAGGTTGAAAGTATGTTCTAACATTAAAAAATCTTTATCTTTCTTTAGTTACAAAGACCTTTGGATTGGATTAATGGATGGACAAGGCTGTATCACAACGCATTTGCGATACACTGAATCTTGTTCACGCGATACTATTTCTTAAAAATTCAATGTTCATAAAAACATATCAGCATTCTATGTTACAACAGATTCTTCCAGCTTCAAAGCCATTTCAAGATAATGCAGTAGTTCAATTTATTGAAATGTTCTCTTTTACAACTGGCTTCAGATACTATAAACAAATGTTTACAAGATGGAATTGTGGGAAGGAGGGGAGAGGATTACAAATCAACAAATGTGCCCGAAGAAAGTTGTCTAGAAAGTTGATTCCACTACACAGAGTGGTACTATAGGGGTTTGACTCAATATTACATATGTAATGTAGTAACATGTTAACATATTGTGTGACAAGAGATACTCAGGATTGCAAGATAAAGATAGGATTAAGGGATTCTCAATAACCAAATGTAAAAGAAGAGCAAATGGAGATGAGAGAGAGAGAGAGAACAAGGAATGTTGTGATGGATGGAGATGCCATAGAAGTATAACAACTCTGCTATTTTGTGGGGACAATTGTAAAGCTGGTTCTACTAAGACAAAGAAAAACAGATTGCTGTACTGGACTGCTGGTAAACAAGAGCATACCATTAGCCAACAAAGCAAAAATCGATAATGAATGTACAGTGTGAGATTTGTACTAATTCAAATAGCCGAGATCTGGAATCTTTAATAAAAAAGTAAATTTTGAAATAGTGAGACTACATAATACTAAAGATCATGGATATCGGGCATCACAAAGATTGTAATATAAATGAGGAATTTGTGACAGATGTGTAAACAGTGAATATGGAGGTACAACAACACAAGCCACTCAGTAGGCCTAGAAAATCAAGAAGAATGAAACTAAATACATGAAGAAAAGAGGCCAATGGAAATTCAGGCAAAACCCTTACAAAACAGGAGATTGGACAGAAATTTGCATTAAAACACTGCTGAAGATTTTTATTCCTACAAATTATGCATTGACAAATAGTGCATTTGGTCTACAACTTCTGTATTACTGAGGGACTTAGGTTCACTCCTGTTCAAATGTAATTTTCTTTTTGATAATTCTAAATTACCTATTTCTTGGGCTTGCTGACGGTAGTGGACTCAAATCAGAGAAGTAATCATTCATGATAGTGAAATGTCATGTGAGAGACAAAGATATATAGTATTGATGTAGTATTGATGCATTTTGATATGTTATGCACCAGTCAATGGAAACGAACACCAATCCACACAGGCCATACATAAGAGAATCAAGGTTATTTTATTAAGAAATTTCTTATGATGCTAACATGGGAAGTAATAGATGTTAAAACAGTTATTTTCAGTAAAGTGACACATCACCATGAAAGGCATAAATCCAGTTTAAGGATTTCAACAAATTCAAATTCAATAGTAAAAGAATTACCTGTACAACTGGTTCAGTATTTAAGGCATATATCCATAACAAAAACTTTACTAATTTGATGCATTTTCTGCTTACAATCTTATGTCTGGTTTTCAAACAAAGGGAATCAAAAAGACTAACTTGCTTCCTTGTCCTGAGTGAAAGTCAACATAAATTCATCTTCTGGTGTTAATCTGTACACAATTTGATGTCTGATCACTTTAATAAATATAACTCTCTAATATTCTTACTTATTTCCAATTTTCCTAGCATGTTACCCTTTCTTTCCTCAATGTTTTCCCCATTTTCCCTATAATATGCCCAACTGACAGCACAAATATTTCACATAAGCAAATCAGCTAAATTGTACTGCAGAATATTATTTCAGAATTTCCACACCATATTATCAAGTATCTTAAACTTTATCATTCTTGTAGCAAAAGTTACTCACAAGGCATTGCAACCCATTCTTTATTTACTGCGTCCCAAAATCAGGAAGCGCCCAAATAAAACTTTCCAACAGTGCCTTTTAATATCAATCTAATCATAATTGGCAACAACACATTCAGGATAAGAACACAAACCGTATTCAAAAGGATATGAAGTTAAGTCAATTTCTGTACTTGGAAGACAATCATCCCTAAACCTTGAGAATATGGATGGACTAATGTAACTCTATCAAGATGAAGGTACTACAAAAGCAAGAAGGAAATTGACAGCTATATAAGTATACTACATAATTTTAAAAATAAACCTGAGACAATAGACCATCAAAAAGAAGAAGAATATATAATTCAGACCAGAAACTATTAACTATTTCTGGTTACTTTGCTATGTTTTAAAGTAATAACAATAATCACTAACAATGCTTCAAATATAAACTACCAACTTATTTCTGGTTACTTTGCTATGTTTTAAAGTATAATAACAATAATCACTAACAATGCTTCAAATATCAACTACCAACTAAGTTGTTCCTGAAAGCAACCAGTGCATGGCAACGTGGGGAGGTGACAGGGTCAAACAGTTGTACCAAGTAAGCCGACTCAATACCCTGGGGGGGAAGAGAAAAGGCTTAGGTTTCTTGTACATTACTGATACCTAAACAAATCAAACATAAGTAACAAGTTGAGCCATTCCAATTTTTTTCTTCATTTCTTAAAGAAACAATTAGGTTAACAGACTGTTACATGAATGATTGTGAAAATAAGCTGCTATATTATAGATGGAGATGTAATTTTCTAAAATATATCACTAAAACTGTAAATACCAAGAGAATTGCATAACAACATGCACAGTTTTGCATTTATAAAACCACAAAGCAATGTAATTCCAGTTACAAACTTATACCAGAAGTGTTAAAAGCCATTTTTATCCAAAATATTGTATGTTTCTTGTTACAAACATTCTACAACACTCAAAAAATATTTTAAGGAAAGCAATTAGAAAAGCAGATAGTTTAATCTAGATAATACACTGAACAATACAGTACTTGATAAACTTCCAATCTTACAAAAATTCAAAAGAATTAAAACCATTCTCTTCTGAACAGGAAGTGATATTATTTTGACATAATAGCTGCTGTTAGTCCTCAAAAGAGTTACTCTGATAGTCATCTCAGGGATCCATAAGACAGCTCAACCAACATTAAAGACATCTCTCATAGTTGGTCTTCTTGGCTAGAATAGTGCTTTTGATTTGATAGCAAGAGTAAAAAGGACTCAAGACAGGGAGGGATTTTTGTTTGCCCACACTGTCCATCAATCTTTCCAGTCATCCTTCTCATAAAGATGTGACAACAGTGTGCAGGTCAGCCAAGATCCCCATCACTCTTTGGTCTACTCAAGGACTCACACACCACAAGTGTGCTCCGGAATCATTTCTCGATGGCAACAAGGACCACCGCTGCCTTCGCTATAAGCAGGTCCTTACTATTCTGCAAAGGAAACCTACACTAAATATCACTCAAGAAACCCTCCTCCTGTTGACCAATGTCAGGAGAACAAAAAGCACACAGAGCACACAAGAAAACAATACAGCCTCCCTCCACCCAGAGCTGTGAGCAGAGATCACCAACCCCCAACCCAATCAATGCCCCCGTCAGGAGAGCTACCGCAATATGACTGATCAATGAAAAATCACCCCTCTCCTTCTTTTGCAAAACCTTTTTTGGGTATAAATAAATACTCTCTGCATGTACCCTTGGTGCCATTCCCACCTTCAATGGTAAGCAAGTGACTACCAAAGCACCAGAGCAACGAAAGAACTTCAGTCAGCTCCTTTATAATTTACCTACTGAAACGAAGAAACTTGTATACCAAGTTGAGAAGGCGAAGTGAAAGCTCAGCGGCTTACAGAGTGCCAATGTTTTCAATGAAGTTTGCCCCAAAGAGGGTCTCCTTCCAAGATTTTATTATTATCATTATTATTATTTCTTATTAAAAAGAATGGAAGAGTTAAATGAATTTATCCTCTAAAGAATTTTCTCTGTTTTTCTGATAATTCGTCTTTCATAATCCATGAGACTGCTGTAATTGACATATATTCATTTTGGTATTCTAGTATTTTCAAATTATATATATACTTCATATATTTTAGTATTAAAAATACCAGACCTTGACATTCAAAATACCAGAATAACACCGTGAATATAGGTAAATTACTTAGCAGTCTCATGGATTATGAAAGACAAATTATCAGGAAAAGAGAAAATTCTTTATAAGGTAAGTTCAGTTAACTGCCATTCTGTTTAATAAGACATGTATCCGAGAAGGTCTGCTTCCTGCTTTTTTTAATAGTTATTATTTTTTTTTTTTTGCTCTATCACAGTCCTCCAATTCGACTGGGTGGTATTTATAGTGTGGGGTTCCGGGTTGCATCCTGCCTCCTTAGGAGTCCATCACTTTTCTTACTATGTGTGCCGTTTCTAGGATCACACTCTTCTGCATGAGGCCCGGAGCTACTTCAGTCTCTAGTTTTTCCAGATTCCTTTTCAGGGATCTTGGGATCGTGCCTAGTGCCCCTATGATTATGGGTACGATTTCCACTGGCATATCCCATATCCTTCTTATTTCTATTTTCAGATCTTGATACTTATCCATTTTCCTCCCTCTCTTTCTCTCCAACTCTGGTGTCCCATGGTATTGCGACATCAATGAGTGATACTTTCTTCTTGACTTTGTCAATCAACGTCACGTCTGGTCTGTTTGCACGTATCACCCTATCCGTTCTGATACCATAGTCCCAGAGGATCTTTGCCTGATCGTTTTCTATCACTCCTTCAGGTTGGTGCTCGTACCACTTATTACTGCAAGGTAGCTGATGTTTCTTGCACAGGCTCCAGTGGAGGGCTTTTGCCACTGAATCATGCCTCTTTTTGTACTGGTTCTGTGCAAGTGCCGGGCATTCACTTGCTATGTGGTTTATGGTTTCATTTTTCGTATTGCACTTCCTACATATGGAGAGATGTTATTTCCGTCTATCATACTTTGAACATATCTGGTTCTTAGGGCCTGATCTTGTGCGCTGTTATCATTCCTTCAGTTTCCTTCTTTAGCTCTCCCTCTGTAGCCATTGCCAATTGTCATCGCTGGCTAGTTCTTTAGTCTGTCTCATGTATTGTCCGTGCATTGGTTTGTTGTGCCAGTCCTCTGTTCTTTCTGTCTTTCTCCTGTCTCTGTATATTTCTGGGTCTTCGTCTACTTTTATTAGTCCTTTCTTCCCATGCACTCTTTAGCCACTCGTCTTCACTGGTTTTCAGATATTGCCCCAGTGCTCTGTTTTCGATGTTGACACAGTCCTCTATACTTAGTAGTCCTCTCCCTCCTTCCTTTCGTGTTATGTATAGTCTGTCCGTATTTGCTCTTGGGTGTAGTGCTTTGTGTATTGTCATTTGTTTCCTGGTTTTCTGATCTATGCTGCGGAGTTCTGCCTTCGTCCATTCCACTATTCCTGCGCTGTATCTGATTACTGGCACTGCCCATGTGTTTATGGCTTTTATCATATTTCCGGCGTTGAGTTTTGACTTGAGTATCGCCTTGAGTCTCTGCATATATTCTTTCCTGATCGTGTCCTTCATCTCTTGGTGTTTTATATCCTCCTTCCATTATTCCCAGGTATTTGTATCCTGTCTCATCTATGTGTTTGATGTTGCTCCCATCTGTAGCTTTATCCCTTCGTTCTCGTTACTTTGCCTTTTTTTGTATGTTGACTAAGGCGCATTTTTCTATTCCAAACTCCATCCTGATGTCCCCAGATACAATCCTTACAGTCTGGATTAGGGTATCTATTTCCTTGATGCTCTTAATATTATTATTATTATTATTATTATTATTATTATTATTATTATTATTATTATTATTATTATTATTAATTATTATATTTTTATTATATTATTATTATTTTATTTTTATATATTTGGTCTTTTCAATTCTTCTTATTATTCTCTTCTCATCAGGGCTGATATTTGCTAATAGCTGGCCGATGTTCATATCTCGGTGAAAGAAATGTTTTCTAAAAATAATAATTTATTGATATGATAACAAAAGTGGTTAACAAATCTTAGTCTAAGGGCGTAACGGAATTCCAACGTTTCCAACCGTATCATTGGTTCATTTTCAAGGAAAGGTGAGCGTGAACTGATTGGAATGGGGTCGTTCGGCGGTATTTATTGTCCCAGGTGCTCTGTCTGATGGGCGCTGCGTTTTCATTGGCTGAAACATCGAGAAGCCGTCTATGTACGTCCGGTATATTGACGACACTTTCATCAGCGCCAGCACGGTGGAAGAAATAGAGCGACTGCGACAAGCCTTCCACGACCACATCAGACTCAACTTCACCATCGAACATTGCCGTGACCGTCGCCTCCCCTTCCTTGACGTCCTCGTCGGGCAACAAAGGAAGAGCGCTTCGTAACACAGCGGTGTATACGATAAACCCACGAACCTGGGCATGTGCCTGAACGGCGAGAGCGAGTGTCCAGAGAGATACAAGCGCACTGCGATCAGCGCCTTCATCAGGAGAGCTCTCTCACACTGCTCTTCGTGGAAGGACACACACACTGAATTAGAACATGTTGCCCAAGTTTTAATTAACAACGGGTATTCTAACCGGGACATCACTAAATGCATTTGCAGAAACATCGATAAATGGTATCAGCAGAAGCCTCGTCCCGCCGCCCTTGAAGACGTCACTCTCTTTTACAAGGGAGTATTTCATAAGAAATACAAAGAGGACGAGCGAGCCCTTCGTACCATCATAGAAAGGAATGTCTCCCCCACGGACCCTGCGAAAAAAGTGAAACTAATAATTTACTACAAGAGCAAGAAGACCAGTGGCCTGATTATGAAAAACAATCCAGCCCCCGTGATGCAGGACCCTCTCAAGAAAACTAACGTTGTCTACCAGTACAAAAATAACAAGAACCTCCTCACCGAATCATCATGAGTTTAACACATCGTCGTCATAACCCAAGAAGATAATACCGACTTCGTAAGTGATCTACAAACCCCAAGACACTTTTATTGTATACGTCATCTTTAGCGTCTCTAGTCTGATCACATTCCTGCAAGCAATCTGGTTGACCTCTTTAGTTTTAGTCTTTTATATATATGGACTAACATTCCATATTTTTATTATGTAAACACTTACACAAATGCCCTGTCCGGGAATGCCCCGGCGCTTACATTGGTATGACGACTATGCGATTTTCGAAGAGGATATCCTGCCACGCTCAGGAAGGCGCCATCCATAATCATGCCAAAAACGTCCACAATACCAGGATAACTAGGAATGACATTATTCCTAATATCAGAATTATCGATAAGGCAGCAGACCACCGTCGCCTCCGCCTCTTGGAGGCCCTACACATTGGGAAGGAGAGACCCAGCCTCAACACCACCCAAGAGACTTCACTCCTCCCGACGGTGGCACGTAGGGCGCCACCCGCCAGCACCATAGAGCCGGTCGAACGGGCCAATCAGGTGCCCCCGTCTATCGGTAATGACCTTCCCAATACTACGCTCCCAGTCTCCAGCGTCCGCACGAGAAGAGCAGTGCGAGCTTCCACCTCTGCAAGACGGCTTGACTCAGGGACTTAATCCTCTGTTCAGCCAATGAAAACGCAGCGCCCATCAAACAGAGCACCTGGGACAATAAATACCGCCGAACGACCCCATTCCAATCAGTTTCACGCTCACCTTTCCTTGAAAATAAACCGATGATACGGTTGGAAACGTTTGGAATTCTGTTACGCCCTTAGACTAAGATTTGTTAACCACCTTTGTTATCATATCAATAAATTATTATTTTTAGAAAACATTTCTTTCACCGAGATATGAACATCGGCCAGCTATTAGCAAATATCATCCCTGATGAGAAGAGAATAATAAGAAGAATTGAAAAGACCATATATAAAATCAATTCCACTGATGCTGCCATCATCTTTAACAAAACATGTTTGAGAGAGGGTCTCCTTCCTTCATATATTATTATTATTATTATTATTATTATTATTATTTTGTTCTAAAGGGTCCACAATAATACAAAGTGTGAAAAGTCTGTGTATAATTTTGAAGACTTTACAGAAAGCTTTCGAACCCCCCCGTTCCCCAAAGCTTTCTGTAAAGTCTTCAAAATTATACACAGACTTTTCACACTTTGTATTATTGTGGACCCTTTAGAACATTATATATACTCTCGTGATAGAGAGTTTTTCCCTACTAATTATTATTATTATTATTATTATTATTATTATTATTATTATTATGGATGTTTAACAATATCACTCTGTCCCACATCTCAAATCTCACAGGACTGAAATATTTAATCTTAAATATTAAATGCAAACTGGAACAAGGATCTTAGAAAAACTTTACCTCCAAGTGGGTTGTGACAATAGAGAATGGATGAGAAGTAAAAAGAGCACAAAGCAATGCAGAGAAAGTGCCATCTACCTACTGGTACAAAACTCACACCAGGAAGTAACCTTTTACACGAAGAGTGCTAAACCTTAAAACAAGATTTACACAATAGGAACAAGGGCTAAAAATGTTTTTTTATAAAGTTACTCTAAGCTAGAACTAAGGAAAGAAATACAGCAGAATGCCTTACTTGCTTTCAATATGTAATGGAAGCACACCCACAAGGGGGCTAATATATTACCAAACAATTACTCTACAAAAGCTACATCACTTAAAATATATAATAGGATTTACACAAATTTGGCTCAGAGTTATTTAGTTACTTCTACAAAATTCATTATTACACTTCTCAGGATTCATACCAATTCCAGTTCCATCCCTTTTCACTACAGTCTATACTCCTATACTACACAATCATTAGACGCTCCTCTAATTACGAACAAGTTATGTTCCGAACAGCCAACTGTATCTTTGATCTGTTCGTAAGTCCAACTTGATATACTCAAAGAGTCAATATGCACAGTATTATTTATGTTTTTTTCATACCAAAACACAATACTAGTACTGTACTGCATTTTATAGAGGATTTTATTTATGCAAATGATATACAAAACCTAATTACATTAAATACATCAAGCAGATTATGACGAGACTATTAAAGTAAAGCACAGTATCAATTTAAGATCATGGTTGTTCGTAACGGAAAGTTCGTAAGTAGAGGTGCATTTCTACCTCTTCATTCACGTCGGCCCCAATCTTACCTGTTCGTACAAATATGCCAGTCGATCTAGAAGAATGAGGCCCTCAATAATGGGTGCCAGGGAAGCCCGGAACAGGAAGAACATCTCCAGTTTTCTGATGTGTGATCCATACTTCTTATCGTATTCAAGCAGTTCCTCCTCCTCCATCTGGGTAAATAATAAGCAGACTAATAAAAATTTGTCCGAGTTAATGAAACAGTATTAATTTTTGTCCCAGACTAATCTTCATCTGTCAAATGCGATAAAATACTTTGCTCCTTTTAAGATATTGAAAAAGTTACAATTAAATTTTCAATACTATAAAAATATTTACTCATTTGGAACATGAAAGATCAATGGAAGTCCTCATTTCCAAATGTCCTTAACATTTCATTGATCTGTCAGCAAAGCCAATCAATAATGAATACTATTAATAAAGATAATAAACTCACAGCATTTTGAAAGATTAGAGAGACACGCATATAGCTAAAGAAATGTATTCGCTACTTAGAAAATGAAAGAAAATCACGGTAACAACAACAGCAGGTCTTCTCTATTGCTAAGAAAAAAAAATCACAGTATACCAACAACAGCAGGTCTTCTCTAAAGGATTAGTCAATAACATGAGCAAATAAATACAACACACAACGATTAATAATCATGCTGGAATACTGATCAAACAAGTAAGACAAATTGCCAAAAATGACCAGGTATGTTACACACGAGAACTTTAGATCACTGCCTTTTCTTAGTACCTTCTCTACTGTGTAAGTACACCGTACAAAATCCCAGATATGAAAATACAATTAACGTAAATTATTTCAAGGAATGACTGTTGACTTTGGTCACTGCAACACAGTCTACGACATAGCAGATTATCTACAAAACGAATAACATGCCAGTCAGTCAACATAGACTAAAATTTAGCACTACAAGCTAATAAGATTTCATCCTTGAAAGATACATCAGTGCAACTAACTTGTAATTAATTCTAATATTTAAAGTTACCTAAAATTTAGTGCTACAAGCTAATAAGATTTCATCCTTGAAGTGCAACTAACTTTTAATTAATTCTAATATTTAAAGTTAAGTTAAAGTTAACAGTTTCAGCCCTCCACCAGGCTATTGCCTCTCCGGCGGACGTCAGGAAACCGGCACATTACCAATTGTACTAGTTTCTAAAACAAAATTAGGAGCACTCAACAATAGTTTCAAGACCACTATACCTAATGTGTTTATCTTTCCATGAGAAGACCTATTCCCTTTGGAAAATATGAATCATATAGTTATCTTGATGTCTGGTGATGCTCCTCTATAATTTAAAAAATCCTGATTAAAAAATTCACACTAGTTGTGTATAACAACATTTACCACCTATTTCATACCATATGCACAAATACCAATCTACAGAACAGCCACCTGCCTCTATTAACAATTGTAAAATAAGCACAAGTAATCTACTGAACCAAAAGCCACCTGCCTCTATTAATAATCGTAAAAAAATGTACAAACCTCTACATCAATTCCTAATTTGGCAAATGCAGCACGCGCATACTCATTGAAATTTTGGCACTTTGCAGCAATACGGCCAACGTGAGCCATATCGGATATGTCCCCAACCTTATTCAATAAGAGTACCTGCAGTAAGGATCGCCAATACAGTGACATCGTGCTGCTCTGCAATTTTCACAAGCATTATCATTACTAATTTTGAAAGGCGGTCCAATTAAATAGTATTCTTTGAAATAAATCATCCATGAAAACACTGTGCAAATCAAATATTCTATGGACCTTTGACTTCTGCATCATAGATAAATATAAAGAAATCACGTGTAACTTACCAAATCCGTACAATTCAATCTGTCTGCAGGCTGACAGGAGAGCATTCTGCTATTTCGGCCAAGAGAGAACCTCTCATCTCTGAGAACCTTCGATAAAGGGAACCCCAAGCTTAAATCAGGAATCTCCGAAGGATGCAGCGGGTTGACAGGCTTAAGTTTTGGAACATCATCAGTGTTTTGTGGTTTGGGTTTATCTCGATTACCATCCCCATAATCAATGAAAGGATTTTGACTAAATTCCTCTTCCATCAGATGATAACAGCAGCCAACATTACAGAGGAACGCTAATGCTGGATTGGATAGGAATATCTTCATGCTACTGGGAGCCAAATTTCCACATGTGTGTAATCCAACTAACCCTAGTTTGTTGACATCAGACCACTTATTTTGACTAGCTACAGGTGACTCCTTATTCTTTAAAACATAATTTTCAGCACTGTCTCTCTCTCCACTCTCTTGTGGCCTTTCCGACTTGCTTGCTCTATCTATATAATATTTTGCATTTCCATCTTCTAATCTTCTAGTATCAGAGCTCCGCATTAATTCACGGTATTCATTTTCAAAAGAACTACTCTGATTACCCGTAAAGCTGGAGGAACCATCTTCAACTAACGATCCGCTTGAAACATCGTCCCCACTTTCAATACTCGCCTTAACGACTTGCAATAAATCTGTATTTTCTGTTACAAAAGCAGTAATGGCTATGTGTCTACTGCTGTCCCTATTATATTGTGAAGAAGGACTCTCTCTCAACTCAGCTTCCACTGGCTTGATTTTCCTTGTTCGGTGTTTCCCTTTCTTGAGTGGTCTACCAAGCAGTTTGTCTTCTTCCGTTTTCTTAAGACTCTTCCAAAACTTCTGAAATGCAAAATAAGCTTTTGAAAAATGAAATATATTACTGATGCATAATTTAGCAGAAAACGACTCTTCCAAAACTTCTGAAATGCAAAATAAGCTTTTGAAAATCACAATTTTTCCTAACTAACAAACCCTCGGTCCTTTACATAAGGAATTACTTTTGGCGTAGCTGGAATTACGGCCGTTGAATTCTTTAACAAGGTTATGAAGCAGTAACTACCTTGTGGCAGGCGAGTAGGCTAGCCTGCCCAGATGTAAACACTCCACTTTGCCTTTCGGCCCAGGTTCAGATTGAGGGGTGGCATGAGGTGGGCATGTATGTAAAGGACCTCAAGTTTGTATAGTTAGGAAAAATACAATTTACTTCCAAAAATTGTGATTTGTTCCTACACAATATACAAACCCTCAGTCCTTTACATAAGGAAGACTCACTGATTGGTGGGAATCTGAGTGAGCTTCTAGAACCGACTGGAGTTCTACACACCTAGGCTACTCTCCTCCTGGCGTAAGAGTGAGGAGGAGTGCCCTGCCTCTAACAACTTGATCAGAGTATAGGAGCTGCATGATCAAGAGTCAGACTTCTGGGCCGTTTCGAAATGAGTGAGGAATCGTAACTCATCCGAAAATGGGCTGTGAAGAATATTCAGCGTCGGAGGCATTAATGCAAAGTTCTGGGGTTTGCATTATTGCCAGTCTCCTTCCTCCCCTTGCTAGAGGAAGGAGCGGGATTGCTTCTATGATTCTGATAAGAAACATAAAAAGGATGCTTTATGTATAAGCTTACCACATCAATCGTCCGACCAGCCAGTGTAAGTTCGAGTCCTATCCTCAACCTGAAGGAAGAAGAGAAGTGGAAGGACAAGGTGAGAAAGGTAGAGAGGCCAGTCACTCTCGCATCCTTCTTACCTCTAGAACAGCACGCCATGGACAAGATGCAACTTGTCCTCTTGAAGCAGCTGGGTAAGCAAACACAACCTGCAAGCATCCACCACTGGTCCAAGGAAATGAGGTTCCAAGGACCTGTGGGCAGTCCCGAAGGGAAAGAAAGATATGGTTGCAATGTCCTTATCTATCTTCCTGTCTGACATATTCTTCAGTGATGACAAGTACCCATCCACTAGACTATCCAACTGCAGAGAAGTCTCTCACGGTCTTGTAATATTCCGCAGTGGATAGAGACCCCGACACTCCCTGGTTGGTGTTGATCCTTATGGGTACAGGGACACGCCAATATGACAAAGTCCACAGCGTAGCTCATGACGGTCTCAGACTCTTCAACAGCTGCTGACTGACTGTGCTCGGTGTGAGGCAAGCAGTCATGCATTCGAGACGTAGTCACGTGACACTCGCCTTTTGAAGGGTTATGCCGAGAAACCATACAAATCGTCTATCTTCTTCGCCACCGATGTTGGGAGACGAGATGATGATTCTCTCAAGGCATGCGCCTATCAGACGAAAGTCAATTGCCTTCTAGAGACCGAGGTCCCTGATGGCAAGACAGAAGTTCTCATAGTTGTTGAATCTCAACTAAGGAGAAACAATACTATATGCCAGTGAAAGACTAAGGTGAATGCGGGCCTACATCTTCACAGCTGAATCGAGAGAAGTTAACTCAAGATTCTGAACGTAGAAAAAGTGCCGTCGATGATACCAACCAGTGAAGATGGCTTTAATCCCTATTGTTTTACAGAGGACTGAAAATGCTAAACGACTATTTCATTGCTGTTCGGTGAGAAGTCGGAGTTTGCAATGAAAGCGGAGCGGCTTTCAGTAATGAAAACAAAGGGATTGTACTGCCTGAAGAACTGCTTCTCATGGGTGGATCAGGGAGGAAATTTCTATTACTTGGAAGTAGAGCTGGCAGGGCGGGGTGAACAAAAATATTTGCACACCTACGAATTACGAGATGTATTTAAAAGACAAACTCAGATGTCTGAAGAAATCATTCTGCGTCATTGCAGCGGCAGGTGCGATAAAGCGGAAGACTAGGCTATAGACTTCTGTTACCATGAGGTAAACAGAAAGATGATAACGAGTTCTAGTGAGATATCTCTGTCTGAAAATTCTTGCAACGGCAAAAAGCGATGCAGTAGAGATGGTCATACATGTATGCGTGAATTCCAGCCAACCAGAGACCTAAGTCTGTGATTGCCGGGTAGAGATTCAATTCGGTAGTCAATCATCGCAGAGGAGGAGAGACAAAACCCGACTGAACTATCTCGGAGAGCCAGCAAGACTGGTTGCGGCAGGCAGCCCAGACACTGCTAGCTCTCGCTAACTTGTCATCCCGAGTTGCCGGGTAATCCATTCCAAGAAGGAATGCTTTCCGCTAGAACCATCGAGTGCAAGAAAATACGCTCAAGCATTTGCATTTTAACTGAAATGGATTTCGGTGAATGCAAACGCTGTGGTGTTGTTGTTGTAAACAATACCACTAGTATCTCAAAATTGAAACTGGTAACTCTTGGGAGGCTTGCAAGGCAGTCCCGAGTTGTAGTTCAATTAAGGAGATACTATTCATCTCGGTCATGTACCCGTAGAGTTAACTACAGTACATATGTGCCTACACCTCGGACAATTCAACTGATAACAGAAGCATGTCGTGAGAGAAATATACATAGTATATTTGTAGGTTCCTGTACATAGACCTCCAGCCTAAATTCTCTTCCATTCGAGGAACAAGAATAAGGACTGGAGTGAAGGTGAAGTTTTCCCAAAGGAAGACTTCTACAGTGATAACAGGACACCGAAGACGATTAGTTCAAGCCGAACTGGATGTTCCCAAAACAGTATCCCTGGAGAGGCATTCACTCTCGGTGCTATCCATCCCGAATGGATTGACGTATGTTCGGTAAAATCCTAGGATTGAACCAAAACAGTCTCTCGGGTTCGAATTCCGAGGAGTAAACTCCACCGAATTCCTCTTATTTCCTTGTTTCATTCTGGTATAACCAAGAAGTAAAGGGAAAAATAGAGAGGAGGATTGACTGTTATTGCCCGTTCTTCTCTATCCCGGGGGTGACCGCCTACTGAGGCGACAGACCGTCAAGTCCATCTAGGCTCAGCCCCTCCCGAGATATTCTTCCTTCAGCAGCAGTAATTCCTTTGAACGCTAGAAATTCCAGGAATACGAGCATTTGGCGAGATTCCCAATTATCGAAGTAACAATTATCAGGAATTCTTGTCTTGTCCACTCTGGACCGTGGTCTCGCCCAAGTGTTTGCAGATCGTAGAAGACAAAAACACTCGGCGAGTGCTAGAAACTCCGAAGAATTTAACCACTCAGCAAAACCCCCCCCGAATTTCGTCAGACGTTCATCGGGTGGTGGTCCTCTGATTCCAGTAGAAATTGAGGAGGAATGGGCAAGATCCTTCCTCAACGACGGGAACTTACGTCCGGTAGGACCCGACGGTCCCTCCAGGAATGCAGTCCCCGACGCGGAATCCTACGGAGAACACTCTGCAGGATCCCTTCCATTCCCGTCGCAGCCATAGGAAGACATGGAATGGGGGAGGAAGATTGGACGCTCTCGCTCGCCTTGCCAGTGGAACTAGCAGTCGGAGAAGCGAGTTACGGGCAGCCATCAACCTGCGGTGATGGCCGCTCTGAGTCTATGAAAATGTTACCGTCTGGAGAAAACGTTTTCCCGAGGAGGGTTACGAAACTCGTACTGTAGGCAAAATGCCTGCTGCCACCATGACTGTCGTCTGGGTGTGGC
Source organism: Macrobrachium nipponense (assembly GCF_015104395.2). NCBI lineage: Eukaryota > Metazoa > Arthropoda > Malacostraca > Decapoda > Palaemonidae > Macrobrachium > Macrobrachium nipponense. The sequence continues at coordinate 2,410,595 of NC_087220.1, forward strand.
TGAGCGTGCACCTGACAGGAGAGAGCTGATACCATCCTCCGACGCATCCCAGTCCATGTCGAGGTCGAACCCTCTCAAGAGGACCGAAGGGGGAGCCCACACCGGTCTCTGAGTGCGCGATCCAGCGGGACTGTCATGTGAACAGCGGTGATGGTCACTCCATGAGTCTAGGAAAGCATCATCATCCTCGCCAGCCCCCATGATCTCCTCCAACCACTTGAGTGTAAGATCTGTTTGGTCCCAAGACCGAACCAAGCTCATGGCCGGACCATAAGAAGTGCATTCATCACGGTCACTCCTGTTCGCCTCGTTCCTCCCAGTGTAGCACGAGGAGGTTGAAGGGACAGGTGAGGGAGATCTGACGCTCCTACCTTGCCTCCTAGCAGAACCAGTAGGCTGGGAGGACTGCAGGCGATCGCCAACCCATGGTGTTGATCGAGCTGCAGGTCTGGACCAGCGGTCTCCTTTCGGAGACACGCTGGACCGAGGACGGAGCATCGGTCTCGTGCGTCAGGGGAGCTGCTACAAGCGCTCCTACCCTGCCCACCAGCAGAACCAGTAGGCTGGGAGGACTGCAGGCGATCACCAACCCACGGTGGCGATCGAGCTGCAGGTCTGGACCAGCGGTCACCTTGCGGAGAAGCGCTGGACCGAGGACAGTAGCGTCGGCCTCGTGCGTCAGGGGAGCTGCTATCAGTCGTGCGAGCCGTCTGGTCCTGGTGGGAGCGACGGTCGGGTGACTGGTAGTGTCCACTAACGCGGTGTGAGCAAGCACTGTCCTCTCGACATGCCATGGTACCAGGTCCAGGCGAGGCTGGACCAGGGGGGGGGGGGGGGGACCTCTTCCCAGCTTTGCTACGTGAACATTCTGGTGGGAACATCATGCCAACCCTGGGTACCGGACGATCGTTGTGAGAGCGATTGCCGGTCTGGCGAGTCACCTGAGCGACTCTTACCATCCTTCCGCTCTGTGCGGGGGGGGGGGGGGTGGGGGGGTGGGGGGGGGGGGGGGGGGCACCTTCTTCTTCCTCAGCTAGGGGGCCTTGAAAGTCGAAGGGGAAGAGGCGGCAGAAGACGATGACACCTTCCTCTTCTTCCTTACTACTTCGCCAGCTTCCTCAGTACAACCGACCAGTCCTCCATCCAGAACAGAGTTGGGGCAGTTGCGATAGCAACACGGCCCAACTGCACCTGTCCGGAGGGACCTGCAGGAGCAGCAGTGGAGAGAATGCTTCTTCAAGGAAGGTTACGAACTCGCACCTGGCAGGCAAAGCGTCTGCCACAACCGAGACCGTCATCTGGGTGGGGCTGAGTGAGCACCTGACAGGAGACAGCCGATACCGTCCCTTCGACTCTTCCAAGTCCTCATCAAGGCCGAAACCTCTCAAGAGGGCTGGATGGGCAGCCTTCACCGGTCTCTGCGTGCAAGGTCCCACTGGAACGTCACGTCAACCCTGGGTACCAGACGATCGCTGCAGGAGCGATCGCCGGTCTGGCGAGAGTCACCTGAGCGACTATTACCATCCTTCCGCTCTGTGCCTGGGTCCTGACACGGTGAGCGTAATCAGCAGCCTGAACCTTGGCTGCACGGTGGGTGACTGTACAAGAGGAGGTACCAGCGGTGGCTGGTACCTCCATGGTCCTCGTCTTCTTCTTCCCTGAGGAAGGAGAGATGGGCCCCCTTTCCCGGAGGAATGGGAGGACCAGCGGAAGACCCACCTGTCTCACTGGAGTGAGACAGACCCTTAGAAGTCCCATGACGAGACTTCTTGGGGGGAAGACCACCTTCTCTTCTACGGCAAAGCCTTAGAAGTCAAAGGGGTGGAGACATGAAAATATGATAATCTCGAAGAGGAGGATGACGACACTTGATGAGCTCTCTTCCTCTTCGATTCCTCCAAATTTTGCCAGACTTCTACCATTGGGAATAGATAAACATCACAGTGACATAACTCCAGGGTAGTAGTGGTAAATGAATATGATTATCAGGAGGGGATCAATACACACACTCGAGGATCGGTTTCACAAAATGATATGAGTCACAGGTGCAATTCCAAGGTTAGGATAACCAATACGAAGAGCTATCTAACCAATACTGCTGTAAACACAATCACCACTGTTAGTCTGTAAAATAAGGAAAAAATGATTAAGTACTAAGGATAGTACTCCTCTCGCATCCAAGGGCACCGCCCTCCGAAGTGAGAGGAGATCCCCCAAACATCAACACCACACGCCCCTTCTTCTACGTTCGTCCGATAGTCAGTTAAAGGATGAAGGAGAACAGAAATTACCATAAAAACAAAACAAGGACAAAACTTTGAAGTTCCCCTCGGTAATTCCCATGTCTAATCCTCACGTTAAAGACATATCTCATCCTCATGTTAAAGGGCGAAAGAATGTAAATATGTTGGCATACCTTTGCCGCCGACTCTTAACACAAGTAGAGAGGCGGCTATAAAGGCTATCACAAAAAGTGGGTTTGTATATCAATTGAATTTAATATTAATATCAAACACCGTACTATATACATATATTTATTTAAAAACAAAAATAAACCAGAAAGATCCCACCAGGATAAAAGATCCACGACCAGTCAGCCAGAGCTCACAAACACACGTCTTCATCGGAAGACAGCCGAAAGCAAAGTGGAGTGTTTACATCCGGACAGGTTAGCCTACCCGCCTGCCACACGGTAGTCACTGCCTAACCACCTTGTTCAAGAATTTAACGGCCGTAATTCCAGCTACGCTGAAAGTAATTCCTTATGTACAGGACCGAGGGTTTGTATATCGTGTAGGAACAAATATGAAATGTATACTACTACTGATGTACAATTTAGTATAAAACAACTCTTCCAAAATTTCTGAAATGCAAAATAAGCTTTTGAAATATGAAATGTATATTACCGATGTATAATTTAGCATCATATAAAGGAAATGTCTATATCTACTAACTATAATGATAGATGATGATAAATCTACACCGCAACATAATATTAAACTTCTTAAAGCAAGGAAAAATGATCACAGACTCACCTGCAACTTCGTCTTACGGACCATTGCATTTGATGTATTCTCTTCACTGGAGTCAATGGCAACAACATTCAGGTTATACTGTAATGTCAATGATGTGCTCAAGTATCCTTTACCACTTCCTAAATCAACAATCCAGTCAACTCCACAACCTAGAAAACAATACTTACAGGTCATCATCATCATCATCACTATTGTTATCTTTTTAACATTAAATTTTTCCTTTACCATTTTAGGGTTTTTCTTTATAACATGAAGATTATGTACAGTGGAGGCCCCATATTCGCGTTCTCACGCATTCACGGATTTCTCTCCGGAACATTTCCCCTGCATTATTCACGGAAAATTCACCTATTTGCAGTATTTTTCTATGAGAAATAGCCACAAATTCCTGTTTTTTATATCAATGTCATCATAAAATGCACTTTTTTGGGATAAAACTTTTATAAAAAAAACCAGGTATAAGAATTTTTAGTGGGTTTTTCTTGAGTTTTAACTAGCAAAATAGGCTGTTATTAGCGTTTTTATAGGGGTTCCAACTATTCGCGGATTCTAACTATTTGCGGGGGTCTGGTACGCATCCCCCGCGAATATTGGGGGTCCACTGTATTCAATTTTCTCATTTCTTACAATGTTTCCACAATAAGGATATGAAAGATAAACTATGAGCAAACACTGTCAAACCTTCAATATGTTTTCAAATGTGTTAGATTACAGTGGACCCCTACCTATTTGTGGTTCCGGATTCACAGATTTCTCTATGGAACATATACAGTACACATTATTCGGGGGATATTCACCACTTTGCAGCATTTTTCACTGTGAAATATTCACTACTAATTACTGTATTTACATATTATTTTCATGACAAAATGCACCGTATGTGATAAATCTATTAAAAAGCATTTTCAGAGAAATTTTTGAGGTTGAATTATCAAAATGATATTTTTATGATAAATAAGGTTTTGTATATACTTACCCAGTAATTATATAGCTATTGTTTCCAACGTTCGACAGCCTATTTCAAATTTCGTGGGTAGCGCTTCGATTGTTCAGTGTAGACGTAACAGTGCCGTCCCCAAATGGCAATACTAGGAACAAAGCAAAGCACTTCATTCTGTTTCATGCTCAATATCCATCAGAGGGGAGGCGGGTGGGCTCTGATCATATAATCACTGGGTAAGTACAGTGGAACCCCCGTATTCGCGTTCTCCAGATTCGCGGACTCACACATTCGCGGATTTCTCTGGGGAACGTTTCCCTGCATTATTCGCGGAAAATTCACACATTCGCGGTATTTTTCTATGATAAATATCCACAAATTCCTGGTTTTTTTGATGAATTTCATCATAAAATGCACTTTTTGTGATAAAACTATTAAAAAACCAAGTATGAAAATTTTTAGTGTGTTTTTCTTGAGTTTTAACTAACAAAATAGGCTGTTTTTAGCATTTTCATAGGGGTTCCAAACATTCGCGGATTCTAACTATTCACGGGGGGGTCTGGTACGCATCCCCCGCGAATACGGGGGGACCACTGTATATACAAAACCTTATTATATCATAAAAATTATACAGCTGACTCCAAATTGAAAGGAGGTGGGGTCATGGACATAGTCTACTTCAATATATTATGATGTCATGTAATGAATTTGAAAATAGAAAAGTTGCTAGCATTGAAAAAAAAAAACAACGCATTGAAAAAAAAAAAAAACCCACCGGACTCCCTTCAGTTGAATCAGCCGAGTCGTGAGTCGAACATCGATTGTGAGTTGCATCAGCCGAGTCGTGAGTTGAAAATCAACAGAGTGGGAACAGCCAAGTTGCGAGTCGAACGTCGACTGTGAGTCGAATCGGCCAAATCATGAGTAAAAAATTGACTGAGAGTCTAATCAACTGAGTCGCGAGTCAAACATCGATTGAGTCTCGAACATTGATTGTGAGTTGACTTTTTCTGAGTCTCGAGTCGAACATCGACTGTGAGGAGTCGGACAAACATGACTAAAGAGTACGAGGCTTCATCGACTAAATAATACCTCTTCAGAGGTCAAGACACCAAAGATTAACGCCATCGACGCGATCTGTTAGGTGACGAACCACTGGAATAGAACGACAACTGTACACTACGATACACCTGTTCAACGGCGTTCGGTTGAAACCTATAACTCACAACAGATTCAACCGAGGGGTGAAAAAAAAGACACTCCTCACTACACATCCTACAAGATGCCTTTTCAATGGCTGTCTGCCGATATCTGGGAAAAGCTACAGGTTCAACAGAACGCCAACCCCCTAGGACTCCCTTCAACTACCAGTATGTCCTCTCTTAGGCAGATGTTGGCCATGAGAAGGAGCAGGACAGTGACTTTAAGTCTAGGATATCCAAGGGGCCAGATAGTCACCTCCTCTGACACATCCAGAAAGACACCTTTCCAGCGGCTGTCTGTCGATACCTGGGACAGACAGCAGGTTCGACTGAGGGGGCGACTACCTGCATGCAACCCCCGACCTCCCTTGGACCTCCGGTATGTCTTCTCCCGGGTGTGGGGGAGCGGAACAGTGACCTTTGACAACACTTCACTGTTACATTGGTAATTCATGATAATCGAAATAATAGCTGCCAAAGGCATGGGAAGGAAGCAATGTAGCTAGACGCAGGAGCAAATGACAAAGATCAGAGGAGTAATAAGAGAGAATTGGTGTTAGGTTTGGGAGGTGAAGGGAGTCGGCAGACGACAGACGAGAGGCGAGATGCCTGCGCATCTGGTAATCTTAGTTACTGATTACTTTCATGAAAATAATCGATAAATAATTGATTTTTAACTACATACTTTACTATAGGGAATACTGGCACTAGGCCTGAAAACATTCATAATATATGAATACATCAGCCTTTCATATTCAGACATGCATTTAAACACAACGTAAATGAATGCATAACTCCAAGATAATAATTATTTATATCAACAAGCCATTTTTGCATTAAGTATCAAAGCCAATCTGACTCCAGTAATGTAAAAACACTGCTTTTATTCTCCAATTAGTGATGAAGGAATTAAATATTATTTACAAAAATATGAAATAGCATTTCATGTCCGTATTCAGATGTATGTATATAAAATACAACTTACCCTCTACATACTATACAGTGGACGCCCCGTATTCGCGTTCTCTGGATTCCCGGACTCACACATTCTCAGATTTCTCTCAGGAACATTTTCCCGCATTATTGGCAGAAAATTCGCACATTCGTGGTAATTTTCTATGAGAAATATCCACAAATTCTGGTTTTTTAATCAATTTCATCATAAAATGCACTTTTTGTGATAAAACTATTAAAAACCAAGTATAAAAATTTTTAGTGGGTTTTTCTTGAGTTTTAACTAACAAAATAGGCTGATTTTAGCATTTTTAAAGGGGTCCCAAACATTAGCGGGCTCTAACTATTACAAGGGGGGGGGGGGGGGGGGGGGGGGGGGGGGGGGGGGGGGGTCTGGTACGCATCCCCCGCAAATACGAGGGACCACTGTACGTGTGATTATATCACCAAACGTTTTCATATTAAGTCTCAAAGCAAATTCGACTCTAATATAAACGAATATTTACTAATAAACGATTACTCAAAAAGAAATTTTTTTAAAAATCATCATGAATGAAAGCAATCGCAATCAGTAACCAATTACGTGCCCCGCTAATTAACTCGAGCGGCCTGTGCTCAAGTCTAAATAACTCGAGTGGCTGCCTGTGCTCCAGAGCCAATGCTATTGGCTTAAATGTGAAAACGTACACAATTGCGTGACGCCAGGAAAATACCTCCGTACGCCGAGGCCATGTAAGCCTTCTCTCCCAAAGCCTCCCGAGCCAAACATTAACATCATTCTCTCCTTAATACTTTCAACCTCCACACTTTCAGTCTCTGCAAAGGAAGGTGATGAGTGTCACAAGCATGGTAAACCAAAGACGTATTGGCCAATGAAACCGTTTGACTTAAAAGAATGTCTCAACATTCACAAATTACTTTAAGGTAACTATACTTATTGGCAGCTTGTGACTAATAGCCTATGGCTGGTAAACAACATCCCAAAAGCAAGGTACGTCTAACCTAAGGGAATCATGTAACCTTCACGAATTACTTTTAAAAGGTAATTATAAACCAGCGACTTGAACGTAGCCTAATCCCGGTAAGTAAATAATAAATGCAAAGGTTCTAAGACACAAGAATGGAATAACATTCAAGAATTATTTTAAGGTAATTAGTACCAGTGTCAGGCTAATGACCAATGGCCGATAAACAAAATCTAAACAAAAGCTTGGCCTAAAGGAATGATGTATAAAATCATGATTACTTAAGGCAATTATTAACCAACAACTTGCGCATAGCATAAGCCTGTTAAGTAACACTTATATACAAAAGTATAGGGCATAATTGAATGGAGTTACGTACATTCAAGGACCATTGCCAGAGAATACAAATATCCGGCTTGATGATACTCTCAATAAAACAAACAAAGGACAAGAATCATCCTGCTCTAAGGCTATAAATGCTATAACCGGAAAATAAGAACAAGCTGCTGTAAGCACTCGATGTTTAGTCAAGCGTGGCAGGAAAACAGAATGAAGTCCCTTGCTAAGTTGTTCCTAGTATTGCCGTTGGGGGACGGCACTGTTACGTCTACACTGAAATTTGAATTAGGCTGCCGAACGTTGGAAACGATAGCTATATAATTACTGGGTAAGTCTCATATACAAAATAGCAGTTCTAAGGATTTTTAGAGGGGTTTAACGTACAGGCAGTCCACGGTTATCTGCAGGGTGCTGATAAGCAAAAACCGCCATTAACCGGAACTCGGCAAGTTATGGTGCTTATGATGCCAAGTTCAGTTAAGGGGGCCGGCCAGCTAATGCCCTTTTTTAAGGACAGGACTTTGATATTCATACCACTTAATAAGGTGACTTGGGACATCTCCAAACCGCATATGATTTTCGCCTCTGACCTTCGGCTTTGTGACGCCAGGGCGATTTATCCCGAAAATAACCATTTTTCAAATTCTATCTCCTCCCTTGATATTCAATATTAAGACCTGGGATTACTACCATATATAGACCTGATGTAGACCTCCAATCGAATGGAGAGTTTTTTTTCTAAAAGTCATTTTTTTGCAAGATATGAATTTTTCAATATGGTAAAAAAAAATAAACCCTATAAATCAGGAGAAAAAAAATTTATAAAAAAAATACGAAACAAAAATTGGAAAAAAGGGCCCTATTTGATTGTTCTATAATATCTTTCTGAGTTATATACGAAATTCCAATGTTATAGCTTTAAAACGAAGTGAGAAGATAGATTTTGAAGGTCAATAAGTATAGTTTTGAGATACGGGCGTTCAAAGTTTTCCTTCGTATTTCTATAAAGACAATGTTAATAAATAATGATTATTATGAATGTATATTTCTTTTTTGTGCATTAATAAACCAAAACTATTTTATTTATCATAATTTAATCATAAATGATGATCCCTTTGCTCATATATCGCATCCTGGGGCACTGCTTGAGGCAAGATGGGGCACTCCTTCCTACGCAATTCTCTCTCTCCCCTTCACTAACTCGGCTTATTACAGCAAATTTTCTTCTTCTGTATACGTTAAGCGAGGGAATGTTTTTTTTCCTTGTATTTTCCTCTTTGGCATGATGAAATTCTTGCCCGAAACAAAGATAAACAAACGTAAATGGAAGAGAATGTCAAGAGGTGAAACTCGAAGGTGTACTCTTTTTTTTTTACAACAAGACAATTTAATAAATCATGATTATTATGAATTTCATATTCCATTTTGGGTTTTAAAAAACCAAAACTTTGTTATTTATCATAAATGAAGATCTCTTTGCTCAAAGATGTAGGCTTGGGCACAGTGTGACATGTGCTGTCAAGTAAGACGGGGGCGTTACTAAAGCAACCCTCCCCTCTCTCTTCACTAACTACGGTATATTATGATATTCTGTAATAATACTTGAGCGATTTTTCTTCGTCTGTATGTTAGCGAGATGTTTTCCTTGTCTTTTCCTCATTGGCATGATGAAATTCTTGCCGAAACATACATAAACATACGTAAAAGCAGGCGTATGTCAGAGGTGAAATGGAATGTGTAGACTACTCGAAGTCTGTGATCGCACTAAATCAGGACTGGACTTGGGTAGCTGAGCCTGAAGTCTCCTTCTCGACTCGGGGAATGTCTACAGATGCCATTTCTCCCAATTTCTTTGACAATAATTATCAAAATTTACAATAATAGAGGAAATATTGCATTTTCTTTGTACAGATCAATGTTTTAGGCTTATTGAGTTACTTGTTAAACTAATTACCCTGTAACTACGAAAGTAAGAGGAATTTTGACGAAATATTTGCGTATACGTATTCTCAATTGCCATATGAAGCTCCATGAATTTTTTTCATGACTGCATTTTTCGCCCTATACCTCCATATATAGGGGTTCCGGCCGGCCCCCTTAATGGCGTTAATAACCGGTTAATGGCACCTATGTTAGAAACTGGATTGCCAATAACCAAGGAAGCCTGTATTCAAGACTTTTAGCTTTTCTCTCTATGGGGGGTTGAGGGGGGTGGGGGGGTGGTTAGTGGGGGGGGTGGTAGTACACATCCCCACAAATACCGCAGGTTGACTGCATACAAAATCATACTCATAAATCCCTAAATCCCTTAAAATAGTACTACGAGTGCCTCACCTTTTGCAAGACGGCTTATAACCCTACTCATCGTCTCCACCTCGTGGGTTTTCTTCACAGACATTACTCCCTTCATCGGCAAAGTAGCGACTTCTTGGGGTCCATAAATTTCCAGAATCTGTTACAAAATTAATGAACAACAAGATCAGTTTGCTTCATTATTCCCTTTTTTGTAGGAAATATTATCCATTAGTTGTCCTATCTTTATCTTTATCAGTGACACTATTAAATGGTATAACCACAGTCAGGTATATTCTTTTTCTTCACTGACACACAAGTATATACAAGACTAGATTTACAAAAACAAGACCCCAGAGTTTTGCTTACACCTCAAAATTCAACATGTCTCACAGCAAATTATTACTCTATATCATTTCTATTTTTAACTAAGTTGTAATTTACATTAATAATTAAATTGGAAAGATTTATTTTCAAAATGCATCACTTCTAAGAGTATCCATGCAAAAACTGCTCATATGTGGCTGATAAGTTACAAAAACCTGACATGCTGAAGTCTGCTAAACTGAAGAGCTATTGCTGTAATTTTCTTACATTTCTAACTTTACTATTTAAAATCTGCTGATCTGAAAATATATTTTCTTGAAAAATGCATGGGAATTTATTCCCTTCAGGTACATATTATAAAGGGAAACTGTTTCTAACTTCCAACATTCTTGTTTTTGAAAAAAGAAACCCACAAAATTACTGAGCATAACTTGTTTACTTGTATTTATATAGTATTTTTCTAAGCACTCGAGTACTTTCAGGCGCTATCTGTGGCCCTTTCTCAAGAGATGTGTAGGTCGCCAGACTGGGTCAAGGCCCAGCAGTCTGAAAACCTACACATCTCTTGAGAAAGGGCCACAGGTAGGGGCTGAAAGTACTCGAGTGTTGAGTAAAATAATAATTACAAGTAAACAAGTTATACTCAGTAATTCTGCAAATTTCTTTTTCCATCTTCAGAAGAAAACTGAAAGAAGTTTTTATTTGATTCTTGTTTTTAATGAGAATTTTCCATATAACTAATACATAGTAAGTTTATTTACCTAGCCCCATTGGCCAAAATTTTTACCTTTGAAATGGCTGGCTTGAAGGTCTGCAAAAGCTTCTACTTCATAACATTGTATCTCCTGCATAACAAATACAAGCTTGTAAGAGTTCTTTCTTTCAGCCAACCCCTATAAAAATTCACAATTCTAACTCAGTCTGGTTAAACTGCAAATCAAAGCCAAAGGGTACAATTTCCTAAAAGTAATTTTCTGGAAGTAAACAAAATATTTTAGCAAGAAGTTTTTACATTACCTCATCTACTGGTGTGAGCACTCCTAAAGAAGAAAGCGAATGCTGTCGAATGGCAGACAAGTATAAGGACAAACTGCTTGCTGCTATACTTCCGTTGCTATCAACAGGATGATCTCCTAAAACAAAAAAATTTTGTAAAAGCTTATATACAAATATTCAACAATTAAAAACAAAATGGAATTTTGAGTCACACATAAGGACAAAGCACTTTATTTAAAAATTTAGATGCATTCTTCAAGAAATATAAAACATACTTCTTTACACTTACAAATTCAGACTTTCTTCACCTAAATGATATGAAATATTACCTCTACAAGGAATGTGTGGTAACTGCAAACCTCAGTAGTTAATGAGGCACACTTAGTACTCTGACCTGTTGTCAACTAGACAAAAGTTGGAACTTAACGGTACCTGTCAATGAGAAACCACAAAACACAAACTTCAAGCAACAGTTAGCACCAGGTAAGAAAAAGGTTGATAATATAAACTGGAATTTTAATATCCCTGACTTTAAGATTCTTTGTGAGGTGAGCAGAGATCAAATAAGGGCAATTTAGGAGGTACTTGGGAAACTACTCTTGTAGCGGTACTTAGGGAATTACTCTTGTAGTTATCACCAAAGAGCCTACTGGGAAAGAATCAAGTGCTATCCCTATCTGCAGATTCTAGGCAAGCAACCTTCCAATTATTCACGCATTTAAGTCAAGGAAAACTGAAAGGAAGAGCAATCTATTTTTTGAACTGATAATTACTGTGGCAGCAACAGAAGATACTATACTATCATTGGAAAGTGGACAAACAACAGCATTTTGCCAAAGAATAGGATGACTGCTCAAAATTGGGGGAAGGATTGGTTTTGTTTAACTCCAAACGTTAATCCTATGAAAGTTAAAAAAGGTACATGAATGGACAGCTATCTGGAAATCATCACGAAGGTGCAAGCATGCTTGCAGGCACTACCTTTAAACCATCACTGTGCAGCCCTGAGTACAAAGCACAAACTACAGAAGTAATCAAAGATATCTGAATACCCTCATCACTATACCAAAGCAAGACTTTAGATCCGATGGTAATCATATGCGCCTGCAGTCCATCAGTGGACAGAAAAAAAAAAAGTTTTACAAGCTGTGACACATGAATCTCAGCAGTGAACAATCATAGTCCTCATTATGTTGTTGTGCATTCCTAATAATACCTTCTAACACAGTGCAAAATCTCTGCTGGACATTAGTTACCTCTACCTGTTTGAATAACGCATGTTTTCAAGCTATCATGGTATCTCGAATTCACCCCAATTGTTTCCAGGGTGTTAACTATGTTTCCTGGTGTCTGAAGCTGTACTGACACTGTCATTGGAAATATACCATAAATATTAATTGCATATGTGCTTCAGAGAACTAAGCAAAAATGCAGAAGAGAAAGAATAATTTGACACATACCCCGAGACTCATAGGCAATCACAAGGAGACAGATCATTACAATATAGATAGAAAATAGCTGTAAGTAATGAATACAGTGAAGGGAGATACGTTGTAAGTGAAAATTGTCATAAGCCGGAACATCGTCAAAAATCCTAAGAAAACCTTACTTTTAATGCTTTGGGTGCATTAAAAACTATGTAAACTGCATTCTTGTTGCATTTTTCATCAAAAAAAACTTCAAATATTGATTATTTTGCATTTTTGGAATCATATTTCTTCTGCCAGATCAGCATTGTAGGCGTAGTAACCCTGGAACATGCATCGTAAACCTGGAAATAATTTCTGATAAATATAATTGAAAAGCGTTGTAACCTCGGAACGTCGTAAGCCAAACCCATCGTAAGCCGGGGACTGCCTGTACAATATTAGACATAAGTAGTATGTTCTTTTATTGCCACTAAATTTAAAATCCCAAGTACAATCAGAAAATTATCAACCCACTTTTAATCTTACATAGGACACACCAGCTAGAATTAGAGCAAATCAAGTCGGGTACAGTATGCTATCAAAAGAAAATCACTTTGAAGATAGTAATGTCTACAAATGAACTTCATTATCATCACTATAATAAACTGCACAACATACAGACTATTACTTAAAGACCATCGATAGAAATATTATATGTGAATATGATCTAAGAGGTCCACAATAATAAATGTTGCGAGTTCGTGCAAAGCTTTGGAACCCTTCCCTGGGTTGAGATTTGGACTGAAGATGAACCCAGGGGAGGGTTCGAAAGCTTTGTAAAGGGTTTTTAAATTATACACGAACTCGCAACATTTTTTATTATTGGGGTCCTAGAACATTATATACTAGAACATTAGATATACTCTCGCAATAGAGTTTTTCCCAAATACATGAATGTATTATTATTTAGTCAAATAGCTCCAACATCATTGCTCCTCTCACCATTCAAGGCATTTTTATGTTTGTGAAATCACTCTCACATCTTGCAAAACATGAATTGATAATGTATTTTACCTATGTCACCACATGTAGTCATATACTGAATAGGGAGCTGGGTGCTTGAGGGCTTACTCCTTGGATCTCGTGGAAATATGACACCAGAGGCTTAATGCTGCAAGTTTTGGTTTAGGTAAATGAAGAATGGTATGTATGTGTGCATGAACACCTTACCTAATTCATTCAATAACGATGCTGATGGTATGTGCTGTAGTTGCTCTCTAGGTAGATTTGACAGATCTTCACGAATTTGTTCAGGTACCAAGTTTTCCCAGTGGTTAGCTGTGATGTAATCAACCATATGACAAGATGCAAGTGGCAGTAAAGGTGATAGGAACTTTGCAACTTTCTTTATGACCTCATTTACTTGCTCAAGTGATGCCATTTTTCAGCTTGGTTACAGTTGTAATAACTGAAACAGAAAAAAAGGTTATAAAAAATACAGACAAATACTTCCCAACGTGGTAGATCGCCATTACAGCTTACATAAAGTAGAGCAATTATCAAGTCATTAAAAGATGTAATGGAACTCACAATGAAGCATCAAACATTACTGCTCACAGTATATGAGCGATTTCTACCATTTAACAAACCACTCCTCAAGTCTTATCCAACAATATATGTAGATCCGACTTCAGAGTTGGAGCTGAGCAAAAGGGTCTTCTAGTTTTTCATATAATCTTTTAAGATGACGTATTCAACAATCTTTATTTATGTGGCTATAAATACAATAAAAATCTGCCCTATTCCAGTTTTCCCAATTAGTCATTCTTTAGATAGTTTACGTAAGTCGGCCATCTTTCTACTACCTAAAGCAAGCAGGATAATGCACAATTATTGTAAAAACTGACTTTTGTGTTCTCACAATTGCTTCATCTGTTACGATAGCCTTTGGATTTTACTTGCCCAAGCAGTGTCTCATTCATAAAGCTTTCAATGAAATCTGCACGATATTCAGGAATGATGTTGCCACTTTCAGCCTTCAATATGCACAATTGCTAAATTATAAATATAACATTCTGATATCGATATCAATTAAAAAAAAATGAAAAAGTAAATCCAATACACCATGACTCAATTTAGTTATGAACACTTAAATTTAACTTAATTTAACATTCTGTTTCCGACTGGTACATACTTTCTTGGGACCGAAAATGAACAGAGCCCAAAAAGTTGCCGCCTCACATTAACGCTGAGGTGTGCATGCACAGCCATTTGGCTGGAGGCTAATCAATTGATGAGCTATTTGCTCAGACCACCTGGGTTAGGTTAGGCTGAGATGTAGGCTAGGCCTATCACAATAATCATTGCGGGTTGGGATGTAGGGTTAATGGTCAATCAGCGACCCGAAAAAGCGCTTGAATTATGCCATTATTTCATAATTTAGGAAAAAACACTTACTTCTAGAGGAGTGTAGAAGTGGCAGTGTGCTGCCTGGATAAGCCACAACTCGACTGATACTCATGGCAGTGAATTCAAGCACTTTTTCAGGAAGGTGACAGCAGTGGCGGTTATGTCACCGCTCGGTCATTTACGCTACTGTAGGGGAATCACAGTATTTACTGCAAAAGTTTCCTACTTCTTCCAGTTCTTTGCAAATGCTTCTCTTATTTTTCAGTATCCCTCTTTTATGTTCAGTTTCAGTTATTCGCCCCATCCTTAAGCACCAGCTTCCTACCAAAGACCACCGAATACTAGTCTAGGCTAGGCCTAAAGTGCTCGTCAAGACAGGATTTTCACGGATTTTATCTGGGTTAACCAAACATTCCTTGGGTAAATGTATATCAATAGAACAGAATAGGGTAAAATACCAAATGGCTGGCCTTCACCATAGGACAACCACCTTCCCAAAAAAGTACTTGGTAGATCTATATTACTATTCCACGGCGGCCTCGACTATGGCAATTGCAGCTTTTCTATGCAGTTTTACCTCCTGAACAAGAATTTTAAGTAATATCTAATCGGCACAGGATATTGGTACGGCAGCCGTATCCCTGATTGCGATAGATATTGGTACGGCAGTGAATTGTGCATGCGTCAATTTCAGACTTCCTGCCATACAAATAACATAGCATAGTGTAGTGGGGGTACGTCAGATTCTGTCAGAGGTGCCGTATTGCGCTATTGACCTGCTGTAGGTACGGCAGCTTGCTAATCATGCAGCAGTTGCCGTACACTGTTGCTAAGAGCTATATGTACGGCACTAGAAGATCAGCGACAGTAGTAATAATAGTCAAACTGAATTTTTTTGCTGAACATGTTCAATTCAAAATGTCAAAGTGAAGCACCATACTGTCATCACCAAAGCACCAAAACATTTTGACAGTAAATGAAAATATAAAAAATCACAATAATATTTAAACATACTTAGAGTTTGACTATATACATGACAAATTAAACTAATTTATCTGTGTCCTTTTTATTTTCTTTGAATCTCCTCTAAACCGTGTAATAATACATCAGTTTTCCCCAAAAAACAGATTTTTTCAGGTTTCAACGAGCTGAAAAAAGCAATAGACGTCTACGAAGAGTCAAACTTCCAGAAACTGTATATCCGTAGGTCACAAACGATCGAATCGGCCCCGAAAAGAGCTCCGAAGAGGAGATTCAAAGAAGACTTGAAGTAAACAGAAATCGTGCTCTGCTGTATTCATGGTAGTAAGGAAACTACCAAGTTGATCCTGTTTTAAACGGCCTAATCAATCGTAAGTAATCATTCAAATCAGGTCTATATTAACAGTATGTTTCCCATATTGGACGCACTAAGCTTCAAATCTTCTTTGAATCTCCTCTTCAGAGCTCTTTTCAGGGCCAAGTCGATCGTTCGTGACCTACGGATATACAATTTCTGGAAGTTTGACTCTTCGTAGACGTCTATTGCCTTTTTCAGCTAGTTGAAACCTGAAAATATCTGTTTTTCAGCAAATACTGATGTATTATTACACGGTTCACGTTGCTAGGTTGTCCTTTTCTTGCTGTCACTGATATGCCTGTGGCAGCCGCGGTAAACAAGGGTTCGCGCATGCCCAATTCACTGCTGTACCAATATCTATAGCAATCAGGGATACAGCTGCCGTACCAATATCCAGTTCATATCTAATCAGACAACTGTAATTAACCCCCCAAGGCCTCGTACTAAACACAGCGAAATACATTTGACGCCACAATTCCTGGTGGCTTTCGTATTCGCGAGGACGAATGATGCGGTCATGCGGAATGCTTATTTAGAAATACCAAGTACTTTAACCCGTCCTGTAACATGGGATAGACATTAGTCAAGAGCAGCGTCCGTCAAAGCAACACCTCAAGACCTTTACTTTCCTCTCAAAGTTAGTTTTTTCTCCAAAAATGAAATTTCATTATTAAAATGAAGTTTTATTGTATACTTACCGAACAATTATAGAGCCGTGATTTCCACGAGCGGCAGGATACTAAATCAAATTTAGCGCGTCGGCGTCGCCAACACTGGTGGTGATGACGTCATCTCCCTCCACTCGCGGGAGAACCAGGTACAACTGCCCAGGTGAATCCAATTCTTTCTGCCCGTCCGTCCACCTAAGGGGAGGAGGGTGGGTATAATCATAATTGTTCGGTAAGTATACAATAAAACTTCATTTTAATAATGAAAATTTCATTTTTATTGTAGTGTCTTACCGAACAATTATAGAGCTGATTACACATTTATGGGAAGGTGGGGATTCAGTGGACCACTAGTATTTTTAAATGGTTACATTTATTGCAATACCAGTAAACACTCAAGGTGTCTGTTGTACCTTACCTTGTAAGAGAGCTACAGCAGACTGTTACTGCCTCTGGTCGGTGCTCTTCTACTATTGTAGAGGAATTGGAATTTGACCAAAGTTAGCCTCTACAGGAGTGGAATCCTTCCGTAGTTCAAGCGAGTCAAGGCTGACTGACGGAGGATAGTAACAACAAAGATTGCCCTTGCCCTGGGCTAAGACCAGAAATTCAATCATACAACACATTTGTCACCAACACCAGATTTAAAAACATATATACCCAACCATTGTAAATCTGACCTAACAGACTGGTTGAGTATCCCAGGTACTCAGTACCCCCAGCTTCCCTTGAACTCGACAACCTATTCAAGGTGAAAAGTTAGCATAGAGGTGACGACCCCTGTGCCGTTTCTCCCAACACCATGCCAGAAAACCGCCACCGGACCTAACGTTTTACAATTCTCGAAAACCGTTTCTATCTCTTTGAGATAATGACTCGCAAAAACCGAATTCGATCTCCAGAACGTGCTCTGAAGAATCGAAGCTAAAGATAAATCTTTCTGAATGCTAAAGAAGTTGCCACTGCTCTAACCTCGTGAGCTTTAACTCTCAGAACGGAAAGATTGTCGTTCTCGGACTGCGAGTGAGCTTCCCTGATAAGCTCTCTAATAAAGAACGATATAGCATTCTTAGAAAGAGGACGAGAGGGATTTTGAACCGAGGTCCAGAGCTTAGAAGATTGTCCTCTGATACCCTTAGTGGCAAACAGATACTGCTTAATAGCCCTGACTGGACATAAGAGCCTTTCTTCCTCCTCATGTCCAACCAAATCAGATAAGTTCCTTACCACAAAACTCCTCGGCAACGGATTAGAAGGATTCTCATTTTGGCTAGAAAGGTCAAAGATACCGAAAATACAGCATTGCCTTGAGAGAAACCGACTCTTTTGTCTATAGCGTGCAATTCGCTGACACGCTTAGCAGAAGCTAGTGCAATAAGAAAGAGTGCTTCTTAGTCAAGTTCCTGAGTGAAGCCGACTTCAAAGGCTCAAACGGTGGCCCCTTGAGGAACTTAAGCACCACATCTAAGTTCCAAGCCACTGTATCTTGCGGGAGCTTAGTGGTTTCGAAAGACCTAATGAGGTCCGGACAGATCTTGAATTGGAGGAAATATCCAAACCTCGATGTCGAAAAACCGAAGAGAGCATGGCTCTATATTCCTCTGGATCGTTCGAAGGAGCCAGTTTCTTAGAGTTCCTAAGAAATAGAAGAAATCTGCTATTTCTGTTAAAGAGGTCGCAGAAGTAGAGACTTTAGCACTTCTACACCACTCTCTGAAGATTCTCCACTTCCCTTGATTGAGAGTTTGTTAGAAGACTCTCTCCTACAACGAGCGATAGCTTCTGCAGCTCTTCTTGAAAATCCTTTCGCTCTGACAAGATTCCGGACAGTCTGAACTCCCTGTCAGAGCTAGAGCGGACAAGTTTTGGTGGAACCTCTTGAAGTGAGGTTGTTTGAGAAGCCACTTCTCTGGAGGAAGAAGTCTGGGGAAGTCTACTAACAACTGGAGAAGGTCCGGGAACCACTCTTAACTTTCCTGGGTCCGAAAAGGGAAAAGGGGCGATTAACGTTAGCGTTACATTGCTGTGCGACATGAACTTGTTCAGCACCTCTCTTATTAGACCGAACGGAGGGAATGCATAAGCTTCCAGACCCGACCACTCCAACAGCATTGCGTCCACCGACCAAGCTAGAGGATCTGGGACTGGAGAACAAAAGAGAGGAAGACGGTTGTTCCTCGATGTCGCGAACAGGTCTATTGACGGTCGTCCCAAAGGCGCCAAAGTTTCTGACAAATCTTGTTGTCCAAAGTCCACTCCAGAGGTAACACTTGCTGTTGACGACTTCATTACCTCGTCCCGCCAGGACGTTCATCTTTCCCGGAACAAATCTCGGGACTAGCTGAACCTTCGCTTCGTTTGACCACAGGAGGAGATCCTTGGCTACTTCGTACAGAGAGAAAGACTGAGTCCCCCCCTGTTTCCGCACGTACGAGAGAGCCGTGAGTTGTCGGAATGCACTGCCACTACTCGGCCTTCTACTAAGCTCCGAAACTGTCTGAGCCCTAAGAAAATTGCTAACAGTTCCTTTACATTTATGTGGAACTTCTTCTCCTTCTCCGACCAAGCTCCTGAAGTCCGTTGATTTCCCAGTAGGGCTCCCCAACCTTTGTCCGATGCGTCGGAAAAGAACTGTAGGTTCGGGAGGATGGGTCGTAGAGTCTAACCAACCCTTCTTCCAACCTTGCTCGAGAGAGCCACCACCTTAGGTCCTCTTTTATTTGATCTGTGACAGGAAAGGTAATCGAGTCTGGTTGTGTCTTCCTGCACCAAGAGGCTCTCAGGAAAAACTGCAGAGGTCTCATGTGCAGTCTTCCCAACGTCACAAATTTCTCCACTGACGTCAATTTGCCCAGGAGCCTCATCCACTGATTGGCAGAACTTACCTTTTTGTCCAAGAACTCCTGAACTGTCTCCAGACAGCCTTGAACCCTCTTCGGGGACAGAAAAGCCCGAAAAACTTGAGCATTCAGAATCATCCCCAAATAAAGGATGCTCTGAGATGGAACCAACTGGGACTTCTGTTTTGTTGACCAGAATTCCTAACTTTCTGGCAAGATCCAGAGTTGTTCCAAGGTCCTTCATGCACCGACTCTCTGATTCCGACCGGAGAAGCCAATCGTCCAGATAGAGGGAGATTCTTACTCCTAATATGTGGTAGCCAGCTTCCTATCGGGGATAGAACCCTGGTGAAAACTTGAGGAGCGGTCGCTAGTCCGAAGCAAAGCGCCCGAAACTGAAAAACACCTTGCCTCGAACATGAACCTCAGGTACTTCCGAGATTCGCGATGTATCGGAATGTGAAAATAAGCGTCTTGCCATGTCCAGAGAGACCATCCAATCCCCCTGTCTGATGGGACTCCAGAACCGACCGAGTGGTCTCCATATGAAATTTTGTTTTCTGGACATGCAAGTTCAGGGCGCTCACATCCAAACAACGGCCTCCAGCCCCCTGATGACTTGGGAACTACAAAAAGGCGATTGAAAAGCCTGGAGGAAAATCCCCTTCTATCTGTTTCTATCGCTTCTTTGAGAAAACAAGCGCTTCCACTTCTGCGGCTAGCGCCAGAAATTTGTCTGAGCCCGGAGAGTATGCCTGGAATGGAATTGGCACAGGTGAGAGCGAGGGAGGTGAAACGAGAGGAATACGATAGCCGAACTTGAGTACTTGCACTACCCAGGCTTCTGCTCCTCTGTTTTCATTCCTCCCAAAACAGAGCCAGCCTGGCTCCCACTGGTGCATGAAGAACCGAGCTTTCATTTGGAAGGTTTGTTAACCTTGGCCGAGCCTTAGACTGAGGTCGCAAATTCGATTTTCGGCCGAAAAGAAGCGCTTGGGTTTTTTTCTCCCTCGAAAAGGCGCTTGGGCCAGAGGAGAAACCGAAGGAACAGTCTCCACAGGAGCTTTAGGTCTCTTAGTAGACTGTGCCAGTAAATCCGAAGTAGATTTCTTATCTAGCGCAGACGAAATTGACAACACTACATCGTCTGGAAAGAGGTTATCTTTCACAAAAGGAGCAAACAAGAGAGCAGACTGTTGGGACGTAACCCTTTTAGAAGCAAAGGAGCACCAAAGTTGCCTTTTCTTAAGGGTACCAAAGGCGATGAGCGAAGCTAACTCATCCCATCCATCCCTAATGGATTTGTCCGCACAGGACAGAACACCAATCCAATCCTCCGCTAACTCCTGGGAAAGAGAAGGACAGTCTTCGATCTTGGCCGCTAAAGCGCCAATAGTCCAATCAAGGAAGCTAAAGACTTCCAAAAGTTTAAATTGATTCTTTACAACGTGGTCCAACTCAGGCGCTGTAAAAAAGAAAACTTTCGCTGCGTCGAAAGCAGATCTTCTAGAGGAGTCGATTAAACTGGAGAAGTCTCCCTGGGAGAGGCAGAAACTCCCAGAGAAGGAGCTTCCCCCAGTTACATAAACCTATACCTCTTACGAAGCAACTTAGAGGGAGGGTAAGCAAAAAGAGCCTTCCCCTAAGTCTCTTTTTCATAGACATCCATTTCTCCGTCTCTTTCAACGAATGTCTAACCGCTTTAGATAGAACAAGTTTTGGGAGGAGAGGGTCTGAAGTTTTCCTCCTCATCAAAAAAGTCGAAGTTGGGGAGCGCGGAGCCGCTTTCTCAAAATAATCTGGATAAGATACCAGAAGAAATCTAAGGAGACGTGAATAACACGAGAGGTGATGTGAATCCTCCTCCTCTACTTCTTCTTCATTCTCCGATACCGCCGAAGAAGTAGACGGAACTACAACCGGATCTGAGGTTTCGAACCACCCTTGGACTCATTCATCCAGTTGGTTAACATCTCTAACTGCTTGCGCAAAGGCGCCAGAGACGAATCAAAAACAGTTAACGTGGGCTTGGAAGAGCCTAAATGGTTCAGCAGGAGGCGGAAAAACTACTTGCGCCTCGCTCGGAGCCGCCGAAATCGAGGCGAAACAGGCGCATCAGGCGTAACAGACGAAAAAGCGCCTAAATGAAACACCCTTAGAACTGCTAGCTACAGCGCTAAAACCACAATCTCTACTAGTAGATGGCGCCGAAAAAGGCACAGATTGAGGCGACGAACGAGCCGCTAACGGGGCCGCGCGCAACCCTACTCTCAGGCTCCTTCTACCGCTGACTGGAGGAGGCGAAGAATCGGCGCCTGAACGCCTCTTTAAGGGACGCGAAACGGGCGCAATCTCGCCAAGAGCGCCGCGCGACCGGAGACGAATCGCTTGAATCATTCGAAAGGCGTCTGACCGCAACACCTTTCCAACGCTTAACCGAGCCCTGTTGAGGCGCAACAGCTTCAACAAGAGAGGCGCCTGTCTGTGGGCAAATCCCGATCGACTACCTTGGACTTCCGGTATGTCTTCTCCCAGGTGCGGGGAGCTGGACAGTGACCTTTGTCTAGGAGACGTGTCAGGACAGACAGACGCACACAAATACACTCTTACCTGAGGTCGCTTTCTCCAAAAACGTCTTAACTGAATTACCAAGTTGCAAAACCGTATTCGCTCCAGTACCGAAAATTTCTGATCTAACCTCGATTCCAGACTGGCAATGGTGTCGGAAGAAACTACACGGGAAGCCGGAGAAGTGGGATTAGTAGGAGGAATAGGAGGCTTTTGTAGTTAAAGGAGACTAACAATTTGAGGAGAAACGAAGGAACAGATGCATGCAAGACGAAGCAGAGCTAAGTCTACTTTCCCTAAGCGCTGCTTTTCTAATTCTGTCTTTAGCTAATTTCTCCGAGTATGAACTAAAAAACTTCCATTGAGAATCAGTCCATAATCACTACACTCGTTACATGTTCGATCTGCTGAACAAACCTGTCCCTACACTTAACACATTTAGTGTGAGAATCATATTCTAACTTGGATATCTAGTTTTACATCCTGAGATGCAAAACCTAACTCCCGACGGACTAGAAATCCGACATGGCAACGCCTAAATAAAAGCAAAATAACAACAACGCCAAAAAAGAGTACTTCACCAATTCCGAAGATCAATTCCACCAGAAAAAAAAGCGAAGCAAAGTCATCCAACCGCACCGACCACGATGTTCACCGGACGCCGGCAGGAAAAGAATTGGATTCACCTGGGCAGTTGTACCTGGTTCTCCCGCGAGTGGAGGGAGATGAACGTCATCACCACCAGTGTTGGCGACGCCGACGCGCTAAATTTGAATTTAGTATCCTGCCGCTCGTGGGAAATCACGGCTCTATAATTGTTCGGTAAGACACTACAATAAAATCACAAATTAAGGCCATAACTTCAGATTTTCGGGAAGGTGGTTGCGCTACGGTAGAGGCCAAGTTGCCACTCGGGGTATTTTTTACAGAAGCAGTCCACATGGACTGCAAAGGAATGTAACCGTTGGTACGACAATCCACAGATCCACTAGGATTGTGGGCATCCAATGTATTTCGCCGTGTTTAGTACTGTGGGCCCCTGGGGGGTTTAGGGTAGAATATCACGACAGGCCAACCCTCATCACGGTGGACGGGTCTTATTCACTCGATATTTAATTGGTGAACATGAAATACAATTGCAACTCTAATCAATACCATTTAAAGACTGAGTTTCGTCAACATATTGTGATATATGAAAGCCCCATACGAACTAAAATAAGCATGTGAGCTCTTCGTAAAAAAATATGTTTTCAAGGCAGTTTTGAAATCCAATATGGCGGCTACGTTTTGCATGGACGGTTCTCATCAGTGACGGCCACCATCTTTCCCCAAGCCTTCCCAGCACTCATTTGAACAATGTTAGCGTATGTATGTAACGTTTATTGATCTTACTCAAGATTGCAGTTGTAATCAGCACAATAAAACAACATTTTGTTGTTGCCTATATTAGTGAAAGTATGAAACTTGTTATTCCCGGGGTTATGGTTGGAACTGAATTCATTCTTACCTTGTAATCAGTGGTTTTATCCTTACTGCCATCACAACTGAAACTCCACAGTGCTTATTTGATTGTAATTATACACATTTTGGTCTTAATTCACTCCACAGTGCTCGAACCCCATTGCTGTTCGTGTTTCCTAAGCACTCACTCCGTAAACAAAGTTACGAGCAGCAGACGACAACACTGATTATGAGATGCAAAGCTTTATTCCCTTAATTGTTTACTTTACTCAATATTTAGTTTAACTCTACTTCAAAATGTTTATTTAATTCATGTCCATTATCCCTTTTTTTTTGCAACCAAATTAACCCCCAAAAATTACAAATGTTTCGGATGTATACTTACGAGCAGACGACGTGAGGAAAAATGGCTCATCGTTGCCAATCTAGTGGAGCGTCACACATACGCCGATGCATTTACAAACTGTTTCGATGAATTCTAGTTGTCATAGTAAATGCAGTAATGATAAAATTGCTCTAATATGTATATATACTACAAATAGATGCGCTTATTTCACTTATTTCCCCGGTTTTGTGTAAGTCTTATACCTAGTTTGGAGGGTAAACACATACCAATTGACAACACTGATAAAACAATTGAAGAGCGCAAAACGCCGCAAAGAATGCCGTAGTAGTCCTTGAATAAGTACGAATAAGTGCTGGTAAGAGGTGGGTTTACGATTGTTGTGATGAAAGTGCCCCAGCGTCTATGGGTACAAGTGGTGTGCAGATTTAGCACATGAAATGGGAAGTTTGTTGACACAAGCGACTCCGTAAACATCAAGATAGCGTCAATCTTCGAAACATTTTTAGTTGAAAGTAAAAATTTCTAAAGCGTTTTGGTGAGATTTCCACTGCCGTAGCCACCCTTTTCAGTACCCTCTGTTTAAATCTTAAAATTTGGTTTCCTTAATTTCTAACTTTGGAGAAAATACTTACTTCGAAAGGAGAGTAGAGGTCTTTAGCCTCCGTTTTTCCACCAAGAAGAAGTCGCGACTGATGCCCATCTCCGGTGTCAGGACGCGTTATAATGTACTTTTTCGGAGGGTGGCTAGCGTTGATTGTAGGTGGCCTGCTTGGCCTGCTGTGATATTTTACCCTAATTACAGTCATCCGAATAAATATTACTTAAAATTCTTGTTCAGTAGGTAAAACTGCATAGAAAAACCGCAACTGCCATAGTCTAGGCCGCCGCGGATAAGTACCCTAGATCTACCCCATTCGGTATTGTACCCTAAAGCTTTATGGCCAAAGACCCTTAAGTAACGACTAGAGTGCACCTCGTGTGATGCACTGAGGGCATTAGGCCTTAACCCCCTGCAGGAGAAATATAAAATTTGTCCAAAACAAATGTAAATAAATCGTCAAAATCACATAAAAAAACATAAGAAAATCCCGTATTTTCCCAAATTTTAATCCGGACAATTTTCTTAAAATCAAGCGGGGACGAGTTTGCCTTCACTAGCGGCGAGAAAAAATGGTTTTTGTTTCTCTTTCGGAGTTTGCCATTAAATTTTCCTCCTCTTCATTTAGCCATACTACATACAAAGTCTAAAAATGTATAATTTTACATTTGCAAACGAGCAAACGACTCAAAATAACCTACCTTCCGACATATGTCCTCTTTTCAACCGCCAATGTTTACGTTTTTTCTTTTTTGTCAACGACTTCTTCTTCTTCTTCATTTTAGTAGGAGATCGATCTGGCCTCTTCTACTGGAGCCAATTTACTCCCTTGCAAAATCTCATCGGAAATACAAAGATCAGTCGTGCTAACTTTTATTTGTGGAAGTATATTATGCGTTAGCAGTGAAGGTGTGGGATGAATCATGAGTTATCTAACTCACACGAGGTTCATTCCTATATTCGTAGTGGGAACGTTTTGCTTACCTTCGTCTTCTTCTTCTTAACGAAAGATACACACTAAACGTTGATAGAATAGGATAAAAAGATTAGTTTAACCAGACCTCTGAGCCTAAATAAAGGCTCTTCTCTGGCTGGTTACAAAACGCTGAAGATTCCGACAAATTTCCTTCCTGGGTTTGCATCCTAAACCTGATTCGATGTTGGATGGAATCTAGTTACAAAAGTATGCCAAATCCACCAGTTGTTCTGCATGATTTGTATTCTGGCATTTGGGTGGGTGTGGGTTGTCCACCAAACACCTACCTTCCTTAGCGGTCGCAGCAGGGCCCCATTATCAAATTAACAGCTTATTCATCTGGTGTATTTGATTACACTGCAAATTCCACATTCACTATTTTTGTTCTTCCATATCACAGCATCGATTAAACAAAAGTGGGTTTAATATGTTTTAGTTTGTTAATACTAGATTCAATACAACGTTTGAGGTCTTCCAGTGACTAATGAAGGTGGGATTTTGAGATATTAAAGCTCACTCATACGAATCGATACATTATTTCGGCCTAGTCATGGTTGTTGTATCTTTGCTTTGTCATCAACATTAGCGCTTACACATTTTTATAATGAAATGAAATGAAATCCAAACTATCTGCTAGACAAAAGTATTCCAAGAACGATAATTCTGCAGGTCTTCTACGGACCTTCTCGTCATGTAAATTTAGATTTCTGGAGTAGCATGTACCCCATACTGTTGCTGTCAAAGTCGAGGTATCATTGGTTAAAGAAAACTAGCTTGTTTCTTGGGATGATACTGCAGAAACTCTACACTAGATGGAGATTTCGAGCCTTAATATAAATTGTGACAAAGGGCCTCAATTTTTTTCTTCTCTTTACTAACGGAAAAGATAAACAAACACACTCGCTGTGACGTACTGTACAAATTTGAGACGAAACCATGACCATCATTACTTACAATAAGCCCTTGTTTATGCAGCATTTATCGACATACTGTCCTTCTTGCATTGCAATACATTTTCATCCTCTATCTATTTATTAATCCATCTCTTTTTTTTTTTTTTAATAAGTGGGATCTCTTCTTTCTGTATTTCCCATTACTTCCTCTTACTTCTTCCTAATTGAATTCCTTATTCTTTGGCTTGTTCCATATGAATAGCATTTACCACTGAATAATAATAATAATAATAATAATAATAATAATAATAATAATAATAATAATAATAATAATAATAATAATAATAATAATAATAATAAAATAATTTTTTCCTTATTTCCTCTGTAGCTCCAATTTCAGGCTGTTGATTATTGTCGTTGTGGTGATCAGTTGCTGGATGACGACCTCCAAGTACCTGACCGTCTTCCCCTTCAATTGGGTTGAATACCTGGTTGCCGGACGAAGCTCCTCTGTTGCCAGAGGTTCCATTTACGTCGTTGTCGTTTAATCCTTCATTTCTTTCATCATTGCTGAGTTTTGCTATTTAACCCATAGCTGGACCCTACCCCATCAGGGATAGGTACTCATTTACAGCTGAGTAGACTGAGGAAATTATGGTAAAGATCCTTTCCCAAGGAATCAACGCCGAGGAGAGCGGTCACCCATCCAACGACTACGACCAGAGCCTAATGTTGCTTAACGTTGACTTAAGTCTATTGACGACCTAACCCACTCCTCCACGGCGCCACATAATTAGACTATAAGAAAGCCTTCAACATGATACCACACACATGGCTAATAGAATGCCTGAAAATATATGGGGCAGAGGAAAATACCATCAGCTTCCTCAAAAATACAATGCGCAACTGGAATACAATACTTACAAGCTCTGGAATAAGACTAGCAGAGGTTAATATCAGGAGAGGGATCTTCCAGGGCGACTCACTGTCCCCACTACTCTTCGTAGTAGCCATGATTCCCATGACAAAAGTACTACAGAAGATGGATGCCGGGTACCAACTCAAGAAAAGAGGCAACAGAATCAACCATCTGATGTTCATGGACGACATCAAGCTGTATGGTAAGAGCATCAAGGAAATAGATACCCTAATCCAGACTGTAAGGATTGTATCTGGGGACATTAGGATGGAGTTTAGAATAGAAAAATGCGCCTTAGTTAACATACAAAAAGGCAAAGTAACGAGAACTGAAGGGATAAAGCTACCAGATGGGAGTAACATCAAACACATAGATGAACAGGATAAAAATAATGGGAATAATGGAATGAGGAATATAAAACACCAAGTAGATGAGACAGGATACAAAATACCTGGGAATAATGGAAGGAGGAGATATAAAACACCAAGAGATGAAGGACACGATCAGGAAGAATATATGCAGAGACTCAAGGCGATACTCAAGTCAAAACTCAACGCCGGAAATACGATAAAAGCCATAAACACATGGGCAGTGCCAGTAATGAGATACAGCGCAGGAATAGTGGAATGGACGAAGGCAGAACTCCGCAGCATAGATCAGAAAACCAGGAAACATATGACAAAACACAAAGCACTACACCCAAGAGCAAATACGGACAGACTATACCATAACAAGAAAGGAAGGAGGGAGAGGACTACTAAGTATAGAGGACTGCGTCAACATCGAAAACAGAGCACTGGGGCAATATCTGAAAACCAGTGAAGACGAGTGGCTAAAGAGTGCATGGGAAGAAGGACTAATAAAACAAAAAGCAGACGAAGACCCAGAAATATTACAGAGACAGGAGAAAGACAGAAAGAACAGAGGACTGGCACAACAAACCAATGCACGGACAATACATGAGACAGACTAAAGAACTAGCCAGCGATGACAATTGGCAATGGCTACAGAGGGGAGAGCTAAAGAAGGAAACTGAAGGAATTGAATGATAACAGCGGCATCAAGATCAGGCCCTAAGAACCAGATAGTTCAAAGTACGATAGCGGAAATAACATCTCTCCCATATGTAGGAAGTGCAATACGAAAAGTGAAACCATAAACCACATAGCAAGTGAATGCCCGGCACTTGCACAGAACCAGTACAAAAAGAGGCATGATTCAGTAGCAAAGCCCTCCACTGGAGCCGTGCAAGAAACATCAGCTACCTTGCAGTAATAAGTGGTACGAGCACCAACCTGAAGGAGTGATAGAAAACGATCAGCAAAGATCCTCTGGGACTATGGTATCAGAACGGATAGGGTGATACGTGCAAACAGACCAGACGTGACGTTGATTGACAAGGTCAAGAAGAAAGTATCACTCATTGATGTCGCAATACCATGGGACACCAGAGTTGAAGAGAAGAGAGGGAAAAACAAATTGGATAAGTATCAAGATCTGAAAATAGAAAATAAAGAAGGATATGGATATGCCAGTGGAAATCGTACCCATAATCATAGGAGCACTAGGCACGATCCCAGATCCCTGAAAAGGAATCTAGAAAAACTAGAGGCTGAGGTAGCTCCAGGACTCATGCAGAAGAGTGTGATCCTAGAAACGGCACACATAGTAAGAAGAGTGATGGACTCCTAAGGAGGCAGGATGCAAGAACCCGGAACCCCACACTATAAATACCACCCAGTCGAATTGGAGGACTGTGATAGAGCAAAAAAAAAAAAAAAAAAAAAAAAAAAAAAAAAAAAAAAAAAAAAAAAAAAAAAAAAAAAACAAAAAAAAAAAAAAAAAAAAAAAAAAAAAAATAATAATAATAATAATAATAATAATAATAATAATAATGGAAAAGTAAATCCACAGAAGTATGTATGTGTTAGACAAAAGAGGGCTATGATTAATAATATGTTTAATGTACCATTATAATGTGATGTGCAGACTGATCATTATTAACTTCCCATGGAGACAGAGTCTGAGTGACAACCTGGAGAGAGCTGATAAATCATTTCTGGGATGGTGTGATACCGAGATGGTTACTTAAGCAGGTCAAATGTTCGTTCTGTGGTATGTGGGTTCGTGAGGTGCCTTGAAAACTGGCTGTGACCAGTTACTTGGAGCGTTGGCGAAGTGTGTGAATTCGTGTGTACGTGTACGATCTATGTCCATTCATAATGGCATGTTTAGCCAAGAACTAGGGAGACAGCTACGGGAGAAAAGGCAGAATGCTGGGATGGCTTTGCGAAGTTCTAATTGTTAAAGTGTGTGACGTTCCAGGCTACAATGGTTGAGTTATTATAATTTAGCCAAAAGGATGGCTTGTTTTGATATCTTGTAGAGATGTTCTATTTCATTTAATCTTTTGACTTTGTCTTTACAATTGTGTGTACTCACGATGTGTTCTCCTGTCTTTTAAACAGGGTTCTGGGGGGGCAGTGGTCCTAGTGAGGGGGTACTGTATTTTTGAGAAGAGATAATTGGTGTGACTAATTACTGATTAAGACATTTAAATACCGAGGGGTTATCTGAGTTAGTTGTCTGTGAGACTTGAACTATTATCATTCCATTAATTATCTTGTAAGAACTTGAATTATTCAACTAATACTTTGCTTTGAATAAAACGTATATATTTTTTGTAACTCCGACTCTAATTTAATGACCTGATGGAATGGAGAGAGAGAGGGCTTTTGCCAGTGATCACCTTGAGAGAGAGAGAGAGAGGGGGGTAGACTGAGTGTAACCAGTTCGCCTTACGCTACACTTAAACGCATACCAGATGTTAAAATAGCAGGGGGGGGGGGGGGCGCCCTTCGCTGGTAATATATGTTCAATTTTGTAATTTAAAATATATAAAGCAGAAAGCTTTTGATGGCCTGCCCATTTCCTTGGCTCATGTGATTATGAGCGTTCTTTGAATAATATTGTAATAATAATAATAAACAGCAGTTAATATACTTGGACCGATTACAAAGTGATCTTCATATGTCCTAGACGACAAACCACTTTGCATGTCCGTCAAATCTGAGACAGAATAACCTTGAGGTGCTAATCGTTGTTCTTCCTGACGTGTGTGACTATGCAAACTGTACTGGCATTCGGCCGTCTTAACCCCAATGATTCGAAAACAAGAGTGTATTTGTTATTCAAAGCTCAGTTTTAACTTTATCCTTTTAT
>NC_087220.1:2443792-2453792 GCF_015104395.2 Macrobrachium nipponense
AAAGTTGTATATTCCACCCACTATTGATTTATCATAAGGTATCGGATATGGTAAATAAGTCGTTAACGTACCTTAACCATTTCTTTAAGATCCAACTATTATCTAACCGACCACGCGTTCCGTAAAATGAACAAAAACATCACCGCATTCGGACCTACGGATATCCGGATTTTGGCAAGCCTTGAGAGTCGTCGTCCCCATATTCCCTGAGAACGAGAGGGGAAGGCCTTATCTTCATCTTATTTTGCTCTGTATTTGAAAGGAACAGGAATCATTAGGGATTATTGGTTTGTGTTATTATAAAAAAAACACAAGTAAAAAGATTCACCCAAAATGTTTTCACGAAGCTACAAAAAATATTACATACACCATATTTACTATTACACGTACCGATAGATATAATTATATGTATATATATATAATATATAACTATATATATATATTAGTATATATTAGATATAAAGTTATTATATACATATATATATTATATAAGCGTATATAATATATGTATAATAATATTATATATGTATGTATATATATAATATATTCATTATTATATTATATATATATATATATCTATAATTTATTATATATATATTATAATATTATTATATAATATTATATATTATACATAATATACACTTAGATTATTATAAGAGATATTATATATAATATGATATTGATCACATTTATATTATTTATATTATATATATAGAATTATATATATATACTATAATATATATAATATTATATATACTAATATATATATTATATATATATATCTTATAATTTATTTAATTATATAATATATTATAGTAATATATAGTATTAGTTATTTTCGTATTGAGTCATTTCGTATATATTATATATAACATTATATTTATGTGTATTATAATATACTTATCACAATATTATATTATTATATATAATATGTAGTAACATTAATACACATATTTATTATATCTATTTAATATTATACATATATAATATATATGAATATATATCTATTATAGATATATATATATACATATAAATTCTTTTGTTAAAACAGGATACGTCTCAAGTATAAAAGGTCCATTAAAACACACTTTTTTAAAACAAAGGTCTATATTTCAGTGGACTTACTTCCACCCTTATCAAGTAGCGAATGACGGAAGGAGCTTCATTGCTGAAATATATAGTGAGAGATATGCCCTATATATATATTTCACTGATGAAACTCCTTCTGTCATTCACTGCTTGATAAGGGTGTAAGTCAGTCCACAGAAATATAGTCCCTAGCTTTAAAACAATGTGTTTAAATGGGCCTTTTATACTTGATACACAAACACACACACAAAGACTTCAGGTAGCCAGTTCCAATCTCTGCTGCTGTTCAGGACTCTAATCGTTCATTATCCATCTTAGTCGCCGAGAGAGATATACTTATCTCGGCCAATTATCCAAACGGTATTAATGCGTCCACTGGCGAAGTTAGTTTCCCAGGATATACATGCATTAGAGAGAGAGAGAGAGAGAGAGAGAGAGAGAGAGAGAGAGAGAGGAGAGAGAGAGAGAGAGAGGATTCAGTGCAGTTACGAAAGGCTTTGGATTTAGCCTTCTAAGAGGAGCAGCTAGAGAGAGAGAGAGAGAGAGAGAGAGAGAGAAAACAGTGTAGTTACGAAAGGTTTTGGATTTAGCCTACTAAGAGCAGCTGAGAGAGAGAGAGAGAATACAGTGCAGTTCCGAAAGGCTTTGGATTTTGCCTTCTAAGAAGAGCAGCTGAGAGAGAGAGAGAGAGAGAGAGAGAGAGAGAGAGAGAGAATCTCCCAACATATGGAGATGATATTTCGAGTGCCACCGGATAAGTCCCACTTATGGCTGCTCCGAATTGATACATCAGCACCATTATCGAAAGAGGCACTCCTCAGCTCACATTAATATACACGCACTCTAAAACGCTGTCGTGTTCCCTGACAGATGCGAGGGGATGAATTATTATTATTATTACTGGCAAACATATATCTAAAGAAAATATGTATGAAAATTCGTAAAGTAACTAAGTCTACGGGCGTAACCAGGCTAGTTTCATGGGCAGAACCAGCTCCGTTTCAGGGAATCCCTTCTCACCCCCACCCCCTTCGGAGGGGGCCGTAGGATGAAACCCCATTATAAACCATCTTAGGTGTCCCTACTATAATCCTGCCAAGTTTCATGCCCATCGGACCAGCCGTTTGGCCGTGATTGAATGACAGACGGACAGACATTAAGCCCATTATAGTAAGATTATTATTCAGTAGATGAATAAGCCTACCAAAAGGGCTACTGACTGGAAATTCAAGCTTCCAAAGATTATTATTATCATTATTAATCGTGCTTCTGGCAACGCAACAATACAGGCCACCACGGCCAGCCGAGTGTTTCGTGGGCAGCAGCTCATACAGCATTATACAGAGACTACCGAAAGATACACAAAGAGATATGACCCTGATTTATTTGAACCAAATAACTAGAAATACTAATTTGTTTTTGCAGTTTCAGAGCAAACGAGGCACCGTGGCCAAGCCATTTGCTTTGACAAAGAGGAAGCTGAATAATAAAAGATTTAACAGAAAAACGATTAATTGTAAAATAGATGACGATCTTTTTCACATACTTTCCCAAGGGAGTCCCGGATTCTAACAAAGAATGTAACAATAGTAATAAATGAGAGAGAGAGACCTTACCTTACCTTACAGACCTTACATTCGTTCGGGTTGCCCCAGGTCCCTCAGTGTGATGGCGCCTCCTTAATGTCTACCAGAGAGTTGCTAGTACATCTTCCGGTATATTTTGCATCTTCCAATCTTGGATGGTCGGGATGCAGTTAGATATTTGTCGAGCTTTATTAAAACACATCTACGCTCACTCCTGATATATTCCTCAGATGAGCTGGCAACGCATTGAATAGACGCTGCATTATCGATGCTGGTGCGTAGTGGATTAATGTCCTGTGTGCTTTCCTTATTTTTCCTGGTATAGTTTTGGCACTATTAATCTACTCTGCTTGCTCTTTCTGATATTTTTAGTCCATGATATTTTCTGCTATTCCTTCTATCGGTTTTCCATGCCTGAATTATCATGTAGCGTTTCTCTTCTCCTTTCTAGACTATATAATTTTAAGAATTGTAGTCTTTCCCAGTAGTCTAGGTCCTTAACTTCTTCTATTCTAGCTGTAAAGGACCTTTGTACACTCTCTCTATTTGTGCAATATCCTTTTGATAGTGTGGGTACCATATCATATTGCAATATTCAAGTGGACTACGAACATATGTTTTATAAACAAGCATAATCATGTGGGTTCAGCTTTTCTTGTTTTGAAGTGCCGTAACAACATTCCCATTTTTTTTGCTTTACATTTTGCCAACAGAGTTGGCATAATTTGATCATTGCATAACATGTCCTATTCATCATCACACCAAGGTCTTTAACTGCTTCCTTATTTGTGATGGTCTCATTATTAGGTCCCTTATATGCATATAGCTTTCTTTCTCTGTCTCCATAATTTATTGATTCAAATTTATCAGAGTTAAATACCATCCTATTTACCTCTGCCCAATCATATACTTTGTTAAGGTCTCTTTGTAGAGCGTTCCTATCTTCATCACAAGTAATTTCTCTTACTATTCCCTGTGTCATCTGCGAAACTACTCACTACCGAATCCTTCACATTATTGTCTATGTCTTCAATCATAATAACAAACAGTATTGCAGCTAACACCGTACCTTGCGGCACACCGGATATTACCTTTGACTTCATCCGATTTCTCGTCGTTTGCAATAACTATGTGTTTTTCTGTTGTGTAAAAATTCTTTTAACCATCTTCCTACTTTATCCACGATATTGTGTTTTCTAATTTTCTTCGCTAATATATTATGGTCTACTTTATCAAAAGCTTTTGCAAAGTCTAAATAAACCACATCTGTTCATTTCCGCTTTTCATATTTTTGAATATGTTCTCACGGTGGACTAACAGTTGGGTTTGTGTACTTTTTCCGGGTACGAAACCATGTTGTCCTTTATTAAACAAATTATTTTTTATTAAATGTTTCATAATATTTTTCTTCATTACCCTTTCATACACTTTCATAATATGTGATGTTAGACTCACAGGCCTATAATTACTTGCCTCTAGTCTTGATCCACTTTTGAAAGTAGGGGTAATATATGCTAATTTGTGCTCATCATAAATCTTGCCTGTATCTACACTTTGTCTTGATAATATTGCAAGTGGCTTTGCGATAGAATGAACTACTTTCTTTAACAAAATAGCGGGAATTCATCAGGCCCTGCAGCAGCTCCATTTTTAATTTCATTAATAGCCTGCACAATATCAGCTTCATTAATATCTATGTCAGCTAAATATTCACTATTTTCATCCCTTACTTCTATATCATTATCTTCATTATCTATTCTAGGGGTGAATTCTCTCTTATATTCGTTCTGCAGTATGTTGCAAATTTCCTTTTTTTCATTCGTTAATCTCCCTTCAATTCTCACGAGGGCCTATTTCTATTCTTCTTTTATTCATCTTCTTCGCATATGAGTATAATAGCTTGGGGTTTTTGCTTGATATTTAATAGGGTTTTTTTTTCTTCCAAGTCCCGTTTTTCATTTTCTTTTCTTTTGATTGTATAATCTTTTGTTCTGCATTTTTCTATCTTACTTTTTAGTTCTATAACTTTCCATGCATTTTTTTCTTTTGCAAGACCTTTTTTCCACTTTCTGATTTTCTGGAACAAGATCCTTCTGTCTCTTGGTATGCATGAATGATGTTTACTTTTCTTCTTCGGTATATATTTTTCCACTATTTTCTCCAATATTTTATATAATATCTCCGTATTTACCCTTATGTCATCACTTACGAAAATGTTATCCCAATCTTTGTTTAATTCTTCATTAATTTCTGACCATTTTATATTTTTACTGTAGAAGTTGTATTTTCCATATCCTTCCCACTTTTTCATTTCTTGCTTATCTCTATTTTCACTTGCTTTGGAATGAACTGTTAATTCTATGACATTATGGTCTGAAATATTCGCATTATAAACTATTATTTCTTTAACATAATTCATCTCGTTCACAAATACTAGGTCTAAAGTATTTTCCTTTCTTGTTGGCAGGTGATTTATTTGTTGAATGTTGTATTCTAGTAGCATATCTAATAGCTTTTCAAATTGCCTCTTATCTTCTGCACTACTATTACTCTCTTTTTTATATGTATAAGTACAACCACAATCTCCTATTCGTTCTTTTCATTCTACGAAAGGAAAGTTGAAGTCACCAGATAGGAGAATAGTCCAGTACTTGTGATTTCTACATATATCATCCAATTTTTTCAATTATTAAGTCAAACTCTTTAGTATTAGGAGGTCTATATATTACTATGTCATCAATTTTTCAGATTCAAATTCTACCGCTATTAGTTCACATTCTGAGTTACTATATTTCTCATATATTTTTCCTTGTTTTTTGTCTTTCCCATATATTGCGGTTCCCCCTTGATTCCTATTTTTTCTATCTGATCTATAAGTTTGGAACCCTTTTATTTGATCATCATTCCAGTCTCTGGGAATACCAGGTTTCACTTATATTCATTATATCTATTTTCTTTTCATTTTGGGTTAGTTCTTCTAAGTACTCTATTTTTCTTTTTGAGTTACTCGTAACTAAACCTTGCGCATTCATCACTATGATGGTTTGCGTGTTTTCTCCTTCATTTAATACTGGTAGTAATAAGGATTTTCCCATGTCTCTTTCCTGTTCTGGTATGTTGTTCTTTTTTTCATTTCCAGAAATTCTGACATTAAAAAATCCAACTTTTCCATAATATTTGATCTTCCTTCATCATAATTATTCATTTTGTGTCTGAATCTGCAATTTTCTCCGTTTCTGCAATATCCTCTTGCATAATAAATACAGTTATTATCTCTTGAGTAGAATTTCGGAGCTGTTGCTTTGAAATTTTTTGCTGACACCAATCTGCATATCTCATTGGTGGTTTGCTTTTCTCTTTTACCTGATATTCTTGATTTCTCTCTTTATTTGTTTCTTTCTTATTTTGGATTTTATTACTTGGTTGGTTATTTATTTGATTATGATTCATGGCTACAGGGTGCATATATTTGCATTTTTTGTCGAACTTACATCCTTTTCCTTCTTTTAGGTTTTTTACATATTTTTTTTGGATGCAGATCTCTGCAATCATCCCCATATCCATCTAAGTATGCACATTTACCATATATTTCATAGTTTTGACATATCTTAGGATGTTTGTAGTAACATCTTTCTCCAAATCTGCAATTCCCTCTTTTCAAAAGGTTGCAGATTTTGTCTTTCTTGTCTATTTTTTCCTCTTTCCCGTCATTGTATAGATCTGGGTAGAGCCTCTTCGGGATTTGCTTTTCTGTTGTCATATCGTAATTTATTTCTTCGAGAGAGAGAGAGAGAGAGAGAGAAGAAGAAGAGAGAGAGAGAATAAGAATAGAAGAAGAAGAAGAGAGAGAGGAGAGAGAGATAAATATGAAGAAGAAGAAGAAGAAGAAGAAGAAAGAAGAAGAAGAAAGAAGAAAGGAAGAAAAAGAAAAAGTTGAGAATATAATAGACTTCTGCTATTTGAAACAGGAAGGTGAAGAAGAAGTTGAAATGTCAGCACCTAGATTGAGAGAGAGAGAGAGAGAGAGAGAGAGAGAGAGAGAGAGAGAGAGAGAGAGAAGAAAGCACAATCCTTCGCGACAGACATAAAGATCTCACTTAGGCCCTTTCCTAACTACTTGTTCGGGGGAGAGAAAGTGCAAAGTTATTCCCACTCAGGAGGGAATCGCCTTTTCTCTCTCAACTTTTTTCAAAGTTGCGAGAACGAAGTTTTATTTTTCATTTATTTATTTATTTTTTTTACACATCGATACTTTACACAGCCAACAGAACACAGTAGAATAGAATACAGAATTTAGACCAAAAGCCAAGTGCTGGGACCCCCCAATGACGTGGTCATTCAGCAATGATACGGACATTGACACTGAGAAGGATTGAAACGGTCAACCTATTTGCAGCTGCACTATGCAACAAATGTTAGAGAGGGTGGAAAGTCGGACTGTAGGAGGAGACTAAGAACGGAGAGAAAAAATTGATTACGGAGAATAGAACGCAAATAGAAATACTTTTATTTTGTTTTCTTGTTGGTTACAGAGAAAGGAAAGCAGCTTTTATATTTAATGAAACAAGCTGAAAAGGGTCTAGTAATAATAATAATAATAATAAAAAGCCCAGACATATGCCACACAAGAGCCCCTATAATAATAATAATAATAAAACCAGATAAAATTATACTGCAAAAGGGCCACTTTAATAATAATAGTAATAATAATAATAATGATAATAACAAAAGAGCTTCATACTTAGGGACTTGTGTAGGCTAAAAAAAAGCCCAGACATAATATACCACACAAGAGCATCAATAATAATAATAATAATAATAATAATAATAATAATAATAATAATAATAATAATAATACTAATAATAATAATAATAATAATAATGCTACGAAAAGAGCCTCAATACCGAGGGGGACCTGTACTATATAGGCCTTCATCCCCCTTCTGCTATGCCAACCTTAATGGAGAAACTTCTCGTAACAGTATGCAGACTATTCCTAGACTATTCCTACGGCGCGGTGAGGAGCGAGTTCTATCTATTGGACGGGAATATCGGCCAGGCGTCGGGACATTGTGGGAATACCATATGGTTTTACAAGGCCAGAAACAAGAAAGATAATACTTTGTTATTGATATATATTTTAGGAGGCGTAGCAACAAGAGTATAAGCAATAATAATAATAATAATAATAATAATAATAATAATAAAATAATAATAATAATAATAATAATAATATATGGAAGATTGAATTTCAGGTCAATGATCTGATGGGGCTGTTCTATATGAATAGGGTTCATCTTCTGATAATAATAATAATAATAATAATAATAATAATAATAATAATAATAATAATAATAATAATAAAATATTTCTATAAGAGCTAGCAGTAATAACAAAGTGAAACAGTAATAACAGAAAAAACAAAAATCATGAAACAAAAAGAACAGCAGTATATTAATAAAAATTTTCATTTCTGTATAGATTCTACCCCACAGCGAACGTTGAATTTCAGTCTTTCACGTGAAATACCTCAAAGTAAGTTCACGACGATGCATGTCAACTTCTGCATACTCAAGATTAAATGGTGTGCAGTGGTTCTCAACCAGGGGGGAATTCCCCCTGTAGGAGGGAATTTCAATTTCGGGGAGGTTGGGGGGAATTGTGACCATAGACTGGCAGGCCCAAGCTGGTTCTGGGATCACACAAAAAGAGATTGGCAGGCTAAAACTGGCTCTAGGACCACACGAAGACAGATTGGCAAGGTCAAACCGTCTCTAGGGCCACACAAAAACAGATTGGAAGGCCCAAACTGGCTCTAGGGCCACACAAAGAGATTGACAGGTCCAAACTGGCAATAGGACCACACAAAAGCACATTGTGGCATATAATATATCAGTAAATTGAGCTATATGCATACGTTACACAATTTTTCACATGCCATTTTCCACATTTAAAAATCTGGGTATATACGATATTAAAATAAACAGCGCATGCTACTCACTATTTGCAAGCTTCATGAATGTAATAATCTGTGCACCATTAATCATGCAAGACAACTATTGTATAATTCAAGAGGTCATGTTTATTCTAGAATGAAGGCAATTGCTTTTGCATAAAAATACCGGTGCATGCGCGTATAAACACACTCTCTCTCTCTCTCTCTCTCTCTCTCTCTCTCTCTCTCTGTGTGTGTTGTGCGCGCGCGCGTGTGTGTGTTAAATATTCATACATACAAAAACACACATTAACTTAAAACAATGTGTATATACTGTCCATGATAATATGAAGCAAAGTTGAAAATGTTTTCATTAACGTTTTGAATTCTGACTCTTGGATGAAATGGTACAAAAATGTTTTAATCGACCTACGTTTAAAGAATTTCTCGTACCTACAGGTGTGACGACTCCCTGCAACACCACTTTGCAAAGGCTTCAACAATCCTCTATATAGAGGTTAAATTTCGTCTCCTTGCAACGATTCAGTGCGAAAATGCAGGTTGCAATTTCCAGTTTTAGTACTCTGTTTACGTCTAACTTTACAATTTCATGTAATAAAAATACACGGTGATATAGTAAGCTGTATTGCAATGTTAAGGACAAAAGTTAAGATTTTCTAACACCTGAACGGTGTTCCTCATCAGTGTTCACTTGAATACTGTGTTCACCTGAACAGTGTGTTCTCCTGAACACTGTGTTTACCTAAACACAGTGTTTACTTAAACACTGTGTTCACCTGAACTCTGTGTTTACTTAAACAGTGTGTTCGCAAGAACAGTGTTCACCTAAACAGTGTTCACCTAAACACTGTGTTTACCTAAACACTTTGTTCACCTGAACACTGTGTTTAGGTAAACAGTGTTCACCTTTACACAGTGTTCACCTTTACACAGTGTTTATCTAAACACAGTGCTCACCTGACCACTGT
Source organism: Macrobrachium nipponense (assembly GCF_015104395.2). NCBI lineage: Eukaryota > Metazoa > Arthropoda > Malacostraca > Decapoda > Palaemonidae > Macrobrachium > Macrobrachium nipponense. The sequence goes on from NC_087220.1 coordinate 2,453,392, forward strand.
GTTTCACCTAAACACTGTGTTTACCTAAACACAGTGTTTACCTAAACACTGTGTTCAACTGAAAACTGTTTACCTAAACACTGCGTAGCTGAGTTCCAGCCCGTTGTAGCACGCAACATCAAGCTCATATGATTATTATAAGTCATGATATGATATACTGAGAGTGGACATTTCGCCTCATTATTCAAAAATAATAAACTGAATAAAATACCATTTCGCTTTTAATCTGTGGGCGAGTAACAATGCCTCTAAAGACATATATAGTTTATTACTGAACAATCACGGATACGGCAATTTCTCATCAATGGACTTGCTAATTATATTTTGGAGAATTTGAAACGCGATCCGAATTCAACTCGAATGTAAACAAAGAGGAAATAAAACCCAGTCAAACTTACAAG
>NC_087220.1:2458792-2461292 GCF_015104395.2 Macrobrachium nipponense
GCCGCCGTTCGTCTCCTGCAATTGAAGATTCATCACGTGCAGATGCCGGAGCTTCACTCTCTGCCCATTTCCCGTTCCATACAGGTAAAGTAATTCTGTTAAGGAATTCTCGCGCATCTGGAAGACGCGCGCGAGTTCGATCCCCGTCCCGTACAGGTACGTAATTCTGTTAGGGTTGCTCTTTGCTCTCTACATATACGGTACAAGGAGCGAGTAGCTCCTTGTACCGTACAGGTCTAAAAGGTTGCGTATCTAGGTACTAGATATTGCGTAAAAACGCTGATATCTTGCATTATTATTATTATTATTATTATTATTATTATTATTATTATTTGGGAAAAACTCAAAAATGTGTGCAAGTAATGCAGTTTAACCATTGTAGGTACTAGATATTGTGTAAAAAAGATGATGACTTGCTCTATTATTATTATTATTATTACTATTTGGGAAAAACTCTCTATCACGAGGGTATATATAATGTTCTAAAGGGTCCACAGTAATAAAACTGTTTAATAAAAGTTCGTGTATAATTTCTATACACTTTATAAAAGCTTTCGAACCATTCCCTGGGTTCATCCTCAGTCCAAAAGCCCTTAGAACATTATTATTATGACTACTATTCAGTATATATGAAACTATCCATATGAAACAAGCCCACCAATGGGGCCACTGACTTGAAATTCAAGCTTCCAAAGAATATGATGTTTAGTTCGAAGTCTAAGTTGGTAAAGGGAAATACAAAAAAGAAGACTGCTCATAATATGCTACCAGAGGATATTTGTTTCTGGCGATTGGAAAGTTTTTAGATATAATGTGGTTCGGATCCCACATTAAGCTGTAGGTCCCGTTGCTAGGTAACCAATTGGTTCCTAGCCACGATTATCATGGCTCAATTTAACCTTAAATAGAATCAAAACTACTGAGGCTAGAGGGCTGCAATTTGGTTCGTTTGATGACTGGAGGATGGATGATCAACATGCCAATTTGCAGCTGTCTAATCTCGGTAGTTTTTAAGATCTGAGGGCGGACAGTAAAATGCGGACGGGGAGAGAAAGCCGTCTCAAGTTTTCTTTTACAGAAAACTAAAAAGCGGAAACTATCATAAATCGAAATGCCTTGCAGAAAAGACTAACGGCGCCATTTCTAAGGATCTACTGATAAAACAAAAATAAAAGGCTAAGGGATTCAATAACAGGCGCTAAGGTATTAGACATCCTGATCACTATAAGGACCAATAAGCTCTCAATAGAACAAATCTCGCCGAGAATCCTATAGTCTCTGAGTGATCAATTCTCTCTCTCTCTCTCTCTCTCTCTCTCTCTCTCTCTCTCTCTCTCTCTCTCTCTACTCCAAGGCGTACGGCACATTCTCAGGATTTGGAACCTTAGTAATCTTAAGATCTCTCTCTCTCTCTCTCTCTCTCTCTCTCTCTCTCTCTCTCTCTCTCTCTCTCTCTCTCTCCTCCAAATCTTTAGGAGCTAAAGCATATGTTTTCCTCTCTCAAAAAAATATTACAAATCTGCAATTATTTTTCTTGAAAAAGAAAAATATAAAAAAAGACACAGGACTGATATACACAAATCCAGTTTTTAAGGGAAATATTATGCACTCATCCAGGCCTGGTATCTTTCCTGGATAGTGATCTCCCCAAAAAAAGTGTTTTCGGGGGTAGTTACCTACCAGAAGAAGGGGGAGGGGAAGGTCAAAGTTCAGGTGGAAAGATAAATGATTGAATGACATGAAGGAAAAGGGTCTAAGAGAAGATGATGTACAGGACAAAGGAAGATGAGAGAAGAAGGCTGACCAGAAACAGCGACCCCATATAGACATGGGAGAAGCTGAAGGACTAAAATATTCCTTGGGAGAGGGGGGTCATTGATCTTTTCATGATATTTATAGTCTATTGTTTATGCTTTTACGGTCACGCCCCCAACGGGGTTGTACTTGACACCCCCTTTGGGGGGTCACTCTATAGGAAAGGTCCCAGGCCTCTTCAAAACAAGTTTCCTCTTCAGACCAAAACAGCGACAAATGTAAGGATGTGGATTTATTTCGCGTAAAAGACAAAAACATTGAAGTGACGGCTTTACTAACCCCCAACAACAACAACAACAACAAGTACTACTTTGTAGGCTTACTCCCTGAGTAAGAGAAAATAACGAACCTTTAAAGGAATCAATTATCTGAGCAATGTTACCTGGCTAAATATTTTGATAATACATAAAACAATACTTTTATGCCTTTCCATTTGTAGCAAGTCGGGTAGGAACGAAACTAAGTATAATGCAGTATGAGAGCAGTCCATGAAACTTTAACCACGGCCTGGTGGTGGCCTGTCTTTTATCGTTGCCAGACGCACGATTATGACTAACTTTAACCCGAAATAAAATAAAACCTACAGAAGCTAGATGGCTGTAATTTGGTATGTTTGAAGATTGGAGGGTGGATGATCGACATAACAATTAGCAGCCCTCTAGCCTCAGTCGTTTTCAAGATCTTG
>NC_087220.1:2466292-2484176 GCF_015104395.2 Macrobrachium nipponense
GACTTTCTCTGCCTTTGATAATATTTTGGGGGGAGGTGGGTGGGTGGGAGGTGTGGTCTATCACAGTCACCCTACTCGACTGCGTGGTTGCTATAGTGTGGAAGGGGATTTTCGGGAGTCCATCACTTTTCTTACCATGTGCGCTGTTTCAAGGAGCACACTCTTCCGCACGAGTCCTGGAGCTACTTCGGCATCTAGGTAGTTTTTCCAGGTTCCTTTTCAGGGATCTTGGGATCGTGCCTTCCAAGTGTTCCTGTGATTATGGGTACAATTTCCACTGGCATATCCCATATCCTTATTTCTATTTTCAGGTTTTGATACTTATCCATTTTTTCTCTTTCTTTTTCATCTATTATTATTATTATTATTATTATTATTATTATTATTATTTCAGAAGATGAAACCGAATCACAATGAACAAATATCAAACTTCCAAAGAGCGTTGGTTTCAACCTCCCACCGCTAAAGCCCTTCCCCCCTCCCCCAACACTGCAGCAGTAACTGATCATGACGCAGAGCCAGTGATTTTTAATCGCCCTGAGGTAGAAGCGAACCCCCATCGACATCTGAGTGACATGACACGACATTAACCACCATACCAACGGACTAAGGTAAATATTCAAGCAGAAGGAGATAACGTAGAATAATGCGACATAAAATAACCGCATCTATCAATGAGGCAGAAACCAAGCAGACGAAAATCATTCTATCCATAAAGGATTCCAGCCAGTGACCCTAAGAAGAAGTCCAGGAAGAAGACGACGACCAAGAAGAAGAAGTCAGATCCTTCTTCTTTATAAATCGTACTAGACCCGTTTCATTTTCCACTCGGATGACACACTGAAAGGACACAGACTATTACCTTCCCGTCCAGGGGTGACGTGAGAATGGGGGGGAGATTGAAAAAGATGGGGAAAATGGGATACTATATCTTTGACAGGACACACGATTGACGAAAGGAAAACGTCGAATTTGTGGGGAGAGAGGGAGAGAGAGAGAGAGAAAGAGAGAGAGAGAGAGAGTGTTTGTGGGTTTTTCCCAGTTTCAGAGGCGGGACGCGAAGTAGTATTTACAGATTGACCTCTAAGGCGAATGAGAAGCAAACGAATTATATATATATATATATATATATATATATATATATATATATATATATATATATATATCATATATATATATCTTGGCTAACATAGAAATGTATACTAGTTAAGCTCGATTTCCCATGATTAAATATGTACACACACGTGTTGATTACATCTAGGACTCTAGAATATAAAAATGCAATGTACATAGTCTACGGAAAATAAATCCACATTTAGGTTTGGCTGACTACATGCCTCTCTCTCTCTCCTCTCTCTCTCTCTCTCTCATCTCTTCTCTCTCTCTCTCGTCACAAAAACAAATTTACCAAATTCTTCTTGTCAAATAATGCCATTCCACTACCAATTACAAAAAATACCCTGAAGATTACCCAACAACAGAAAAAAAGCTTTTCTAAAAAAGAAAGTTCTAAAAACTTCCTCTCTCTCTCTCTCTCTCTCTCTCTCTCTCTCTCTCTCTCTCTCTCTCTCTCTCTCTCTCTCTCTTTATATTCACATAAAATATTACAATTCTCTGTCATAATTCCAGCCACTACCAATTTAAAAAAAATACTCTCAAGATAACCTAACAGAAAAAAAACTTTTCAAAATAAAAAAAAAAAAAAAAAGTTCTAAAAACTCCCATACAAACTATAACCACAAAAGCTACTCTTAAATTATTCTTCATCCGAGTTTCCCTTAAAAACCCACCTAGAATATCAATAAAAAAATATCTACTCGTATATTTCTTTATGTTTAACCGAAAAAGAAAAGAAAAACTTACTTTTCCTGAGGCTCTTATGTTGTTTTTGTGAACGGCGAGGACTGGTGTGAAGGGTGAAGAGAAGGGGAAAGATGGGATGTGGGGTGTGGGGTGAAAAGTTGAGAGGTGTAGGGAGTTAAGCGAGTGGGATGAAGGGTGAGGGGTGAGGAGTGAGGGGTGATGAGTGAAGGGTGAGGTAAAAAGTGAGGATGTTGGGTGAAGGGTAAAGTGAGGGGTGAGAGGTGTGGAGTGAAGGGTGTGGGGGTGATGAGTGAGGAGTAAAGTTGTGTGGGGTGCTGAATGAGCGGTAAGGGTGTGGGGTGATGAGTTAGGGTTGTGGCGTTCGCAGACGACATCGTCCTCGCCGCTGAGTCCAGGAAGGGCCTGCAATTAGCCATTGAAGCGCTAATAAAGAATGGTGGAGAAGTTGGTTTGTCACCCGTGATAAGCAAGTGCGCCACAATGGGAATAATAGGCGACAGGGGACGTGGTACTCTGACAACAGGGAATTCAGTGTTAACAACATGAACCCAGCACTGAAGGCTGACTGTATGTATAAGTACCTGGGAATTGAAATCGGGACCCGCATCGACACCAACGGGAAGAAAGCCGCTCGGCCATCTTCAGAAAGCCCCCTTTAAGCTGCAGTAGAAATTTTGGGCCATCAAAAATGTAGCCATACCCCGACTGGTTCTGCACGGTGAGCTCCACCAATACCATCTAAAGGAACTTGATAAGGAGGTGCGAAAGTTTACAAGAAATGCTCTGCATCTGCCAGGAGACACGCCAACAGCTGCTTTCTACGCCGAGATTAAGGACGGAGGTTTGGGACTTTACAACTTTGCCCAGGGAACCCCAAACGAAATAAGGAAGTGTGTCACCTGCCTTACCGGGTCTCCCGACACCTTAGTAGCAGCAAGAGCTGAAGAAAATTTAAAACAGTTGCTGGATGGGATCCCATTAACAGGAAAGAGGAACTTTATAGAACAGTCGACAGTAAGGGACTGCAAGACACCCCTAGTGGGTCTAAGCCTAAATGGATCGATTCGGGAGCAAGGATTATGAAGGGAGGAAGCTTTATTAATGCTGTTAAAATGAGACTGGGAATCTTAACTACCCTGGCCCGTTCAGCCAGAGGAAGGGGTACAAGTGCCCGGTGTGATCTGGGGTGCCCCTTCCCAGGCACATTACACCATATACTCCAAGTCTGCCCAGCTGTTCAGCCATGGAGGATCAAGAGGCACGATAATATTAAAGAATATGTAAGGAAGAAACTCACCGAAAAGAGATACTACACAATTAATGAGCTGCATATCACCACACCAAAGGGAATCAGGAAACCAGATCTCCTGGTGTGGAACAACGAAAGATCTGTAATATTAGACGTTCAAGTGACGGCAGATGCTAATGTAAACAACATAGAACCGTTCCATCAAGATAAAGTCAACCAGCTATCAAGAGGTATGCAGAAATCCGTACTGGAAAACACCCGACGATCGAAGCAATCACCATCAACTGGCGAGGGATAATATCCCACCGAACCTCCCTAGTATGCCTAGGGTTGGGCCTTGGCACTAACGACCTGGAAATTCTACCCATAAAAACCCTGAATAACGGTGCATCATATACAGTAACTACATGGGCATGTTGGGGGGCGGGAACGTGACCTAGGACGCCAGGTGGGGTTGGCCTGGACGACGTTCCCGACTGGCTGTTTAGAATGAACATCCCAGCCATGTCGGTGGAGATACCCGGATTTGACATCGAGAGGTACCACCAGGATATAGTGTCATTGCTGCATCACTAGTCTTAAGACAGGCGAAAGAGGCCACAATAGAGTCGGAGAGAAAGGAAGACCAGGGAATGATTTATGGTCGACACTCAGTGGTCGATAAAAAAAAAAAAAAAAAAAATAAAAAAAAAAAAAAAAAAATTCTTGGATGAGCTCTATGCTCACGAGACGTTTGCTTGGCGGCCTCTGATTGGCTGGTTCTGGGAGGTATACGCAGCTCCCAGCCAATCAACGGCCGCCGAGCCAACGTCTCGTAGGCACAGGGCTCACCCAAGAATCTATATCTTAAGTGAACCAGCTATAGTAATCATACCAGATATCTACAAAAGTTCCTAATATTAGTCCTTTTTGAGAACGGTTATTTTTATTCTTTTTTAATCACAAGAGCTTCAAAACACTTTCATCTCTTCACATAGCTGACGTTTATTCGGAATTTTTCTTACAAAAAGAAATATGTCTTCTGGAGCTTAGAGCACAGTCTCTCTCTCTCTCTCTCTCTCTCTCTCTCTCTCTCTCTCTCTCTCTCTCTCCTCCCCCAAAAGACAAAGAATATATCCCTTCCCGCATAGCTGACATAGATATTAATGAAGCTGATATTGTGCAGGCTATTAATGAAATTAAAAATGGAGCTGCTGCAGGGCCGGATGGAGTGCCTGCTATTTTGTTAAAGAAAGTAGTTCATTCTATCGCAAAGCCACTTGCAATATTATTAAGACAAAGTGTAGATACAGGCAAGATTTATGATGAGCACAAATTAGCTATATTAACCCCTACTTTTTAAAAGTGGATCAAGACTAGAGGCAAGTAATTATAGGCCTGTGAGTCTAACATCACATATTATGAAAGTGTATGAAAGGGTAATGAAGAAAAATATTATGAAACATTTAATAAAAAATAATTTGTTTAATAAAGGACAACATGGTTTTGTACCCGGAAAAAGTACACAAACCCAACTGTTAGTCCACCGTGAGAACATATTCAAAAATATGAAAAGCGGAAATGAAACAGATGTGGTTTATTTAGACTTTGCAAAAGCTTTTGACAAAGTAGACCATAATATATTAGCGAAGAAAATTAGAAAACACAATATCGTGGATAAAGTAGGAAGATGGTTAAAAGAATTTTTACACAACAGAAAACAGATAGTTATTGCAAACGACGAGAAATCGGATGAAGTCAAGGTAATATCCGGTGTGCCGCAAGGTACGGTGTTAGCTGTAATACTGTTTGTTATTATGATTGAAGACATAGACAGTAATGTTAAGGATTCGGTAGTGAGTAGTTTCGCAGATGACACAAGAATAAGTAGAGAAATTACTTGTGATGAAGATAGGAACGCTCTACAAAGAGACCTTAACAAAGTATATGATTGGGCAGAGGTAAATAGGATGGTATTTAACTCTGATAAATTTGAATCAATAAATTATGGAGACAGAGAAAGAAAGCTATATGCATATAGGGGACCTAATAATGAAACAATCACAAATAAGGAAGCAGTTAAAGACCTTGGTGTGATGATGAATAGGAACATGTTATGCAATGATCAAATAGCAATTCTGTTGGCAAAATGTAAAGCAAAATGGGAATCTTGTTACGGCACTTCAAAACAAGAAAAGCTGAACACATGATTATGCTTTATAAAACATATGTTCATAGTCCACTTGAATATTGCAATATGATATGGTACCCACACTATCAAAAGGATATTGCACAAATAGAGAGTGTACAAAGGTCCTTTACAGCTAGAATAGAAGAAGTTAAAGACCTTGACTACTGGGAAAGACTGCAATCCTTAAAATTATATAGTCTAGAAAGGAGAAGAGAACGCTACATGATAATTCAGGCATGGAAACAGATAGAAGGAATAGCAGAAAATATCATGGAACTAAAAATATCAGAAAGAGCAAGCAGAGGTAGATTAATAGTGCCCAAAACTATACCAGGAAAAATAAGGAAAGCACACAGGACATTAATCCACTACGCACCAGCATCGATAATGCAGCGTCTATTCAATGCGTTGCCAGCTCATCTGAGGAATATATCAGGAGTGAACGTAGATGTGTTTAAGAATAAGCTCGACAAATATCTAAACTGCATCCCAGACCATCCAAGATTGGAAGATGCAAAATATACCGGAAGATGTACTAGCAACTCTCTGGTAGACATTAGAGGTGCCTCACGCTGAGGGACTGGGGCAACCCGAACAAGATGTAAGGTCTGTAAGGTAAGGTAAGGTCTAAGGCATCCCCCCCCCCCCCTCCCCCCAACCGAGATCATCAAAGGCCATCAAGGTAAAATCGCATTTTCTCTCGAAACATTTTTACCCTCTCACAATATAGCTTCCGGTCGGCGTCTAACTTGGCTACATTATCGACTGTTCTTAAGCGTACAGGAAGGAATTTCAGTGACGTACACATCTGTACACATCTGTACACATACACGCGTGCACACGGGAGAAGTACGTATATGCTTAAATGTTTAGTTTCAGCTTCGACCTCGATGGAGTCCCTTAGGAAAATATGTAAATTAGTATTATATATATACATATATATATATATATATATATATATATATATATATATATATATATATATATATATATATATATATACACGCATTAAGTTATAAATGTCCTTTAATATCCACTGGTTCTACCTCAGATTTAATATATTTTCATATATGTTAACTGAAGGGGGAATTTTTAGTTGATGATAATTTCGTCTGCTCCCGGGCGCGAACCCAGGAACCGACGAAATTATTATCAACTAAAAATTCCCCCTTCAGTTAACATACATGAAAATATATTAATTCTGAGGTATAGTCAATTAGATATTAAAGGACATTTGTAGCTTAATGCGTATATAATGAATCACGGTGATGTGATCAGACATTATATATATATATATATATATATATATATATATATATATATATATATATATATATATATATACATATATATATATATATATATATATATATATATATATATATATATATATATATATATATATATATATATATGTTTGTGTGTGTATGTGTGTATACATACGTGTTATAAAAATACATATATATGCATAAGCTCAAGGAAAAAGTGCGGACGGACAGACAAATAGCCACCTCATTAGTTTTCTTAAAAAAAATATATAAAAAAATTGCAAAGCCCATATATGTCTCGGTTTGAGGAAGTCATTAGGAGGCCATAGAATCTTCTTAAGACATCCCCCAGATATCCTACGGGATCCTACCCGATCAGTGAGAAGGACAACGATATCCCTCCAGGGTTCCTTTTGTGAGCTAAATCTCAAGAGAGAGAATCCCCTGGTCTCTTGAGCGCTCAATTCACGTAAGCTCTCTCTCTCTCTCTCTCTCTCTCTCTCTCTCTCTCTCTCTCAACTTTGTTCGAGGCAGGATACATTCTCGGCCCAAACTTATCCCAGACTTAGATTTTTTTTTTCCAGAAGAAAGGAAGTTGTATCGTATATACTTCCTCCTCCTCCTCCTCCTCCTCCTCCTCCTCCTCCTCCTCTCAACTTTACAATAGTCTGCACAGATCACTCATCTCTCTCCTATATAAAATCGGTACAGATCTCTCTCTCTCTCTCTCTCTCTCTCTCTCTCTCTCTCTCTCTCTCTCTCTCTCTGTCTGTCTTTGCTTCCTACAAAAGAGAGCTATAGTAGTCGAGTATTGCATCTGTCTGTCTGTCTGACAGAGAAAAAACTACGTGTCCGAAGCAGCTGGTCTGGAAGGCAGATGGCAGCTCCTCATAAAAACTGTTTTGTAAATCCAGAAGAATGTTGTTTCCCGTTTCGTGTAAATCCCGAAGTTCTGGCGAAAGTTAAAACTATCATTATTATTATGATTGTTTTAATTATTACTCAGAAGATGAAGAACCCTATTCATATGGAACAAGCCCACTAAAGGGGCCACTGACTTAAATTTCAAACTTCCAAAGAATACTAAGCTGTTCGTTAGGAAGAGGTAAGACGAGGCGAAGGGAAATACATAAAGAAGAGATCGAACTTATTAAAAAAGGCAAAAATAAAAAAGAATTAATAAACAGTGAAAAACGAATCATATGGAACAAGAACACCAAATGGACCACTGACTTGAAATTCAGGCTCCAAAGAATATTATGGAGTTCATTAAGAAGAAATAAGAGCAAGTAAAGGGAAATACAGAAAGAAGAGACCCCACATATTAAAAAAGGAAAAAATACAAAAAAATTAACCAAATAGGGAAAAACGAATCAAAATGCAATTAGATTAGTATTAGGGTATTAGGGTAATAATGCATTGCATTTTCGCCCGAACTGCCGAAGAAGTTCCAATAGCAGTCAAAGCCTTTACTGTCAGAAATAAACGAGAGAAAACAGCTACCTAAAAATGGAATTGCTATTTGTCTAAGAGGCGTTAAAACTTTTCCAGGTTTTCATTCCTTTCAGAACAGAGATGCTCTCGAGATGTATTCAAGCTTTCACACTGATTGCAAACACAGCAGAAGAGTTTTAGTTACATGCACATAGCGCATGAATACTGGAAGAAATGTGTGGACTGTGATATATATTTATACGTTTACTGTGAGTTTGTGTACGCATGCTTGCATATATATACACAAGTATATGTCTCAAGTATAAAAGGCCCGTTAAAGCACTCTGGATTTAAGGCTAAGGACTGTATCTCGGTGGACGTACTTCACTGCTTAATAAGGGTGGAAGTTAGTCCACCGAAATATTAGTCCTTAGCTTAAATCCAGCGTTTTGATGGGCCTTTTATACTTCAGGCGTATCCTGTTTTTAAAAAATTTATTTGCATAATGTATATGTTTATAGATATCGCCTCCAGGAAAAAGCTACGAACTGTGTATACATATTTTCCCTCTGAAAGTGAATCAAGAACCGACTATGTTCTGACTCGACTTCACATAGGCTCTTAGATATGAGTTAAACTTGACCTGATGACCCTCTTTCCCGTAAGTGCTGACAGGCCGAAATCAGTTCTTTCTTTGATGCAGAAAACTACTTGATGATAAGGAGAGGGATTTATTACCCTTTTCCGATGTCCAGAACGAGATAAGAAGAAAGTTAAGAAATACAATCTTTGAGGAAGGAAATGAGGAAGACTTTCTCTGCCTTTGATAATATTTTGGGGGGAGAGGGGAGGTCTGTCACAGTCACCCTACTCGACTGCGTGGTTGCTATAGTGTGGAAGGGGATTTTCGGGAGTCCATCACTTTTCTTACCATGTGCGCTGTTTCAAGGAGCACACTCTTCCGCACGAATCCTGGAGCTACTTCGGCATCTAGGTAGTTTTTCCAGGTTCCTTTTCAAGGATCTTGGGATCGTGCCTTCCAAGTGTTCCTGTGATTATGGGTACAATTTCCACTGGCATATCCCATATCCTTATTTCTATTTTCAGGTTTTGATACTTATCCATTTTTTCTCTTTCTTTTTCATCTATTATTATTATTATTATTATTATTATTATTATTATTATTATTATTATTATTATTATTATTATTATTATTTCAGATGAAACCGAATCACAATGAACAAATATCGAACTTCCAAAGAGCGTTGGTTTCAACCTCCCACCGCTAAAGACCACCCAACACTGCAGCGGTAACTGATCATGACGCAGAGCCAGTGATTTTTAATCGCTCTGAGGTAGACGCGAACCCCCACCGACATCTGAGTGGCATGACACGACATTAACCACCATACCAACGGACTAAGGTAAACATTCAAGAATGAGGGGTGTGAGGTGATGAGTGAGGGATGGGGTAAAAAGGGAGTGTGTGAGATTGAAGATTGAAGTTAGTGGTGTGAATGAAGGGTGTGGGGTGAAAAGTGAGGTTGTGGGGTGAAGGATGAAATGAGGGTTGATGGATGAGGGTGAGGGGTAAGGGTGTGGGGTGGGTGAGTGAAGTGAGGGGTGTGGAGTGTAGGGTGAAAAGTGTGGAAAAATGCAGTCTTGGTATACACACACCACACTTGGGTTAACGAGGACGTCAATGCACAAGAAATAAAACAAAAAATGTACGAATAACTAGTGAATTACACTCGTATCAGAGAGAGAGAGAGAGAGAGAGAGAGAGAGAGACAGACTTACCGGACACAGAAGTGAGCCACAGCGTATGTGGTTTCAAGAGTAGCGCAGTAGCACAAGTCCAGTACAGCAGCGCTTTCTTCCAAGTGTCGATCCACAAGACGCCAGACCAACACCACAAGATGCTGCTGCTCTCGTTCCTGGAAATATATATACAAATGAATATACGTTAAAATAATGAAACCAACTCATTTTTATTCATTCTACTTGTTTGTTTGTTTGTATGGTGTTTTTACGTTGCATGGAACCAGTAAGGTTATTCAGCAACGGGACCAACGGTCTTTACGTGACTTCCGAACCACGTCGAGAGTCGTGAACTTTTATCACCAGAAATACACATCTCTAACCCCTCAGTGGAATGCCCGAGAATCGAACTCGCGGCCACCGAGGTGACAGGCAAAGACCATACCAACCACGTCACTGAGGCGCTCTTTTTTAGTTAATAGGCAACAATAACCTTTACTATTCGCTACTATTTTTGGTATCACCATCGTTCAAAAAAAAAAAAAAAATAAATAAATAAACAAACCATAAATCAGAATAAGTGAAAAAAAATATGCTTTAATTTCTTCGTCGAAATCGAGTTTTCTGTACAGCGTATAATCAAGGCCAATGGAAATAGATCCATCTTTCGGTGATCTCGGTATAATGCTGTGTGAGCCGCGGCCATTAAAACTTTAACCCCGACTCAGTGGTGGCCTGCCTTATATCGTTGCCAGAAGCAAGATTATGGGTAACTATATCCTTAAATGAAAGAAGGCTTGATCCGACCTCCAGCTTCATTGGGACAAGATTTTCCCCTCGTGTTTAAGTTGTAAACATTATATTCCTAACTTTTAACATAAATTAAAACGTACTAAAATCTACGATCAAATAGAGCCTTGTTTCACCAACGAAAATTAAAATTAATATGCTATATTCTATTAGAAATAATTGCTCTGTGCTGTTTAAGATGCATAATATCTATTTTTTACATTTTCGCTCTAATAAATAAATCATAAATATCCTATCCTAAAATTCCTACATCTTTGAATCAACGAGAAACACCTTTTTCAGACCTTCATTGGCTCTTTCATAGACCTTTTCTACCTCCCCAACAACAATAACAATAAATTACTTTGTAGGTTTACTCCCCGAGAGAGTGAAAACTGCTGGGTCTAGAGGGCTGCAATTTGGTATGTTTGACGATAGGAGGGTGGATGATCAACATGTCGATTTGCAGCCCTCTAGCCTCAGCAGTTTGTAAGATCTGAGGGCTGACAGAAAAAGTGCGGACGGAGAGACAACAGTCATCTGGTTTTCTTTCACAGAAAACTAAAAACAACACAATAAATTCATTCTTATTCCACACGAGCAATGTTTTCCAATAAATAAGGAATTCATAAAACATGCAAAATTAAGGGTGCTAATGACCACATATTTCACCTCTGTTTATTCATGGCTAATGACAACATCTGTCATTAACGGACCAACTACTAAATCACAGAAAAAAAGGTTGCTGGTCGGCGAGTAGAATATATTAGTAAAAACAAACAAAGGCCTCTGGAATTTAGTGCTGTTTTTCTATGTTTTGATTTTGCGATTTGAATTATTGGGTGAAATTCACAGAAAGACTAATGTAATTATACTGTTTAAGTATACACACACAAATATATATACATGTGTAATATGAATCACGAAGCTATGGAACGTGACGAAATATATAAATAAAAGACAATTGCCATGAAGGAAAATAAGTGAAACAACGAAGTGGTTCCTAGGCCTTTTGACACACGGGTACTTAGCAACCACTCCAATTGTTTCACTTTTTTCCATCGTGGCATTTGCCTTTATATATAATATATATATAAATATATATATATATATATATATATATATATATAAATATATAAAAAAAACTGCTAACAGACATCAACCTAATTGCCAATTAGCTTAGAAATAACACGAAAGCTACAAATAAGTGTAAAAATGTTTCATGATTTTATCAAAGTGCACGTAATATGAAATTAATTGGTTACATTTCATGTACAGTACATGAAATACGTTCCCTACAAAACTTCAAGTGCATGAACTGCATTAACCCGGAATTCCCATACACAGGTTATTCCAGCCTCGCCAGAGGGAAGGGAATATAAAGTTCAGGCCAAATTGAGAGTTAGGAAGGTCTGAAATGTGTAACAAGAAGACCTTTAGCAATTGCACTTTGAAATAATTACCAAGAGAGGGTGGACAGCAAGATGGAAGAAAAATATAAATGGAGGTACAGTAAAAGGAACGAAAGGGGTTGTGGTTAGGGGGCCTGGAAAAAAGGACGCTGCAAAGAACCATTAGTAATGCACTGACGGTACTACTGTGTTTAACCAGAACACTAGTATAGTGGATTCAGATGGGAGAATTCGTTTCCCCAAAATCCACTAATTTTTTTTCCTCTCCTTCAATTTCACTGCATCTGGGTCTTTCATGAATAGGCAAAAACTTTTTTTTTTTACAAAAGATTCTCTGCTCTCTCTCTCTCTCTCTCTCTCTCTCTCTCTCTCTCTCTCTCTCTCGCAACACTTGCGAATTTGAATATAAGGCCAGTGGGGAACGCGAAAGAAAAGGCATAAAGGGAGAAAGCCTGACGCAGGCTTTGCCGAGGGCGACAGAGAGAACTTGATTTGTTCAATTTTCGGAATAAGATTTTGAACTCTTGAGCTTTTTGGAGTTTGGCGAATGCTTATAGAATTCGGAAAATGATTATTTCTGCTTTAATCGTCGTCTGCAGATTTCGCTACTCAAAACTGTCCACGTTTCTGCTGCTAATTCTGTGGAATTTCATTATTGTTCGAGACTTTCAGATGTTTTTATTAGTTTTCTGTAAAAGAAAACTATTGAGATTGCTATTTGTCTGTCCGCCTTTAGATCTATAAACCTACCGAGGCTACAGGGTTGAAAATGTAGATTATATATATATATATATATATATAGATATATATATATATATAATATATATACATATATATATGAAATATATACATATATATAGTATATATTTATATATGTATATATATATATATATATATATATATATATTTAAATATGTATATTAAACATATATTTATATATATATATATATATATATATATATATATATATATACACACTATATATATATATATATATATATATATATATATATATATATATATATATATATATATATATATATATATATATATATATATATATATATATATATATATATTAGTATGCATACACCCAAAAGCATACTGATCTGTATCAACTTCATCCAACATACTCTCAATTTCTCCATGTTTCCATAACCTTCCCTCTGTTAAGAGGCAAAGTTCCTCATTGGACGAGGGGGCTACGTGCTCGCCTACCAATTTGGTAGTCCGAGTTCGCTTCCCAACCCTGCCAATGCGGAACTAAGAGAATTTATTTATTTATTGGTTCCTAACCACGTAAAAATATCTAATCTTTCGGGCCAGCCCTGGGAGAGCTGTTAATTAGCTCAGTGGTCTGGTTAAACTAAGATATACTTAACTTTTAAGAGACAAACCTACAGTACTTAATTAAGGACTACTAAAGTCACACCCTTCATTCCTATGGCCTTCTAACTGAGGCATTAAATCAGAATGCACAAAAGAAATAACCTGGATGCTGAGGCGCCAGTTCATGGAACACTGTCAATCAACGGCTTAAACAAGCAGGCCATAATACAACACTAGGTAAAACAGGAGAATGTTACTACAATGGGCGTAATGTCCATCCATCTGTCTGTCATTCACGGCCAAACGGTTGGCCCGATGGGCATGAAACCTGGCATGGTTGTAGTGGGGACCTCTAAGATGGTTTATAATGGGGTTTCATCCTACCTCCCCTCCCCCAAGGGAGTGGGGGTGAGAAGGGATTCCCTGAAATGGAGCTGGTTCTGCCCGTGAAACGAGGCTGATTATGCCCATAGACTTAGTTACGAATTTCCATAAATAACTTCTGTATACATAAGTTTAATAGTAATAATAAGAATAATAATAATAAATGTTTACATCTGTGGTCACAATCACCATAACTAATGATTTCATTTCCATCATCATGATCATTGCGTACTGCGTCAGTTCTACCCTGTCCCTTATTAATATCTATTATCATCATTCTGAATACTCATAAACCAACACAAACAAGCCATTCCGTCCAACGACCATTAGCATTATTGCGTTATCTTACCTGGAAATAATTAGACCGGAGTATAATTGCCTCTCCCGGGTCATCAATTACAGGTAATGGCAGCCCGGTCGCATTTTTTAACCGGGATGAATTACGTGCGTGTGATTCAACTTATTTTATCTACGGTCATATCTGAGGAAATGAGTTGTCGCGACGGTTTTTATAACCTTAATCATGGAGACAAAATTTTCAGCTCTGTTTTGTTTGTTTGTCTGTTGGCAGGATTGTACAGCAACTATTGAATGAACTGCTTATACTTTTTAGTTTTCTAATAAGAAAACAATTGTGCCGGCTGTGTCTGTCCGTCCGCACTTTTTCTGTCCGCCCTCAGATCTTAAAAACTACTGAGGCTACAGGCCTGCAAACTGGCATGTTGATCATCCACCCTCCTATCACCAAACATACCAAATTGCAGCCCTCTAGCCTCAGTGGTTTTTATTTGATTTAAGGTTAAAGTTAGCCATGATCGTGCCTCTGGCAACGATAAAGGTTAGGCCACCACTGAAAGGTAACCTATTTTCTGTGTCCTTGATTATACGATGTACAGAAAACTCAACTTCGCATTTTCTATTTGTTAAACATTAACTATGCTACATAGTTAATCTAAGATATTTTGACAGCTCTGTTTATTGGTTATGACGGCTATTGCCTCTGATGGAAATTTTTAGAGAACACATGCTTCTTAGTGTTTATATATATATATATATATATATACATATATATATATATATATATATATATATATATATATATATATATATAGATATATATATATTATATATATTATTATATATATATAAAAATATATATATATATATAATATTATGTAAATATATAGTAATATAATCTATTAATTATATATATATATATATATATGTATATATCATATTATATATATTATTATAAAATATTATATATATCTATAATACCTATATATATATATATAATATACACACTTACCAAATCAAGAGATTGCACCCAATACATTACATACATGCATACATACATACCCACACATATACATACATACATATATATATATATATATATATATATATATATATATATATATATATAATGTGTGTGCGTGTGCGCGCGCGTGTATGTGCAACCTCCCGACATGACAAACGTACACTCAGTAATAGCAAAAGTGCAGGAGGGAAAATGAAAAACAAAATAAAAACTTAATTCATTACAATATGCTCTGTTCTTATGCAAATGCGAACCACCTTTATCTTAACAATATGAAGCTGCAGGACTTTATTTCGTCTCCATTGTTGTTAAAGAGCTGCGGATGTATGTATGTGTGTATGTATGTCTGAGGTATGTATGCATGTATGCGTGGTACCATGAATGCGCATATTTACCGACCATAAACCCACAGTGTCTTTTTTGGCAACAAAAATGGGGAGAGAAAATGATTCAA
This sequence comes from Macrobrachium nipponense, assembly GCF_015104395.2. Lineage (NCBI taxonomy): Eukaryota > Metazoa > Arthropoda > Malacostraca > Decapoda > Palaemonidae > Macrobrachium > Macrobrachium nipponense. Next base: position 2,481,688 of record NC_087220.1, read on the forward strand.
ACACTCCATTTAACGAGTTATGACTGGCCTCTCTGTACCATTATTAAAGACAGCTCAATTCGCCGGGTGTTGGCATTATTATTATTATTATTTTTTTTTTTTTTGCTCTATCACAGTCCTCTAATTCGACTGGGTGGTATTTATAGTGTGGGGTTCCGGGTTGCATCCTGCCTCCTTAGGAGTCCATCACTTTTCTTACTATGTGTGCCGTTTCTAGGATCACACTCTTCTGCATGAGTCCTGGAGCTACTTCAGCCTCTAGTTTTTCTAGATTCCTTTTCAGGGATCTTGGGATCGTGCCTAGTGCTCCTATGATTATGTGTACGATTTCCACTGGCATATCCCATATCCTTCTTATTTCTATTTTCAGGCCTTGATACTTATCCATTTTTTCCCTCTCTTTCTCTTCAACTCTGGTGTCCCATGGGATTGAGACATCAATGAGTGATACTTTCTTCTTGATTTTGCCAATCAACGTCACGTCTTGTCTGTTTGCACGTATCACCCTATCCGTTCTGATACCATAGTCCCAGAGGATCTTTGCCTGATCGTTTTCTATCACTCCCTCAGGTTGGTGCTCGTACCACTTATTACTGCAAGGTAGCTGATGTTTCTTATTATTATTATTATTATTATTATTATTATTATTATTATTATTATTATTATTATTATTATTATTATTATTATTATTATTTAAGAAGATGAAACCCATCCATATGGAACAAGCACACCAAAGTGGCCATTGACTTGAAATTGAAGCTTCCAAGGAATATTAGGTGTTCATTAGTAAGAAGTAAGATGAGGTAAGAGGAAATACTGAAAGAGATGTTGCTTATCAAAAAAGAAAAATACATTAACTTAATATATAGATAAAATGTATTAAAATGCAAGTTTAATAGTAAATAATAAACAGTAATAGCTGTGTAGTATTTTTCATGAATTAAGTACAAATGCAAGGACAAATTAATTACATATGCTTTAAGCTGAGAGAGAATCCAAGCCCTTTTTCAGTACAAACACAGATAAAAAAAACACACATACACCAACAAAGCCGTTAATTACTGCAAATGCAATTTTGAATGTCCCCTACACCGCTCACGCCCCCCCCCCCCCCCCCCCACCCCCACTCCAAGCTAGATCAGTTGAAAAACATGGCTAAATAACAGGTGATTAAGTTGAATGTCATCACACTGGGAGTTCACGCAGGAAATTCCAGTTTTCTGTACAACCTAAAATGCTGTATACAACCATCAGCAACGACTGGTAGCGTTTCAGTTGCTTCCCTGAGACGGCAGAGTGAGGGCGCGTCCCACGCCTCCGGAAAGCGCTGCCAGATGCACGATCTAACTAACTTCAACCTTACATAAAATAAAAACTAATGAGGCTAGAGGGTTGCAATTTGGTATGTTTGATGATTGGAGATTGTATGATCAACATATCAATTTGCAGCCCTCTGGCCTCACTAGCTTTTTAAGATCTGGGGGCGCACAGAGAAAAAGCCATCTCAAATCGTTCTCTTTTACTGAAAACTAACTAGTTCAAAGTTATGGCACAGAAACGAAGGAAACCCAGATTTATCCCACTCTTTGAAATTCATTAGGACTGCTCTGTCTGGGGTGTTTAATTGCCAAACAATTCTAATTGCTTCAGGGCGAGTTCAACAAATAACGCCCAGGGAAGGATTAGTAGGAGAATTCAATGACACCGTGTTGGCAGAGACGTGATAAAACATTAAGAAAAACAGAGAAGGAATTTTAAAGGATAACTATAGTAAATTTACATCAACCGTGCATTTGGTGTCAAGGCCCGTCCCTTACGACGCCCCTGATTGGCTGTTGATAAGCCAATCACAGGGCTGGAAACTCTCCTCAGTCTCTCTCGAGAGTTCACATGGGTAGGATACGTCTTCCAAAAGTATCCCTCAGGAGAGGTGGAACATACATCCTGCCCATGTGAACTCTCGAGAGAGACAGAGTTTCCAGCCCTGCGATTAGCTTATCAACAGCCAATCAAATGCACGGTTGATGTGAATCTATTATAGTAAAAAGGGCGCCGAAGTACAGCGTATAATCAAGTCCACTGAAAATAGATCAATCTTTCGGTGGGTTGTGTTATGGCGTTGCCAAGAGCACGATCCTGGCTGACTTTAACTTTAAATAAAATAAAAATTACTGAGGGTTGAGGGCTGCAATTTAGTATGTTTGATGATTGGAAGGTGGATGATTAACGTACCAATTAGCAGCTCTCTAGCCTCAGTAGTTTTGCAGATCTGAGGGCGGACAGAAAAAGTGTAGACAGACAGTCAAATAGCCATCTTCATAGTCTTCTTTTACAGAACACTAAAAAACTTGCATTTGTATAATTGTCTTTCATAAGCATCAACTCTCACTTATACATGAGAGAAGAAAATTTTGAAAAGGAATGCACCATAAAATTAATACGATCTTATCCACCAAAGTAGAGCTTCAAGTATAAAAAGGGACTCTCTC
>NC_087220.1:2484676-2509843 GCF_015104395.2 Macrobrachium nipponense
ATATAGTCAAACTCTAAGTATGTTTAAATATTATTGTGATTTTTTATATTTTCATTTACTGTCAAAATGTTTGCTTTGCTGATGACAGTATGGTGCTTCACTTTGACATTTTGAATTGAACATGTTCAGCAAAAAAAATTCAGCTTGACTATTATTACTACTGTCGCTGATCTTCTAGTGCCGTACATATAGCTCTTAGCAACAGTGTACCTACAGCAGGTCAATAGCGCAATACGGCACCACTAATAGAATCTGACGTACCCCCACTACACTATGCTATGTTATTTGTACGGCAGGAAGTCTGAAATTGATGCATGCACAATTCACTGCCGTACCAATATCTATCGCAATCAGGGATACGGCTGCCGTACCAATATCCTGTGCCGATTAGATATTACTTAAAATTCTTGTTCAGGAGGTAAAACTGCATAGAAAAACTGCAACTGCCATAGTTGAGGCCGCCGTGGAATAGTAATATAGATCTACCAAGTACTTTTTCGGGAAGGTGGTTGCGCTATGGTAAAGGCCGGCCATTTGGTATTTTACCCTATTCTGTTCTATTGATATATATTTACCCAAGGAATGTTTGGTTAACCCAGATAAAATCCGTGAAAATCCTGTCTTGACGAGTACTTTAGGCCTAGCCTAGACTAGTATTCGGTGGTCTTTGATAGGAAGCTGGTGCTTAAGGGTGGGGCGAATAACTGAAACTGAACATAAAAGAGGGATACTGAAAAATAAGAGAAGCATTTGCAAAGAACTGGAAGAAGTAGGAAACTTTTGCAGTAAATACTGTGATTCCCCTACAGTAGCGTAGAAATGACCGAGCGGTGACATAACCGCACTGCTGTCACCTTCCTGAAAAAGTGCTTGAATTCACTGCCATGAGTATCAGTCGAGGTTGTGGCTTATCCAGGCAGCACACTGCCACTTCTACACTCCTCTAGAAGTAAGTGTTTTTTCCTAGATTATGAAATAATGGCATAATTCAAGCGCTTTATCGGGTCGCTGATGGACTATTAACCCTACATCCCAACCCGCAATGATTACGTATTGTGATAGGCCTAGCCTACATCTCAGCCTAACCTAACCCAGGTGGTCTGAGCAAATAGCTCATCAATTGATTAGCCTCCAGCCAAATGGCTGTGCATGCACACCTCAGCGTTAATGTGAGGCGGCAACTTTTTGGCTCTGTCATTTTCGGTCCCAAGAAAGTATGTACCAGTCGGAACAGAATTTGTTCCGATACGTAATACAAACCCTCGGTCCTTTAACAATAGGAAGGTAACTAGCGGCAGCTGGGACGGTCGTAAGCTTCGAACAAGGGGAGAACGGTAGTTAACTGCTTGTCCGATCGTGCGCTGCGCCCGCGCGCCCGAGAGGTGAAGAATCACTTTGCTTTCGGCCGCGGGTGGGAAGGACGTGTTCGTCATCGCTCTCTGCCCGCTTCATCGTCGTATGCTTTGTTTATATTGTGTTTTCTACTAATGGTTTGGTTTTGACTTGAAAATGAAACTGTAAGTACACTGTTTTCATTTTCATTACTTAATTATGAATCAACATGGAGCAATCGCCGTAGAGACGGCGATTTCCGCTCTTTTCATGATTGAACCCTTGAATTATGTCTCGTTGCCGAGGGCGGGCGCACTCGCGCCGAGTCATGTATTTTGGGCGAAAGTGTGTAATTGAAAGATGTAAGTACTCTTTTTCATTATATGCCCTGCCCTGCGTTCGTTGCCGAGAGCTTGATTGCGCTCGGCAAGAGCCTCTTATTTTGTATGAATAGAATGCAATGAAAGTGGATTCGCAATGCAGTTTTCTTTTCATTTTCATTTATTAATTGCATCAAATTTAATTTTGGATCAATTTCCGCTCTTACCGGGAATTAATCTTACGATTTATTGCTGTGAAAGTGAAAATAGCAAGTGCAGTATTGTTCATTTTCATATATTTATGATAGCATCATATTATTATGGATCAAGTTTCCGCTCTTACCGGGAATGATTTTTCCCTCTTTAAGTTCTATGAAGTGAATCGCAAGTGCAGTATTCTGTTTCATTTTCATATTACTTTTCACTGCGTGTCGGGGGTAGGGGAAGCGAAGGTCTGCCAGGAAGTCGTTGGAAAGCTCTCCCGCGACTCCCTTGGTATCCGATTCTTCGTCTTCTTTCCTGCCCCCCCGCTCAGCTTCCTCGTATTTTGTTTTTGGGGTCTTCCTTCCGTTCGGGGTGGGCATGTCTCCCCCCCCGTGCGTGAGGGAACCCCTCTTACTAATCTGTCTGTGCTACCGCAGGTGCTACAGCCGTGGGAGACGACCTTGGACAGGTATGGAACCACTGCGGCTGCAGGGCGTGCCTAGCATCCACGATCTGCTGCAGAGTCTAGCGAGGTGGGGCTGGTGACCTTGGAGTGGTCTCCACTACACCCTTCACGGCCGCTTATGCTGCTTCCCCCCGCTGGTCTACACTATGCTGTGTCGGTGACGCCGTACTGCCGTTCTAGGGCCGGTCGCCCGCTGTACCGAGGAGGGGTATGCCACCGCCACGCCGTGTGTTTTCTTCGTGTTGCCTGCCCCAGACTTCCGCTGTTCCAGCAGCTCGCCCCTGGACCGGCCGCCAGTACCACGCTGGCTGCCGATGATTCTACGAGGCGATGGCTGGGGTCTGCCGTACCTGTCGCTGATGTGGTTACCGCTACTGGCTTGGCTGTCCCTTCTGTGTTTACCGCTGCCGCTGTTCCTGCCGCTCCTGAGCTGGTTGCTGTTCCTGTCGCTCCTGGTTCCTGCGCCTGTCCATGCTGGTCTGCCCATGGTGTGTCTTCCCCAGTCCCAGGTCCTTCCGGACAGGTGCAGTCGGGCCGTGTTGATTCGGCAATAGGCCCGACTCCGCCTGGATGGAGGACCTGACGACTGTCCTGCGTGCTGACGAAGAAGACAAGGTGTCATCTTCGTCTGTTGCTGCCTCTTCCCCTTCGCTTCTAAGGCCCATAAGCGAAGGAGAAGAAGGCTGCCTCCCCCCCCTAAGAAGTCTCCTTCGGGAACTTCTAAGGGCCCGTCCCACCTCGGTGGGAAGGGGGATCCTTCTGCTGTCCTCCTGCTCCTTCGGGAGCGGGGCCCGTCTCCCCTTCCGTAAGGAAGAGATACGGGGACCAGAGGAGTATCGGTTAGCTCTGGTACTTCCTCGCCTGGTGCTAGCGGCGATGCCGCTACGCCAGGTTCCGGCTCGGTCTCTCGTTCGCGGGAGATCCCGAGTGTACGCTCTCCCTCGGGAGACCGTGCAGCCAAAGTTTCGGCGCCAGAGTTCGCTCGGCGCCAAGACCACGGCACGGAGCAGAAGGCTGGCGAGAAACCGCTCAGGTGACTCTCGCCAGGCCAGCGGCCGCTCTCGCAGCGACAGCTGGTAACGGATTTTGTTATTCCCCCTAAGAAGACTCCTTCGGGAACTTCGAAGGGCTCGTCACATTCCGGTGTGACGGGGGGGTTCTTCTGCTGGTCCTCCTGTTCCTTCGGGAACGGGGCCCGTCTCCCCTTCTGAGAAGAAGAAGAAGACGGGGGACCAAGGTGTGCTGGCTACCGCTGGTACACCCTCGCCTGGTCTTGGCAGCTCTGCTGCTAAGCCAGGTACCGGCTCGGTTTCTCGTCCGCGAGAAGTTCCGAGTGTACGATCTCCTTCGGGTGACCGTGCAGCCAAAGTTAAGACGTTCTGAGTTCGCTCAGCGTCATGACCGAGGCACGGAGCAGAAGACTGTCGAGAGCCGCTCAGGTGACTCTCGCCAGGCCAGCGGCCGCTCTCGCAGCGACCAGCCGGTACCTCGGTGGGTGGACGTGACGGTCTCTGGACCGGGCCACGGGTTGAGGCTGGGAAGATCCCATCCCCCAGGTCCCCTCGACCAGACCGGTACCAGCCTCGGCTGGTACCAGCGGTTTGACGTGCCGCGAGGACGCTCACCGGTCTCACGGCGAAAGCGAGCTCTGCAGGTCACCTGGACCGCCGCCCCTCCCACAGGGACCGGGCTTCGGATACGGTGACCAGCAGCAGTCTCGTCTGACGCACGGGGGAACCCGGGGTCGACGTGCTCAGTCGAGCCGCTCGCCACAGGTGAGCGGCTCACGGCCAGGCCTGCAGATCGATCCCCACCGCCGGGTTGTGATCGGCTGCAGCCCCCCACGTACGCTGGTCCTGCCAGCGAGCGGGGGGGGAGCAGTCAGGTCTGTCTCTCCACTACCTTCAACTTCCTCGGGCTACACCGGGAAAGAGCGAGTAGCTAGGAGTGATCGTGAGAGGTGCGCGCTCACGATCCCGTCACGACGCCGCACGTGCCACGTATGGTCTTAGGACAAAACCAGGAACGTACGCGCAAGTGATTGGAGGCGACCGTCAGGGGAGAGGGGGTAGCGTCAGTTCTGTCTCTCCGATACCTTCAACTTCCTCGGCATACGCCAGGAAGAGCGAGGTATATAGGAGTGATCGTGAGAGATGCGCCGCTCACGATCCCGTCACGACGCCGCACGTGCCAGGTTGGTCTTAGGACCAACCAGGACGTACGCGCAAGTGATTGGAGGCTACCGTCAGGGATCTGTTGCTGGTCCTTCTTCTGAAGGAGGGAGGGTCCTGGGAGCTGCTCTTGTTGGAGGGGACTGGACGGTCCTTACTCCTCAAGACGCTGTAACTTCTGAGATTCAGAGTAACTTTACCCAGGTTATTGCACTGATTCGTCAGCACAAACGACCGGGGGGAAAGGATCGCCGCTCCCACCAGCAGAGCCCATGTCTCTGCTCGAGTCGTTTTGGGGCCGAGAGGGAACCCAAACCGACGGTGGGTATGCCGCGATCGGAGCTTGCCGATTCTGTCTTGAACCAGAGTCTCTCGTCTCCGGACAAGAAGGCTCTCTCAGTTCTGGCCGGTCGATCAAGCTACTTCCACCTCCTCTACTGCGACAGCGGCGTTTCTACGTGTCTTCGGACACCGTATTTAAACTACTCCTTCGGTCCTCCTGAGAGGTTTCGACCTCGACGAGGACTGGAATGAGTCGGAGGACGGTATCGGCTCTCTCCTGTCAGGTGTCGATCAGCCCCACCCAGACGACGTTCACAGTGGCGGCAGACCCTTACCTACAAGTGAGAGTTTCGTAACCCTCCTCGGGAAAACGTTTTCTCCTGACGATACGTTTTACCAGACTCTGAGAGGCCATCGCCGCAAGGCGATGGCTGCTCCTACTCTTCTCCAACTGCTAGTTCCACTGGGAAGGCGAGCGAGTATCCAATTCCTCCCCCATTCCCTCTCTCCTTACGGCTACGAGGGAAAGGGGAAGGATCCTACAGAGATTTCTCTGTAGGATCCCACGTTGGGGACTGCGCTACCAGGGGGGACCTTCGGGTCCTACCTGACGTAAGCCCCGGTCGTTGAGAGGGATCCTGCCCCATTCTCGATTTCTACGGGCAATCGAGAGGACCACCAGCCGATATCGTTTGACGAATTCGGTGTGGGTTTCGCAGACTGCTTAGAATTCTACGGGAATTTCTAGCGCATTCAGAGTGTTAGAGTTTCTTACGACTCTCCAAACACTTAGGCGAGACCACGGTCCAAAGTGAGCGAGACGAGAAATCACCCCGATATGTTGACACGATAATCGGGAACCTCGCCTATGCTCGAATTCCTGGAATTTCTAGCATTAGGAAGAAGAAACTGCTGCTGAAGAAGACTATCTCACAGTAGGCGACCAACCTGGAATAGAGAAGAACGGACGGGAATATCCAGTTTGGCTGGAACTATCGTCTTAGTATTCTGTTCACCATTGAAGCTTTCCTTCGAGGAAGACTTCTCCTTCACTCTCTTAATAGAGAACGAAGTGGGTCGATCTCCAATCCTTATTTTGTTTTCTTGAAGGAAAGAATTTAGGATGGAGATCATTGTTCAGAATCCTACAAATATACTACGTATATTAACCTCGCGACATGATTCTGCTAAGCAGTTGAATGGTCCGAGGGGTAGGCGCATATCCTGGTTATTCTACGGATTGCGACGAGACGAAAAGTATTCTAATTGAACTGCAACCGGGTTGCCTGCAACCTCCCAGGAGTTTCCAGTTTCAAAATTTTAATTTTATACTTATGGTGTTGTCACAACAACACCATTTAAGCTTTTATATTATTTACCGAAATTCGTTTTCGCTTAAATATAATTGCTCGAGCATTATCTTTTTATGCTCGGTGGTTCTAGCCGAACGCATTCCTTCGTGGAAAGGATTACTTGGCAAAGCTCAGATGATGAGTCAGCGACAGCTACTGCGTATTGAATTGCCAGAGGCATTTCAGTATCAGCTGCCGCTTTGAGATAGACTGTTGTTTATGTCTTTCTCACCTGCTTTGATTGAATAACAACCGTATCTCTGCCCAACAATCACGGACTTAAGTCTCTGATTAACGGGGATTCTCGCATACATGAGTGACCATCTACTGCTGTGAAACGCTAGTATTCATCGTCTTCGGTATTGCGAGAATTTTAAACAGAGATATCTATTCGACTCTCATCTTCTGTTTACCGCACGGTAACAGAATTCTGTAATAGTCTCTTGCTGCATCGTATCCCGATAATGCGAATGATTTTTGCGGAATCTGAGTTTGTCCTCAAAATATCTTGTATTCGGAGGTGTAACAATTGTTCATTGTTCACCCGGATTAGCAGATGTATTGAAAGACATCGCCTACTCCCACACCTGCCAGCTCTACTTCCAAACGTTCAGCCCATGAGAAGCAGTTCTTCAAGCGGCTCTCCGTTGTTTTTCATTACTGAAGAACGCCCCGCTTTCATTGCACAACGGACAGCAATGAAATGGCGGTTAGCGTTTTCAGTCATTTGTAAGCACAGGTTTAAAGAATCTTGAGATTCCTTCTCTCGATTCAGCTGGAAGACGTAGGTTGCATTCATTGTGCCATCAGGGACCTCGGTCTTTTGAAGGCCAATTGACTTTCGCCTTTTGAGCTTATGCATTAAGAGAATCATCGCCGCGACGTCCGGCATCGGTGACTAACAAATATTTTATTTGTTTGGTCTCTCAGCATAACTCTTTAAAGGGCGAAGGTCACGTGACTTACCCGGATGCTTGGACAACTTGCCTCTACTGATTCCGAACCAGTCAGTCGCAGCTGTCAGAGCGCCCGAGTCAGTTACGAACTATGCTGTGGACTTAGTTCGGTTGTTCCAGAGCAATCATTACTTCGTCTTAATAGCTTGTCAGTATGAGTACTGTACATAACCAAAGTCGAGAAGAGGGATAGGTCATACGACTATTCCCTTCTTTTCGTTCTTAGGTAACTGCATGACTTCTCTTGAGAAGTCAAGCACAAAGGGATGGGGATTTGTGACGCTTCGATTTCGTACCGATCTTCGTAGCGAAGACTCAGAACCCTTCGGTAACTGACGATTGGTTCGAGTCCTTCACATACCCTCCCTAATGGACTTCACCGCCTCCGATACGAAGGCTATGCTGCTTTGTCCTGTGAAGGTGCGACGGAGCTGTCTGAAGAAACTCGACACCCAGGATGAGTGTGGACGCCTCTTCATCATTCTCTCGCGTTCCGCAAGAACTTCTCCGTGGCGCAGGTAATGAAGGCAGGCGCCTGGTCCAACCGGACCGCATGCACCTCCTTCTACCTTCAGGATATTGCCCACAGTTCCTTGGATCTTTTTCCTTGGGAACCGTGGTGGTTGCTCAACACGTTGTGTAGTTAACCCAGACCCTCGCAGGCTGAACAGCATCGAGTCCTGGTGTGACCGTAAGAATGGATGAGGAAGAGAGTGATGCTGGCTCCTCTTCCCATCTCTTCCCTCTACCTTTGGGTAGAGGGACACGGTCGTCACCCACTGCTGGGTAAGGACGAGATGCAGGTGAGCTACTCAATAGAGCACCATCCTATCCCTTTCAGTAGGGATAGGAGTAAATATCCACCACTTCCTCCAACAAGGGGAGGAAGTGGATGCCAAATTGAGACAAACCCATCATTTTATGATTGTCCTCTTGCAAACAGGAACAAGTTCTTGCTTGCTGGTACGAAGAGATACGCTTGCCTCTCTCTTAGTACTTGGCCCAGAGGTCTGACCATTGATCCTGCGGTGCACACCCCGATCAATCGGACAGAGGTTTGGATCCCTCCCTTGCTCTTACGACCAGGGAGGCACTCCAGGGTTGGACGAACACCAGTCTGTTCACCAAAAAGACTCAGATTCCTCCCACCAGAAGTGAGTCTTCCTATTGTTAAAGGACCGAGGGTTTGTATTACGTATCGGAAACAAATGACAATTTGTCGAAAATTGCATTTTTCCTAACTATACAAACCTGAGGTCCTTTACATATAGTCCCACCTCATGCCACCCCTCACTCTGCAACTTTTTGCATGGGCCTAAAGCAAAAGTGATTCTTCACCTCTCGGGCGCGCGCGGGCGCGCGCACGATCGGACAAGCGTTAACTACCGTTCTCCCCTTGTTCGAAGCTTACGACCGTCCCAGCTGCCGCTAGTTACCTTCCTATTGTTAAAGGACCTCAGGTTTGTATAGTTAGGAAAAATGCAATTTTCGACAAATTGTCATGTTAAATTAATTGTTAAATTTAAGGGTGGTTCATAACTAAAATTGAGTCATAGGTGTATTGGATTTACTTTTCATTTTTTTTTAATTGATAATCGATATCAGAGTGTTATATTTATAATTTAGCAATTGTGCATATTGAAGGCTGAAAGTGGCAACATCATTCCTGAATATCGTGCAGATTTCATTGAAAGCTTTATGAATGAGACACTGCTTGGGCAAGTAAAATCCAAAGGCTATCGTAACAGATGAAGCAATTGTAAGAACACAAAAGTAAGTTTTTACAATAATTGTGCATTATCCTGCTTGCTTTAGGTAGTAGAAAGATGGCCAACTTACGTAAACTAGCTAAAGAATGACTAATTGGGGAAAATGGAATAGGGGCAGATTTTTATTGTATTTATAGCCACATAAATAAAGATTGTTGAATACGTCATCTTAAAAGATTATATGAAAAACTAGAAGACCCTTTTGCTCAGCTCCAACTCTGAAGTCGGATCTACATATATTGTTGGATAAGACTTGAGGAGTGGTTTGTTAAATGGTAGAAATCGCTCATATACTATGAGCAGTAATGTTTGATGCTTCATTGTGAGTTCCATTACATCTTTTAATGACTGATATGCTCTACTTATGTAACTGTACGCATCTACCACATTGGGAAGTATTTCTGTATTTTTTATAACCTTTTTTTCTGTTTCAGTTATTACAACTGTAACCAAGCTGAAAAATGGCATCACTTGAGCAAGTAAATGAGGTCATAAGAAAGTTGCAAAGTTCCATCACCTTTACTGCCACTTGCATCTTGTCATATGGTTGATTACATCACAGCTAACCACTGGGAAAACTTGGTACCTGATCAAATTCGTGAAGATCTGTCAAATCTACCTAGAGAGCAACTACAGCACATACCATCAGCATCGTTATTGAATGAATTAGGTAAGGTGTTTCATTCACACATACATACCGTTCTTTTCGTTTACTAAACCAAAAACTTGCAGCATTAAGCCTCTGGTGTCATATTTCCATGAGATCCAAAGAGTAAGCCCTCAAGCACCCAGCTCCCTATTCAGTATATGAGTACATGTGGTGACATAGGTAAAATACATTATCAATTCCATGTTTTTGCAAGATGTGAGAGTGATTTCCACAAACATAAAAATGCCTTGAATGGTGAGAGGAGCAATGATGTTGGAGCTATTTGACTAAATAATAATACATTCATGTTTGTTCCGATACGTAATACAAACCCTCGGTCCTTTAACAATAGGAAGGTAACTAGCGGCAGCTGGGACGGTCGTAAGCTTCGAACACGGGAGAACGGTAGTTAAACTGCTTTGTCGATCGTGCGCGCGCCCGCGCGCCCGAGAGTGAAGAATCTCTTTTGCTTTCGGCCTGCCGCGGGTTTGAAGGACTGTGTTCGTCATCGCTCTCTGCCCGCTTCATCGTCGTATGCTTTGTTTATATTGTGTTTTCTACTAATGGTTTGGTTTGAACTTGAAAATGAAAACTGTAAGTACACTGTTTTCATTTTCATTACTTAATTATGAATCAACATGGAGCTATCGCCGTAGAAGAGACGGCGATTTCCGCTCTTTCATGAATTGGAACCCTTGAATTATGTCTCGGTGCCGAGGCGGGCGACACTCGCGCCGAGTCATGTATTTGGCGAAAGTGTGTAATTGAAAGATGTAAGTACTCTTTTTCATTATATTTTTGCCCTGTGCGTTCGTTGCCGAGAGCTTGATTGCGCTCGGCAAGAGCCTCTTATTTTGTATGAATAGAATGCAATGAAAGTGGATTCGCAATGCAGTTTTCTTTTCATTTTCATTTATTAATTGCATCAAATTTAATTTTGGATCAATTTCCGCTCTTACCCGGAATTAATCCTTACGATTTATTGCTGTGAAAGTGAAAAATAGCAAGTGCAGTATTGTTCATTTTCGTATATATTTATGATAGCATCATATTATTATGGATCAAGTTTCCGCTCTTACCGGGAATTGATTTTTCCCTCTAAGTTCTATGAAGTGAATCGCAAGTGCAGTATTCTGTTTCATTTTCATATTACTTTTCACTGCTGTGCGGGGGTAGGGGAAGCGAAGGTCTGCCAGGAAGTCGTCGGAAAGCTCTCCCGCGACTCCCTTGGTATCCGATTCTTCGTTCTTCTTTCCTGCCCCCCGCTCAGCTTCCTCGTATTTTGTTTTTGGGTCTTCCTTCCGTTCGGGGGTGGGGCATGTCTCCCCCCCGTGCGTGAGGGAACCCCTCTTACTAATCTGTCTGTGCTACCGCAGGTGCTACAGCCGTGGGAGACGACCTTGGACAGGTATGGACCACTGCGGCTGCAGGGCGTGCCTAGCATCCACGATCGCTGCAGAGTCTAGCGAGGTCTGGGGCGGTGACCTTGGAGTGGTCTCCACTACAACCTTCACGGCCGCTTATGCTGCTTCCCCCCGCTGGTCTACACTCCCCATGCTGTGTCGGTGACGCCGTCTGCCGCTTCTAGGGCCGGGACGGTCGCCGCCGTACCGAGGAGGGGGTATGCCGCCGCCCGCCTGTCGTTTTTCTTCGTGTTGCCTGCCCCAGACTTTCGCTGTTCCAGCAGCTCGCCCCCTGGACCGGCCGCCAGTACCACGCTGGCTGCCGATGATTCTACGAGGCGATGGCTGGGCCTGCTGTACCTGTCGCTGATGTGGTTCCCCGCTCTACTGGCTTTGGCTGTCCCTTCTGTGTTTACCGCTGCCGCTGTTCCTGCCGCTCCTGAGCTGGTTGCTGTTCCTGTCGCTCCTGGTTCCCTGCGCCCTGTCCATGCTGGTCCCTGCCCATGGTGTGTCTTCCCCAGTCCCAGGTCCTTCCGGACAGGTGCAGTCGGGCCGTGTTGCTTCGGCAATAGGCCCGACTCCGGCCTGGATGGAGGACCTGACGACTGTCCTGCGTGAGCTGACGAAGAAGAGGAAGGTGTCATCTTCGTCTTCGTCTGTTGCTGCCTCTTCCCCTTCGACTTCTAAGGCCCATAAGCCGAAGAAGAAGAAGGCTGCCTCCCCCCCCTAAGAAGCTCTCCTTCGGGAACTTCTAAGGGCCCGTCCCACCCCGGTGGGACGGGGGGTCCTTCTGCTGGTCCTCCTGCTCCTTCGGGAGCGGGGCCCGTCTCCCCTTCCGTAAGGAAGAGATAGACGGGGACCAGAGGAGTATCGGTTAGCTCTGGTACTTCCTCGCCTGGTGCTAGCGGCGATGCCGCTACGCCAGGTTCCGGCTCGGTCTCTCGTTCGCGGGAGATCCCGAGTGTACGCTCTCCCTCGGGAGACCGTGCAGCCAAAGTTTCGGCGCCAGAGTTCGCTCGGCGCCAAGACCACGGCACGGAGCAGGAAGGCTGGCGAGAACCGCTCAGGTGACTCTCGCCAGGCCAAGCGGCCGCTCTCGCAGCGACCAGCTGGGTAACCGGTTTTGTTATTTCCCCCTAAGAAGACTCCTCAGGAACTTCGAAGGCTCGTCACATTCCGGTGGGGTGACGGGGGGGTTCTTCTGCTGGTCCTCCTGTTCCTTCGGGAACGGGGGCCCGTCTCCCCTTCTGAGAGAAGAAGAAGACGGGGACCAAGGGGTGTGCTGGCTACCGCTGGTACACCCTCGCCTGGTCTTGGCAGCTCTGCTGCTAAGCCAGGTACCGGCTCGGTTTTCTCGTCCGCGAGAAGTTCCGAGTGTACGATCTCCTTCGGGTGACCGTGCAGCCAACAGTTAAGACGCCTGAGTTCGCTCAGCGTCATGACCGAGGCACGGAGCAGAAGACTGTCGAGAGCCGCTCAGTACTCTCGCCAGGCCAGCGGCCGCTCTCGCAGCGACCAGCCGGTACCTCGGGTGGACGTGACGTCTCTGACCGGCCACGGGTTGAGGCTGGGAAGAGGTCCCCCAGGTGGCCCCTCGAACGACGGTACCAGCCTCGGCTGGTACCAGCGGTTTGACGTGCCGCGAGGACGCTCACCGGTCTCACGGCGCGAAAGCGAGCTCTGCAGGTCACCTGACCGCCGCTACCACAGGGACCGGGCGGCGGATACGGTGACCAGCAGCAGCTCGTCTGACGCACGGGACCGGGGTCGACGTGCTCAGTCGAGCCGCTCGCCACAGGTGTGAGCGGCACGGCCAGGCCTGCAGATCGATCCCCACCGCGGGTTTGGTGATCGGCTGCAGCCCCCCACGTACGCTGGTCCTGCCAGCGAGTGCGGGGGGGGAGCGTCAGGTCTGTCTCTCCACTACCTTTCAATTCTCGGGCTACACGGGAAGAGCGAGGTAGCTAGGAGTGATCGTGAGAGGTGCGCCGCTCACGATCCCGTCACGACGCCGCATGTGCCACGTATGGTCTTAGGACCAACCAGGTCACGGGTTACGCGCAAGTGATTGGAGGCGACCGATCAGGGGGAGAGGGGGTAGCGTCGTTCGTCTCTCCGATACCTTCAATTTCCTCGGCATACGCCAGGAAGAGCGAGGTATATAGGAGTGATCGTGAGAGATGCGCCGCTCACGATCCCGTCACGACGCCGCACGTGCCAGGTTGGGTCTTGAGGACCAACCAGGACGTACGCGCAAGTGATTGGATTGGCAACCGTCAGGGATCTGTTGCTGGTCCTTCTTCTGAAGAGGAGGGTCCTGGGAGCTGCTCTTGTTGGAGGGACTAGACGGTCCTACTCCTCAAGACGCTGTAACTTCCGAGATTCAGAGTAACTTTACCCAGGTTATTGCACTGATTCGTCAGCAACAACGACCGGGGGGGGGAAGGATCGCCGCTCCCCCACCAGCAGAGCCCATGTCTCTGCTCGAGTCGTTTTGGGGCCCGAGAGGGAACCCAAACCGACGGTGGGTATGCCGCGATCGGAGCTTGCCTATTCTGTCTTGAACCAGAGTCTCTCGTCTCCGGACAAGAAGGCTCTCTCAGTTCCTTGGCCGGTCGATCAAGCTACTTCCACCTCCTCTACTGCGACAGCGGCGTTTCTAGTGTCTTCGGACACCGTATTTAATACTCCTTCGGTCCTCCTGAGAGGTTTCGACCTCGACGAGGACTGGAATGAGTCGGAGGACGGTATCGGATCTCTCCTGTCAGGTGTCGATCAGCCCCACCCAGACGACGTTTCACAGTGGCGGCAGACCCTTACCTACAGTGAGAGTTCGTAACCCTCCTCGGGGAAAACGTTTTCTCCTGAATACGTTTTCCCAGACTCTGAGAGGCCATCGCCGCAAGGCGATGGCTGCTCCTACTCTTCTCCAACTGCTAGTTGCCACTGGAAGGCGAGCGAGTATCCAATTCCTCCCCCATTCCCTCTCTCCTTACGGCTACGAGGGAAAGGGGAAGGATCCTACAGAGATTTCTCTGTAGGATCCCACGTTGGAGACTGCGCTACCAGGGGGGACCTTCGGGTCCTACCTGACGTAAGCCCCGGTGCGTTGAGGAGGATCCTGCCCCATTCTCGATTCTACGGGAATCGAGAGGACCACCAGCCGATATCGTTTGACGAATTCGGTGGGGGTTTCGCAGACTGCTTAGAATTCTACGGAATTTCTAGCGCATTCAGAGTGTTAGAGTTTCTTACGATCTCCAAACACTTAGGCGAGACCACGGTCCAAAGTGAGCGAGACGAGAATCCCCGATATGTTACACGATAATCGGGAACCTCGCCTATGCTCGAATTCCTGAAATTTCTAGCATTAGGAAGAAGACTGCTGCTGAAAGAAGACTATCTCACAGTAGGCGACCAACCTGGAAATAGAGAAGAACGGACGGGAATATCCAGTTTGGCTGGAACTACGTCTTAGTATTCTGTTCACCATTGAAGCTTTCCATCGAGGAAGACTTCTCCTTCACTCTCTTTAATAGAGAACGAAGGTGGTCGATCTCCAATCCTTATTTTGTTTTCTTGAAGGAAAGAATTTAGGATGGAGATCGTTGTTCAGAATCCTACAAATATACTACGTATATTAACCTCGCGACATGATTCTGCTAAGCAATTGAATGGTCCGAGGGGTAGGCGCATATCCTGGTTATTCTACGGATTGCGACTTAGACGAAAAGTATTCTAATTGAACTGCAACCCGGGTTGCCTGCAACCTCCCAGGAGTTTCCAGTTTCAATTTTATATACTTATGGTGTTGTCACAACAACACCATTTAAGCTTTTATATTTACCGAAAATTCGTTTCGCTTAAATATAATTGCTCGAGCATATCGTTTTATGCTCGGTGGTTCTAGCCGAACGCATTCCTTCGTGGAAAGGTATTACTTGGTCAACTCAGGATGAACGAGTCAGCGACCAGCTACTGCGTATTGAATTGCCCGAGGCATTTCAGTTATCAGCTGCCGCTTTGAGATAGACGGTTGTTTATGTCTTTCTCACCTGCTTTGATTGAATAACAACCGTATCTCTGCCCAACAATCACTTGGACTTAAGTCTCTGATTAACGGGGATTCTCGCAGACATGGACATTGACCATCTACTGCTGAGAAACGCTAGTATTCATCGTCTTCGGTATTGCGAGAATTTTAAACAGAGATATCTATTCGACTCTCATCTTTCTGTTTACCGCACGGTAACAGAATTCTGTAATAGTCTCTTGCTGCATCGTATCCCGATAATGCGAATGATTTTTGCGGATCTGAGTTTTGTCCTCAAATATCTTGTATTCGGAGGTGTACAATTGTTCATTGTTCACCCCGATTAGCAGATGTATTGAAAGACATCGCCTACTCCCCACCTGCCACTCTACTTCCAAACGTTCAGCAATTCAATGAGAAGCAAGTTCTTCAAGCGGCTCTCCCCTGTGTTTCATTACTGAAGAACGCCCCGCTTTCATTGCACAACGGACAGCAATGAAATGGCGGTTAGCGTTTTCAGTCATTTGTAAGCACAGGTTTAGAATCTTGAGATTCCTTCTCTCGATTCAGCTGGAAGACGTAGGTTGCATTCATTGCTACCTTCGTCTTCAACGTCACATAGTGTTGTTTTCCTTAATGCTTAAGAGGATTCAACGTCTATGAGATTTTCTATTGCCATCAGGGACCTCCGCGGGTCTTTTGAAGGTACAAAATTGGACTGTTTCGACCTTTGAGATTATGCATTAAGAGAATCATCGCCGCACCGTCCGGCATCGGTGACTAACAAATATTTTATTTGTTTTGTCTCTCAGCATAAAACTCTTTAAAGGGCGAAGGTCACTGACTTACCCGGATGCTTGGACAACTTGCCTCTACTGATTCCGAACCAGTCAGTCGGCAGCTGTCAGAGCGCCCGAGTCAGTTACGAACTATGCTATGGACTTAGTTCGTTGTTCCAGAGCAATCATTACTTCGTCTTAATAGCTTGTCAGTATGAGTACTGTACATAACCAAAGTCGAGAAGAGGGATAGGTCATACGACTATTCCCTTCTTTTCGTCTTAGGTAACTGCATGACTTCTCTTGAGAAGTCAAGCACAAAGGGATGGGGATTTATTGTGACGCTCGATTTTCGTACCGATCTTCGTAGCGAAGACTCAGAAACCCTTCGGTAACTGACGATTGGTTCGAGTCCTTCACAATACCCTCCCTAATGGACATCACCGCCCTCGATACGAAGGCTATGCTGCTGTGTCCTGTGAAGGTGGGCGACGGAGCTGTCTGAAGAAACTCGACACCCAGGATGAGTGTGGACGCCTCTCATCATTCTCTCGCGTTTCCGCAAACGAACTTCTCGTGGCGCAGGTAATGAAGGCAGGCGCCTGGTCCAACCGGACCGCATGCACCTCCTTCTACCTTCAGGATATTGCCCACAGTTCTTGGATCTTTTTCCTTGGGAACCGTGGTGGTTGCTCAACACGTTGTGTAGTTAACCCAGACCCTCGCAGGCTGAACAGCATCGAGTCCTGGTGTGACCGTAAGAATGGATGAGGAATGAGAGTGTGACTGGCTCCTCTTCCCATCTTTTTCTTCCCTCTACTTTTGGGGTAGAGGGACACGGTCGTCACCCTGCTGGGTAAGGACGAGATGCAGGTGAAGCTACTCAATAGAGCACCATCCTATCCCTTTCAGTAGGGATAGGAGTAAATATCCACCACTTCCTCCAACAAGGGGGAGGAAGTGGATGCCAAAATTGAGACAAAACCCATCATTTTATGATTGTCTCTTGCAAACAGGAACAAGTTCTTGCTTGCTGGTACGAAGAGATACGCTTGCTCTCTCTTAGTACTTGGCCCAGAGGTGACCATGATCCTGCGGTGCACACCCCGATCAATCGGACAGAGGTTTGGATCCCTCCCTTGCTCTTACGACCAGGGAGGCACTCCAGGGTTGGACGAACACCAGTCTGTTCACCAAAAGACTCAGATTCCTCCCACCAACAAGAAGTGAGTCTTCCTATTGTTAAAGGACCGAGGGTTTGTATTACGTATCGGAACAATGACAATTTGTCGAAAATTGCATTTTTCCCTTTTTCCTACTATACAAACCTGAGGTCCTTTACATATAGTCCCACCTCATGCCACCCCTCACTCTGCAACTTTTTGCATGGGCTAAAGCAAAATTGATTCTTCACCTCTCGGGTGCGCGCGCGCGCGCACGATCGGACAAGCAGTTAAACTACCGTTCTCCCCTTGTTCGAAGCTTACGACCGTCCCAGCTGCCGCTAGTTACCTTCCTACTTATTTTTAAAGGACCTCTGGTTGTATAGTTAGGAAAAAATGCAATTTTCGACAAATTGTCATTTCAGAAATAGATTGCTCTTCCTTTCAGTTTTAGACCACAGAGGTTTTTTGTTTATATTTTTCCTTGACTTAAATGCGTGAATAAGTGGAAGGTTGCTTGCCTAGAATCTGCAGGTAGGGATAGCACTTGATTCTTTTCCCAATAGGCTCTTTGGTGATAACTACAAGAGTAATTCCCTAAGTACCGCTACAAGAGTAGTTTCAAAGTACCTCCTAAATTGCCCTTATTTGATCTCTGCTCACCTCACAAAGAATCTTAAAGGTCAGGGATATTAAAATTCCAGTTTTATATTATTCAACCTTTTTCTTACCTGGTGCTAACTGTTGCTTGAAGTTTGTGTTTTGTGGTTTCTCATTGACAGGTACCGTTAAGTTCCAAACTTTCTTTTTGTCTAGTGGACAACAGGTCAGAGTACTAAGTGTGCCTCATTAAATACTGAGGTTTGCAGTTACCACACATTCCTTGTAGAGGTAATATTTCATATCATTTAGGTGAAGAAAGTCTGAATTTTGTAAGTGTAAAGAAGTATGTTTTATATTTTCTTGAAGAATGCATCTAAATTTTTAAATAAAGTGCTTTGTCCTTATGTGTGACTCAAAATTCCATTTTGTTTTAATTGTTGAATATTGTATATAAGCTTTTAAATTTTTTGTTTTGTTTTAGGAGATCATCCTGTTGATAGCAACGGGAGTATAGCAGCAAGCAGTTTGTCCTTATACTTGTCTGCCATTCGACAGCATTCGCTTTCTTCTTTAGGAGTGCTCACACCAGTAGATGAGTAATGTAAAAACTTCTTGCTAAAATATTTTGTTTTACTTTCAGAAAATTACTTTAGGAAATTGTACCCTTTGGCTTTGATTTGCAGTTTAACCAGACTGAGTTAGAATTGTGAATTTTTATAGGGGTTGGCTGAAAGAAAGAACTCTTACAAGCTTGTATTTGTTATGCAGGAGATACAATGTTATGAAGTAGAAGCTTTTGTAGACCTTCAAGCCAGCCATTTCAAAGGTAAAAATTTTGGCAATGGGGCTAGGTAAATAAACTTACTGTGTATTAGTTATATGGAAAATTCTCATTAAAAACAAGAATCAAATAAAAACTTCTTTGTTCCGACACGGCATACAAACACTTCGGTCCTTTTACAATAGGAAGGTACTAGCGGCAGCTGGATAGGGTCGTAAGCTTTCGAACAGGGCGTTAGGTAGTTAACTGCTTGTCCGACAGGCGGCGCCGCGGCGCGCGGACTGGGAGGTAAACAAACCACTTTTGCTTTCGGCCTCACAGCGAGGTGGACGTGTGTGTTCGACGCTCTCTGCCCAAGTTCTTCGTCGTCGTTTGCTTTCTTGAGTATATGGTTGTGTTTGTGTATGAAAGAATTCATTGTAAGTACAATCATTTCTCTCTTTTCATATTAATTGAACTGCAATTAATTAATGATGGAATCTCCTCGCCTCGCTACCCCACGGAGACTATGCCCGGGTACCGAAGGGCGTAAATGCGGGAAGTTCCGCTCTTTCCCGGAGATAGACCCTCATATTTGTGTGCTCGGTTGTCGGGGGCGCGAATGCTCCCGAGCCGACCGCCTTGTAATGTTGTTTATTAATTGGTCGGAGGCGCAGTGGATTTTGTATGAGGGCAGGAGGAAGCGAAGGCCTGCAAAGGAGTCGTCGGAAAGCTCTCCCGCGACTCCTTTGTGACGGACACTTCGTCTTCTTTCCTGCCGCCCCCCCGCTCAACTTCCACGTCTCGCGCCTTCCCCTTCGGGGGGGGGTTTCTAGGTCCTTCTCCTCTCCTGACTTGTCGAGTGTGGAGGAGGGCGCTAGATACCCTGACGTCGAGTTGTACTCTGGGTCCTCTATCCGTTCGTCTTCGCGCGAACGGGTAGAGGATCCCCCTAATCACCCGACTTTTGCCTCCTCAGGTGCGGTTGCCGCGCAAGGATGACCTCGGACAGGTGTGGGCATCGTTGGGGCTGCAGGGCGTGCCGAGTGTCCAGGGGCTGCTCTACCATCTCGCTGGCTCCGTGGCGGTCACCCATGCAACGGTCACGACCACCACCACGACCATTACAACACCCGGCTACGCTTCACCTCCTCACCTGGTGTACACCCAGCACGCGGTCTCTGTGACACCCACTACATCGGTGCAGGGGCCAGTCGCCGTAACTCGGGGGAGTGTGATGCTGCCGCCTGTGTTTGCCGTGCTGCCGCGACCGGACTTCGTGTGCCCGAAGAGCTCGCCCCTGGACCTCCCACCGTACTAGGATGTCTCGTGCCGCTGGTCCGCCCATCTAGACCGCCTACACAGTCTGCCGTACCTGCCGTACCTGCCCAGCTGCTGTCCACGGACGTGACGTGGAACACGGCTGCCGTTCCTGTACCTGCTCCTGCGGTTTTCTGCCGTTCCTGTGATGCCTGCACCTGCTGATGTTGTTCCTGTTCCTGGCGCCGCTGCTTCCCCGATGCTGATCTGTTCGGACAGGTTGCGTCCGGCCCTGTTGCTTCGGCAACAGCAGCCCCGGCTCCGCTCTGGATGACAGATCTGACGTCGGTCCTGAGAAGGTTGACGAAGAAGAAGAAGAAGAGGAGGAAGGTGTCGTCGTCGTCTTCATCGTCTTCTTCGTCTTCGTCGTCGTCTGCCGCCTCTTCCCCTTCGTCTTCTAAGGCTCCCCTGCCGAAGAAGAAGAAGGTCGCCTCCCCCCCCCTAAGAAGTCTCCTTCGGGAACTTCTAAGGGCTCGTCTCGCTGGTGAGACGGGGGGTTCTTCCGCTGGTCACCCAGCTCCTTCGGGGGCAGGACCCGTCTCTTCTCCGCAAGGAAGAAGACTACGGGGACCAGAGGAGTGCCGGCTAACACCGGCACTTCCTCACCTGCTGTCAGTGGTTCGGCCACAGCAGCAGGGTCCGTCTCGGCCTCTCGTTCGCGAGAGGTACCGAGTGTACGGTCGCTTACCAGCGACCGTGCAGCCAGGAACCAGACCTCTGAGTTCGCTCAGCGTCAGGTTCACGGCACGGAGCGAAGACTGGTGACAGACCGCTAACACGGACTCTCACCAGACCAGCTCTCGCTCTCGCGGCGAGCAGCTGGCTACCCGGGCGGACGTGACGGTCCATGACCGGCCACGGGCTGAGGCGGGGAAGAGGTCCCCCCGTTCGCCGGCACCAGCCACGGCTGGTACCAGCGAACTGACGCACCGTGAGGATACGCACCGATCTCACCGTGACAGTGGAGCTCGCCGGTTCACACCTGACCGTCACTCTCACAGAGAGCGATTCGCGGTCGGCGACCAGCACCAGCTCCTTCTGACACACGAGACCGGAGCCGCTGTTCTCGGTCCAGCCGTTCTCCACGCGAGACGGCTCGACTAGGTCTGCAGCTCGATCGCCACCGCGGGTTGGCGATCGCCTGCAGTCTTCCAAGCCCGCTGGTTCTGCCAGCGAGCGAGGAAGGGAGCGTCAGGTCTGCCTCTTCCATACCTTCAACCTCCTCGGATTACACCGGTGGGGAGGGTCGAGGTATTGACGAGTGATCGTGAGGGGTGCGCCCCTCAAGATCCCACCACGGCGTCGTACGTACCAGGCACGGTTCTCGGACCAGCCAGGTCGTACGCACAGGTGGTTGGAGCAGACCGAGAGGGGTCTGTCGCTGTTCCTCTCCTTGAGGGAGGAGGGTCTCGGGAGTTGCCCCTGTTGAGGGACTGGACGGTCCGACTCCGCAGGAAGCAGTCACTCCTGAGATCCAGAGGAACTTTGCGAGGTTATTGCGCTGATTCGTCAGCACAACGACCTCACGGAAGGATCGCTGCTCCCACCCATTCGAGCCCACGTCCTGGCTCGAGTCGTTCTGGGCAACCGAAGAGGGAAACCCAGACCGACGGTGGGTTTGCCGCGTTCTGAGCTGCCGGACTCAGTGCTGGACCAGGTTGAATCGCTTGTCTCCGGACAAGACGGCTCGCTCAAGTCTGGCAGGTCGAGCAAGCTGCTTCCACCTCCTCTGCTGCGACAGCGGCGTTTTTTTACGTGCCATCTGAAGACCCGATGCCGCCCAAACAGGTGAACCCGGAGTTAGCCAGGCTGACTTCGGGTGTGTCTCTGCAGCAGCTCCTGTCCGAGAACCTGTGGTTCTCGCAGCAAGAGACATTCGGCCTGGAATCTACCGCCATGGCAGCTTTCCAGGCCGTCTCCTGGCTAGATCTGTGGTCCCTCACAGTATCTAAGGTCGCAGCCAACTCCGGGGGAATTTCTCCCGAAGATGACTCGGCCTTCACGGAGACTTTTTGCCAGTCTGGGGGAGGAGCCATCTCCTTCCTTGCCCACCAGACGGTGAACCTGTGGGCCAACCTGGTTCTCCGACGAAGGGACGCTGTCCTTACTCGGGTTTCCAGGGCGGCCGGGAGGGCGTGAAGCGGCGTTGGGACTTCGCAACGGACCTTTACGGAGTTCCACGTCTCTCTTCCCAGGAGAGATGGTGGACGCTGCGGTGGACAGACGGCGCACTGACGACAGTGACCGTCTGGTTCACCAGGCAGTCTCGAAGGCCTCTGGGCAGCCTTGGACTGCGGCCAAGTCTAACGGCTCGGCTAGCGCTCCTTCCAGTGGCTAAGACGGTAGCTGCGTCGAAGCCCCGGGGAATGACTCTGTCTTCTTCGACTTCTAGCAGGGGAGCCGTAAACCAGCCCTCCTCCCAGCCCTCCTCCTCCCGTGGAGGCTCTGGGAGGAAGTCGAAGAAAGGGGGGAAACGCTAGGGACGGCGTTCCCCCTCACCTGCTGTCCGGAAGTGGGGGGGTGCCTGGCCAGCCATTGGGCAACTTGGCAGCGCTACGGCGCCGAGACCTGGATTGTAGATGTCCGTTCGGGAGGGAGATCTATTACCCTTCGAATCTCGGTCACCCCTCACCTCCAACCCGGTCCAACAGCAGGCGTACGTTCCAGGGGCATCGAAGGACGTAGCATTGAGACAGGAGATCAAGACCATGCTGAGCAAGAGAGCTGTAGAAAATCGTCACGGATCAATCACCGGGCTTTTACAGTCGACTCTTCCTGGTGGAAAAGTCTACGGGAGGGCTGGCGCCCGGTGATAGATCTCTCTCCCCTGAACCGGTTTGTTCGCCAGACCCGGTTCACGATGGAGACGGCACGCTCAGTGCTCGACTCTATCAGGGAGAACGATTTCATGCTTTCAGTGGACTTGAAGGATGCGTATTTCCAAATACCCATTCATCAGTCCTCCAGAAAGTACCTCCGCTTCATCCTCGACGGGACGGTGTACCAGTTCAGGCCACTTTGCTTCGGTCTCTCACCGCCCCACAGGTGTTCACGCGAGTGTTCACTCTGGTGTCTGCTTGGGCCCATTCGCACGGGATACGTCTGATGAGGTATCTCGACGATTGGTTAGTCCTGGCGAGCTCCCGCTCGCAGTTGCTACAGGACAGGGATCGACTGCTCGAGTTCTGTCGCGATCTGGGGATCGTTGTGAACTTCGAAAAGGCCGATCTCGAGCCCAAGCAGAGGATGAAGTACCTGGGGATGCTGATCGACACGGTAGCATGGCGAGTCTTCCCCGCAGACTCGCGGATTAGCAAATTCTGGGAGGCAGCCAACCAGTTCCTGTCTCGGCAGGAACGGGTAGCTCAGCGATGGCCAAGTCGTGATCGGACACCTGTCGTCACTCGGGAAGGCAGTCCCTAACGGGCGTCTTCACCTGCGGTCTCTTCAGGGAGACTAAAGGAGAGTTGGTCACAGGCGACGGATCCCCAAGCTTTCCATTGTCACTGACACAGGAGGTGAGGCAGGACCTAGCCTGGTGGCTGGACGACAGGAACCTCTTAAGAGGAGTGCCTCTGCGCACTCTCCCCCCGGACATGCAGCTGCTCTCAGACGCATCGACCGAGGGATTGGGGCGCACACCTGGAGGAGTTGCTGACTTCAGGAGTGTGGTACGAGAACGACAAGCACCTTCACATCAATGTACTGAAACTCAAGGCAGCGTTCCTCGCTCTCCAAGAGTTCCAGGACCGCTTGATGGGACACTCAGTGGTGTTGATGTGCGACAACACCACGGTGGTGGCTTACGTCAACAAACAGGGGGGGCCTAGTGTCTCTCCCGTTGTACCAGTTGACTCGGCAGGTGCAGATGGGCCGAGGCCACACTCAATAGAGCTGTCGGCACGCTACATTCCAGGGAAGGAATGTAGTAGCAGACACGCTCAGCCGTCGGGATCAAGGGATAGGGACCGAATGGTCTCTACACCAGGACGTGGCGGAAAGGCTCTTCGACCTGTGGGGGCGACCAGTCGAGGATCTGTTCGCCACCCGGCACAACAGGAGCTCCAGGTGTTCTTCTCGGCCGTGCCGGACCCATGGGCAGCTGCAGAGGAGGCTCTTCAACACCCGTGGGACAACCTTTTCGCCTATGCCTTTTCCCCCGTTCACCCTGATTCGCAAGGTGATCAGTCGAGCACTGGTCACCCCGCCCGAATCTCAGGATGATCCTGATGGCTCCCAAATGGCCACAGGCCATTTGGTATCCGGACCTGCTGGCTCTTCTCGCAAGAGAAACCGAGAGAGGATTCCCCCTTGGCACAACCTTCTCGCCCAGCCACACGTGAGCTGGTACCACCGAGCAGTCCAGTCCCCTACGTCTTCACGGCTGGCTGTTATCCAACATCTCTTGCGAACGAGAGGCTTTTTTCGTATGCGCAGCAACAGAGAGGCTGGAAAAACGTCCGTCAGTCCTCTGCAGCTGTGTACCAGGGGACGTCGGCCGTCTTCGTGTTGGTGTCGTAGACGTGGGGGCCTATCTTCCTCTCAGAGCCACTCTTCAGCAGGTAGCGGATTTCCTCGTTTTTTCTTCGCCGAGAGAAGCTCCTCTCAGTTCCCACAGTCAAAGGATACAGAGCCGCCTTGACGCTCGTCCTGAAACTGACGGGATTGGACATCCGAACGCGTTCGAGATCTCCTTACTTAGGAGGAGCTTCGAAAGGTCTTGCCCACCCAGGGAAACTCACAAGCCCCTCTTCTGCTGGACCTGGCATCGGCGAAGAGAGTACGGGAACTTCATGCCGATAATGATGCGGATGAGATGCTGCTTTGTCCTGGGAGGACGCTACGGCGCTATCTGAAGAGAACTCGACACCTCGGGCCTGAGTGTCGACGCCCTCTTCGTTAGACACCGGGGTCACCAAGAAAGAAGTATCAAAGAACACTCTTTCGTCCTGGCTGCGTGAGGTCATCAGGAGGGCGTATGAGGCTGATGGTAGTGACGACATCCGTACGTCCCGTCCGAGAGCTCACGAAGTCCAGAAGTATTGGCCCCTCGTTGGCGTTTCGTAAGAAACTTCTCCGTGGCGCAGGTATGGAAGGCAGGGGTCTGGTACAACCAGACCACGGCACCTTCCTTATACCTTTTGGATATTGCCCACAGGTCCTTGGATCGGTTTCCTTAGGACCCGTGGTGGCTGCTCAACACGTTCATCTAGCTAACCCAGACCCTAGCAGCTGAACAGCATCAGGTCCTGGTGTGACTGTATGAATAGATAGTAAATGAGGAAAAGTGACTGGCTTCTCTCTTATCTTTTTTTTCTACCCCCCTATACCTGTGGGTAGAGGGATACGGTCATCACCTTGCTGGATAAGGACGATGATGCCGGCGAGCTATATTGGACAGAGGCCCCATCCTATCCCTTTCACTAGGGATAGGGAGCAGAAATATCCACCACTTCCTTCTACAAGGGGGGGAAGTGGATGCCTACAAGAGTCAAAACCATGACTTTATCTTTGCTCCTGTACAGGAACAAGTTCTTACATTGCTGGTACGAAGAGATACGCTTGCCTCTCTCTTAGTTACTCGGTCCAGAGGTCTGACCATTGA
>NC_087220.1:2510343-2530343 GCF_015104395.2 Macrobrachium nipponense
AAAAAGGGACTCTCTCTCTCTCTCTCTCCTTCTCTCTCTCTCTCTCTCTCTCTCTCTCTCTCAAAATATTCTTAAATTGTAAGGTAGCTTCAAGTATAAAAGAGTCTCTCTCTCTCTCTCTCTCTCTCTCTCACTCAAAATATTCTTAAATTGTAAGGTAGACCTTCAGTATAAAAGTCTCTCTCTCTCTCTCTCTCGTAGTAGCCATCTTGCTTGGTGAGACGTACCCGCGTGAAGTCACAATAATCAACAGATATCACAAGTTTAACATACGACTAGAATTTGAGAAATATCTAGAAGTGTTCGTGAACTATCGGTGATAAGATTAGTGTGAAAATAGTAGGATAAAGCGTCTTCTAAGTTAGTTTATCAAGTGTAATACTATAAATCAGAACAAGATGGCAGTAAGTTCCAACTGCGGGAAAAGGTGGCGTAATTTGGCGTGTTTAGCAGATTCGCATACGATGAGGTAGCAGGAAGGGAACTGGCATTTCTCATCTATGAAATCAGCAACAGTCCTAACCAAAAAAGATACAAAAGCATTCATAGATATATTAGAAGGATATAATCCTTCAAACTGGAACAAATCTAATGAAACATCTTGAAAATAATTGAATTGAAGTTCCAAATAAAATCCAAGTGGTCAAGAGACTCATAAAGAAAATATACATAAACCAACATATTCCGACAAAAAGAAAATGAATAAGGTGAATCTTGTGAATATACTAATTGATGCATTAGGAAAAAAGAATGCCAAAAGCATGCAAACTGTGTAGGTTTGGTATAGCATAGTCAATCCACAAAACCTAATCAGAAAATGTGCTGCATGCAACATTCCGACCCATCCACAGTGTGCTGAGGTAATACAAGATTTGAGAAAAGATACAAGAATTTTTGTTCGTTCAACATGTCTATCATGGATAGACAATGTTTATTAAATCAAGATTGAATGTACAAATAGTTGAGGATGAAGAAGAGAGAGAGAAGAAGAAGAAGAGAAGAAGAGAAAACGGAAGAGAAGTAAACAAAAATGAAATGACAGAAAAAATAAGGAAACAAGAACAAGATAAAAGTATGGATGCAGATACTCATTGATACTACATATGAGGCAATAAAGCAGCATACCTACGAAGAAAATAAATTACGATATGACAACAGAAAAGCAAATCCCGAAGAGGCTCTACCCAGATCTATACAATGACGGGAAAGAGGAAAAAATAGACAAGAAAGACAAAATCTGCAACCCTTTGAAAAGAGGGAATTGCAGATTTGGAGAAAGATGTTACTACAAACATCCTAAGATATGTCAAAACTATGAAATATATGGTAAATGTGCATATTTAGATGGATGGGGATGATTGCAGAGATCTGCATCCAAAAATATGTAAAACCTAAAAGAAGGAAAAGGAGGTGTAAGTTCGACAAAAAATGCAAATATATGCACCCTGTAGCCATGAATCATAATCAATAAATAACCAACCAAGTATAAAATCCAAAATAAGAAAGAAACAAATAAAGAGAGAAATCAAGAATATCAGGTAAAAGAGAAAAGCAAACCACCAATGAGATATGCAGAGGTGTCAGCAAAAAATTTCAAAGCATCAGCTCCGAAATTCTACTCAAGAGATAATAACTGTATTTATTATGCAAGAGGATATTGCAGAAACGGAGAAAATTGCAGATTCAGACACAAAATTAATAATTATGATGAAGGAAGATCAAATATTATGGAAAAGTTGGATTTTTTAATGTCAGAATTTCTTGAAATGAAAAAAGAACAACATACAGAACAGGAAAGAGACATGGGAAAATCCTTATTACTATCAGTATTAAATGAAGGAGAAAACACGCAAACCATCATAGTGATGAATGCGCAGGGTTTAGTTACGAGTAACTCAAAAAGAAAAATAGAGTACTTAGAGAACTAACCCAAAATGAAAAGAAAATAGATATAATGAATATAAGTGAAACCTGGTATTTCCAAGAGACTGGGAATGATGATCAAATAAAAGGGTTCCAAACTTATAGATCAGATAGAAAAAATAGGAATCAAGGGGGAACCGCAATATATGGGAAAGACAAAAAACAAGGAAAAATATATGAGAAATATAGTAACTCAGAATGTGAACTAATAGCGGTAGAATTTGAATCTGAAAAATTGATGAACATAGTAATATATAGACCTCCTAATACTAAAGAGTTTGACTTAATAATTGAAAAATTGGATGAAATATGTAGAAATCACAAGGACTGGACTATTCTCCTATCTGGTGACTTCAACTTTCCTTTCGTAGAATGGAAAGAACGAATAGGAGATTGTGGTTGTACTTATACATATAAAAAAGAGAGTAATAGTAGTGCAGAAGATAAGAGGCAATTTGAAAAGCTATTAGATATGCTACTAGATACAACATTCAACAAATAAATCACCTGCCAACAGAAGGAAAATACTTTAGACCTAGTATTTGTGAACGAGATGAATTATGTTAAAGAAATAATAGTTTATAATGCGAGTATTTCAGACCATAATGTCATAGAAGTTAACAGTTCAGTTCCAAAGCAAGTGAAAATAGAGATAAGCAAGCGAAATGAAAAAGTGGGAAGGATATGGAAAATACAACTTCTACAGTAAAAAATATAAAATGGTCAGAAATTAATGAAGAATTAAACAAAGATTGGGATAACATTTTCGTAAGTGATGACAATAAGGTAAATACGGAGATATTATATAAAATATTGGAGATAATAGTGGAAAAATATATACCGAAGAAGAAAAGTAAACATCATTCATGCATACCAAGAGACAGAAGGATCTTGTTCCAGAAAATCAGAAAGTGGAAAAAAGGTCTTGCAAAAGAAAAAAATGCATGGAAAGTTATAGAACTAAAAAGTAAGATAGAAAATGCAGAACAAAAGATTATACAATCAAAAGAAAATGAAAAACGGGACTTGGAAGAAAAAACCCTATTAAATATCAAGCAAAACCCCAAACTATATACTCATATGCGAAGAAGATGAATAAAAGAAGAATAGAAATAGGCCCTCTGAGAATTGAAGGGAGATTAAACGAATGAGAAAAAGGAAATTTGCAACATACTGGCAGAACGATATAAGAGAGAATTCACCCCTAGAATAGATAATGAAGATAATGATATAGAAGTAAGGGATGAAAATAGTGAATATTTAGCTGACATAGATATTAATGAAGCTGATATTGTGCAGGCTATTAATGAAATTAAAAATGGAGCTGCTGCAGGGCCTGATGGAATTCCTGCTATTTTGTTAAAGAAAGTAGTTCATTCTATCGCAAAGCCACTTGCAATTATTAAGACAAAGTGTAGATACAGGCAAGATATATGATGAGCACAAATTAGCATATATTACCCCTACTTTCAAAAGTGGATCAAGACTAGAGGCAAGTAATTATAGGCCTGTGAGTCTAACATCACATATTATGAAAGTGTATGAAAAGGGTAATGAAGAAAAATATTATGAAACATTTAATAAAAAATAATTTTGTTTAATAAAGGACAACATGGTTTCGTACCCGGAAAAAGTACACAAACCCAACTGTTAGTCCACCGTGAAAACATATTCAAAAATATGAAAAGCGGAAATGAAACAGATGTGGTTTATTTAGACTTTGCAAAAGCTTTTGATAAAGTAGGTAGGCCCAATAATGTATATTAGCGAAGAAAAAATTAGAAAAACACAATATCGTGGATAAAGTAGGAAGATGGTTAAAAGAATTTTTACACAACAGAAAAACAGATAGTTATTGCAAACGACGAGAAATCGGATGAAGCCAAGGTAATATCCGGTGTGCCGCAAGGTACGGTGTTAGCTGCAATACTGTTTGTTATTATGATTGAAGACATAGACAATAATGTTAAGGATTCGGTAGTGAGTAGTTTCGCAGATGACACAAGAATAAGTAGAGAAATTACTTGTGATGAAGATAGGAACGCTCTACAAAGAGACCTTAACAAAGTATATGATTGGGCAGAGGTAAATAGGATGGTATTTAACTCTGATAAATTTGAATCAATAAATTATGGAGACAGAAAGAAAGCTATATGCATATAAGGGACCTAATAATGAGACCATCACAAATAAGGAAGCAGTTAAAGACCTTGGTGTGATGATGAAAATATGGGACATGTTATGACAATGATCAAATAGCAACTCTGTTGGCAAAATGTAAAGCAAAATGGGAAATGTTGTTACGGCACTTCAAAACAAGAAAAGCTGAACACATGATTATGCTTTATAAAACATATGTTCGTAGTCCACCCCTTGAATATTGCAATATGATATGGTACCCACACTATCAAAAGGTATATGCACAAATAGAGAGTGTACAAAGGTCCTTTACAGCTAGAATAGAAGAAGTTAAGGACCTAGACTACTGGGAAAGACTACAATTCTTAATTATATAGTCTAGAAAGGAGAAGAGAACGCTACATGATAATTCAGGCATGGAAACAGATAGAAGGAATAGTACAAAAAAATATCATGGAACTAAAATATCAGAAAGAGCAAGCAGAGGTAGATTAATAGTGCCCAAAACTATACCAGGAAAAATAAGGAAAGCACACAGGACATTAATCCACTACGCACCAGCATCGATAATGCAGCGTCTATTCATGCGTTGCCAGCTCATCTGAGGAATATATCAGGAGTGAGCGTAGATGTGTTTAAGAATAAGCTCGACAAATATCTAAACTTGCATCCCAGACCATCCAAGATTGGAAGATGCAAAATATACCGGAAGATGTACTAGCAACTCTCTGGTAGACATTAGAGTGCCTCACACTGAGGGACCTGGGGCAACCCGAACAAGATGTAAGGTCTGTAAGGTTAGGTCTCTCTCTCTCTCTCTCTCTCTCTCTCTCAGAAAATATTCTTAAATTGTAAGGTAGACCTTCAAGTATAAAAAAGTCTCTCTCTCTCTCTCTCTCGCTCTCTCTCACACAAAGTATTCCTCAAACTGTAAGGTAGACTATTCAAGTATAAAAAAAACTCTCTCTCTCTCTCTCTCTCTCAATCTCTCTCTCTCTCTCTCTCTCTCTCTCTACACACACAAAATATCTTAAATTGTAAGGTAGACCTTCAAGTATAAAAAAACGTCTCTCTCTCTCTCTCTCTCTCTCTCTCTCTCTCTCTCCCTCACACACACAAAATATTCTTAAATTGTAAGGTAGACATTCAAGTATAAAAAAGTCTCTCTCTCTCTCTCTCTCTCTCTCTCTCGTCTCTCTCTCTCTCTCTCTCTCTCACACACACAAAATATTCTTAAATTGTAAGGTAGACATTCAAGTTATAAAAAAAGGTCTCTCTCTCTCTCTCTCTCTCTCTCTCTCTCTCTCTCTCTCTCTCTCTCTCCTCTCTCTCTCTCTTGGGGTCTTGAACATTTCCACCAAACATCTCCCAACCCCCCCCTAGCGAGCAGGCTCCTCATCGCTGCCCCCCCCCCCCAACCCCCATCCTCACTTAAATTTCCCTCAAGTAACTTTATGATGGCCAGGAATAGTTGGACACACCGTCGTCGTCTGCCTAGAAAAATCGCGTCATTAGGGATGATATTGCAATTCTCCATCGTCGTAACTCTGCCTTGTGGCGAGCGGGAGAATTTATTTATGCACATTCCCTGGGTCCTTATACTTCTTCATGTGGCGCCTTGCCTTGCTGCTAGGAGCGTTCCAGAGAGGAGCTCCTCCTCCTCCTCCTCCTCCTCCTCCTCCTCTCTCTCTCTCTCTCTCTCTCTCTCTCTCTCTCTCTCTCATCTCTCTCTCTCTCTCTCTCGTAATCTATACCTCTCTCACTTCTTATCTGTATTTCAATAAATATGTTTATACATGATACAAATATACTATGATAATTTTTTTTTTATCTATATACTTAACCACAGAAACTAACCGTACCAGAGAGAGAGAGAGAGAGAGAGAGAGAGAGAGAGAGAGAGAGAGAGAGAGAGAGAGAGCAGTAACTGGCAAGGAATCAGAAAATCGGTAAAGAATTAACACACACACACACATATATATATAGATACAAATATTCTATGCTAAATTTTCTCTATTTTTCATATACAGAACCTAATCGGAGAGAGAGAAGAGAGAAGAGAGAGAGAGAGAGATAGAGAGAGGAGGAAATGAGGCAAAGACTCAGAAATCGTCAAAGAATTAAGATATATATATATATATATATATATATATATATATAGATATAATATATATACACATACATACACACACACACACACACACACATATATATATATATAATATATATATATATATATATATATATATATATACACCACAGGCACAATCAATCATCAATTCTTACATTTAACATCAACGAATAACTACAGAATCCGGACTTATGCACCACACATTTCTTGGTCTTTTTTTTGACTCCCAAAATGTATACCAGACTCCTGATGGGTCTCGACATCTAAAATACAAAGGCAACAGCGGTCATAGTCCTTTGTTAAAAGCACGAGAGAGAGAGAGAGAGAGAGAGAGAGAGAGAGAGAGAGAGAGAGAGAGAGAGAGCACGTCAACACCACTCATTCTTTTTCCTAAAAGAACAGCTGGATTGCGGGGAAATTCAAGAGTCCCTCAGTTTACTAAAAGAACGGCACCCTAGTGCCTCGGCACTGTGTGTGTGTGTTTGTGTGTTCGTCTCTCTCTCTCTGTACAAGTTGTGACGCCGCCAACAAAAATAGTTGAAACGCTTTTGTCTTCAAGAAAACTTCCTTTCACGAAACTTCTGATGGCTATTTCTGATTTTATTTCTCCTTCCGAGTCGCTGGGAGGAGCTTCAGTGATAGCCCATAAAATACCAAAGACTACTTTTTTTGTCTCTTCTATAAAATAAGCACTTTTTTCTGTCCGCCTCAGATCTTAAAAACTACAGAGGCTAGAGGGCTGCAAATTGGTATGTTCGTCATCCACCCTCCAATCATTAAACATACCAAATTGCAGCCCTTTAGCCTCAGTAGTTTTGATTTTGTTAAAGGTTAAAGTCCATGGCCCGTGTGTGCTTGTTCATTATGAAGAGGTTTCATCTGCTGAATAATAATATAATAATAATATTTACGGCCACTACCATATTCTGACTACTAGCAGACCACTTTCAAGTACACTTACAAAAGCACCAGTACTTAAATCACATCGGGGATCTCAAACAAGACGCGTTCCTAAGAGAAAACATCGAGCGATAAAGCGCCACGTCAAGGCAATTAAGAACGACGGAAGAAAGCACAATAGCAGTATAGCGGAATATTCCGCTTGTTTGACAAATCCTCTGTTTGTTCGCCGTCAAAACAGAGCTAGCTCTCTCTCTCTCTCTCTCTCTCCTCTCTCTCTCTCTCTCTCTCTCTCTCTCTTTCTCTGTTTGAATCAGCCTGTGTCGGTGATCGAGAGCGCAAACAGTGTAAACAATGAATCCGCCTCGAGAAAAAGCTATGAATTCCAAACAAAGATCTGGAACAAGAAGGAAGGAAGGAAGGAAAGAGACGAGAGAATTCTATCTATTTATTTTTTACTGTTTTTTTTATAAGTAGGAACCCTCTTTTTTTTCTGTGTTCCCCTTTACTTATTCTTACTTCTTCCTAATGAACACCTTAGTACTCTTTGGAAGCTTAAAAGAATTTTAAGTCAGTGGCCCCGTTGGTGGGCTTGTTCCATAAGAATAGGGTTCATCTTCTACTGAATAATAATAATAATAATAATAATAATAATAATAATAATAATAATTTGAAGGTAGTTTGAATTTCAAGTCAATGGCCACTTTGCTTTGGTGGGCTTGATCCATATGAATAGGGTTATTCATCTAGTGAATAATAATAATAATAATAATAATAATAATAATAATAATAATAATAATAATAATAATATATCTAAAATTCGGTCCGGTGCGTCTCATAGGGAGAATCATGTCCGTATTCGTTTAATTAGACCTCAGGGATCCTATCTATCGATCCCAAAGATCCTCTTATAGTTCTGTATCCTATAAATCGACTCGGGTCCTTTCTTTTTTTTTTTTTTTTTTTTTTTTTTTTTTTTACTCTCTGGTCAAATCAAGTACTTTTTTTTTATTTTAATTTTTTTTACACTCAAATATTAATAAGAACCAAAAGGTCTAGAGTCAGATGGGGAATCCGCCCGGGACCAGGTGCACCAAACTCAACTCGAGGTATATTGACAAAAGTTTGAAACGAACCTATTCAGTAGTTTTTACTGGACCAGATTTTTGGGGGGGCGGGGGGGGGGGGACGAGGTGGGGGAGGGTGGTAGCTGCGTTCAACTGGTTGGAAAAGAGAGAGAGAGAGAGAGAGAGAGAGAGAGAGAGAGAGGAGAGAGAGAGAGAGAGAAGAGAGAGAGAGAGAGAGAGAGAGAGGTTGTAAAGACGTAAATGAAGAATCTGTTACTCCATTATGGTTAAAATTTTTTCGCAAATAATTTTATCTGTAATTTTGACGACGTTGCAATTATTATTATTATTATTATTATTATTATTGTTATTGTTATTGTATTGTTAGTGTTATTGTTTATGTTATTGTATTATTCAGAGATGGATGAACCCTATTCATATGGAACAAAGCCAAAAATTAAGGCGTTCATTAGGAAGAATTAAGAGAAGGTAAAGGGAATACAGAAAGGGGAGATAACTCTTATTAAAAAAGAAAAAATAAATAATCAAAATGTATTATAATGCAAGAAGAACATGATCAGGGTAGCAATCCATTGTACCTTCGCTTCAACTTCTGAAAAAGATCCAATTGCGGGACTTCCTCTGGGAGGATGTGATGAAGAAACGACCTCGGGAACTGAGGAGCTCCAGATGAGAGAGCAGTCATAAAAAGACAACTGCGAATAACATAGCGAACAGATAAACCAAAAAAGAAACTTGTAATAACAAAAAAACGTGAACCGAGAAATAAAAACGATTTAAAAGTTCCCGATAGGAAAGTCGAAATGCAAAAGAGAACTGCGAATAACATATATAACAGATAAAACCGAAAAGGAAATTGTTAATAAAAACGTGGACCGAGAAATAAAAACTATATAAATAAAAAAAGTTGGAACACAAAACAGTTAACAATTATGTGAAGTTATAAAAGTTATTAATTCAAACTTAATAAGAGCGTAATGAGAATAATGACCAAAGGTATAAACTTGATATTCAAATAAAATTAAATTACAAAAAAAAACAGTAAACAAATCACGTAAGAAATGACGGCACGAAACTCTGCAGAGAAATAGTCTTCTTATTTCTCTCTTTAACAAATGATTCTCAGGAGAGAGAGAGAGAGAGAGAGAGAGAGAGAGAGATAGAGAGAGAGAGAGAATCTGAATTTAATCAGACGGTCTATTATTCGTCAATTTTTCATAAGTTGTATTTAGAGAGAGAGAGAGAGAGAGAGAGAGAGAGAGAGAGAGAGAGAGAGAGAGAATCTGAATTTAATCGGATGGTCTCCTTTTTTTTTTTTTTTTTTTTTTTCATAAGCTTTATTTCAACAATTTCACACTCACAGCTGATCCCTGATCTCTCATAACCTACCGAGAGCAGCCAGATTCGCTGAGGAGCTGAAGCACCAATATGCAGTAAAAGCGCCTCATCTGTCCAGCTTTCTCAAAAATTCCAGAGGTCCTTAATTCCTCCTCAAAAAGCTGGACGTGGAAAAGTCTCCCTTTAGAGGAAGTCGTGCAGTTTAGAACTTCTTTAGAAGTTTAAGCGAAAATGCAATGCATTACGCATCTATTACTATTTTTCTTGGATGTTGATACATTATTTATTTATTTATCTATTTATTTTCTTGTCCTGGTGAGTAGGATCTCCGCTTTCAGTGTTTTTCTCTACCTCCTCTTACTTCTTCCTAATGAACACCTTAATATTCTTTGGAAGCTTCAAGAATTCCAAGTCAGTGGCCCCTTTGGTGGGCTTGCACCATATCAATAAGTTTCATCTACTGAATAATAATAATAATAATAATACTAATAATAATAATAATAATAATAATAATATAATAATAATTAATAATAATAAGGTTGACATATCTCAGTTAGGTCGAACGATTGGATTTTATTGGAAAAAAAAAAAAAAAAAAAAAAAAAAAAAAAAAAAAAAAAAAACTCAGTGGGGCTAGTCAAATTCTCGTGGGTATATCCGTAGAGTTTCTTGCAGATAGAATTCTATCTGCAATAACTCTACGGAATATACCCGAAAATTTGACTACCTCCACTGATTTTTTTTTTTTTTTTTTTTTTTTACCAATAAAATTCAATCGTTCGACCTAATGAGATATGTCAACCTTCGGTGTGTTGCTCACCAGTTAAGCAACAATGAGAAAGTAATAATTAGAAAAATAGAGAAGAACCTATATAAAATTAATGCAGCTAAGACAGCAATCACTTCTAATAAAACATGTTTAAAGAGGGTTTACTTCCAGCATACAATAATAATAATAATAATAATAATAATAATAATTAATAATAATAATAATAATTGTTAAAGAGGATGGCAGCATCAGTGGAATTGATTTTATATATGGTCTCTTTTCAATTCTACTTATTATTCGCTTCTCATCAGGGCTGATATTCGCTAATAGCTGGCCGATGTTCATATTCTGGTTAAGGAAATGTCAGAATACGAACATCGGCCACCTATTAGCAAATATCAGCCCTGATAAGAGAGAATTATAAGAAGAGTTGAAAGACCATATATATAAAATCAATTCCAATGATACTGCCATCCTCTTTTAAACAAAACATGTTTGAGAGAGGGTCTCATACCTTCAAATAATAATAATAATAATAATGATAATAATAATAATGATAATAATAATAATAATAATAATAATAATAATAATAATAATAACTAATAATAATAATAATAATAATAATAATAATAATAACTAATAATAATAATAATAATAATAATAAATTTACTACCCGATCATTCAACTGCAAATAGGGCGATGAAGAATCATTATATCTGTTTTACGAAAAACATAATAAAAAAAAATACTTTTAACATATTTCAAGGCTCCCACGAAGACGCCGTTAAAGGAACATCAAAACGGCACTGGATAATGACTTGAAAAAAAAAAAAATAACCCCAAATGAAAAAAAAAACCCCTGGGAATACTTCTCTCTACCCCCGCCCCCTTTTTCGGGAGAAAAAGATGACGTCATCATCATCACCGTCAACGGCCTTACGTAATGACGTTGTCTGTGAGAGAGAGAGAGAGAGAGAAGAGAGAGAGAGAGAGAGAGAGAGAGAGAGAGAGAAGTAGTGCAGCGCTGAGATAGAGATTGTACAAGAGTGTACTTGAGAGAGAGAGAGAGAGAGAGAGAGAGAGAGAGAGAGAGAGAGAGAGAGAGAGAGAGAGAGACATTTTGAAAGAGACGTGGACGTCGTATCATTAACTAACCTTATACACACGTGGAGAAACAGGGTGATAGCCCAGGTGATCTCGAGGAACAGCAGAGACAGAGACAAGACCCTGAAAAACGAGAACAAAATAGATGAAATAACTTATCTAATTCAAACTCTCTAACATCCACAAAATCAGCCTCTATAAGGGCTGTATTGAAATTAAAACTACAAAAAGATAAAATAAATAAAACCAAAAAAGATGACAAATCAAATTAAAACCACAAGAGATGAAAACAAATTAAAATTAATACCACAAGATAAGCAAAATTTTAATTCAAAACAAAGAAGATAAAAGATTTAACATTAAAACCACCAGATACACATTTTTAAAAATAAAACCACAGGAAAAAAATATTTTAAAATTAAAAAATTTTTTTTTATTAAAACCACAAAAGATAAAAAAATAATGATTAAATCTAAAGCTACAGAGAAAATTTTTTTCTTTGCTATTTTTAAAATACGACGATAACATTATTGATTCATGGGGGGAGTTTTCAGTATTAGATAAGCGTCACTAACGTTAAAGATTATTATTATTATTATTATTATAATTATGAAACCTACTCATACGGAACAAGCCCACCAAAGGAGCCACTGACTTGAAATTCAAGCTTCCAAAGAATATTAATTTATTATTATTATTATTATTATTATTATTATTATTATTATTATTATTATTATTATTATTACTAGGAAACCTATTCATACGGAACAAGCCACCAAAGGGGCAAACTGACGTGAAAATTCAAGCTTCCAAAGAATATTGATTTTATTATTATTATTATTATTATTATTATTATGATTATTATTATATTATTATTATTATATTATTATTATTATTTATTAATACAGAAAAAAAACGAAATAAGCAAGAAATGAAAACTTAACAAGAGCTATAAAAAGAGCCAGAATCATCATTCCAAAACTGGACCCAGTATCTAAATGACCAAACCTCTTTTAATAATTCTCCACCACCTTCCCCCCTTATCTCCCCTCACTCTAATTCAACCCCGCCCACCGACATATCCAACCCCGCCCGAAACACCCACTTCCCTTTTGGCAAGGAGCAAACGAGGCGATGAAATGAGCTGATAAGGGCGGGCTGTGAGGAGAAGAAAGGGAGAAATAAAATACAACAGAAGGAAAGAATAATACACGAAAACATAGAAATTCTTGTAAAACAAAAACATAAAACAAAACAGTAAAAACTTCGGCGCTGTCGAAATTCTTATATAAAATATATATACTATATATATATATATATATATATATATATAATATATATATATATATATATATAATATATTATATATAAAAGTTTAACTTGGGCGCTGTCGAGTTTTCTGTACATCGTATGACCAAGGCCGCCGAAAACGAACCCATCTTTCGGTGGTCTCATTATATTTGTTTGTTTGTTTTGTTTGTATGGTGCTTTAAGTTGCATGGAACCAGTAAGGTTATTCAGCAACGGGACCAACGGCTTGACGTGACTTCCGAACTACGTCGAGAGTGAAATTCTATCACCAGAAATACACATCTCTCACCCATTAATGGAATGCCCAAGAATCGAGCTCACGACCACCGGTGGCACGCCATCGCCATACCGACCACGCCACTGAGGTACTGTGGTCTCATTATAACACTGTGTGAACAGCGGCCCATCGAACTTTAAAACAAAGGCGCAGTGTTGGCCTGGCCTATATCGATGCCAGACGCACGATCATGGTTAACATTAAACATTAAATAAAATGTAAACTACTGAGGCTACAGAGCTGCAATTTGGTATGTTTGATGATTGGAGGGTGGATGATCGACATCCCAATTTGCAGCCCTCTAGCCTCAGTCGTTTTTAAGATCTGAGGACGAACAGAAAACATTGCAGACGGACAGACAAAGCCGGGAAA
The DNA here is from genome assembly GCF_015104395.2 of Macrobrachium nipponense. Lineage (NCBI taxonomy): Eukaryota > Metazoa > Arthropoda > Malacostraca > Decapoda > Palaemonidae > Macrobrachium > Macrobrachium nipponense. The sequence goes on from NC_087220.1 coordinate 2,523,696, forward strand.
GTAGTTGTCTTTTCAGAAAACTAAAAATAAGAATTGATATAAGAGAAATAAAAAAAAAAGTGACAAAGATTTTCTGCTGAAATAAAACAAGAAAAAAGTAAAACAAAGCAAATTAAAATGCTTATATACACATTTATCAGAATACTTTTTCGTACATAACAGTTTATCAGAATGCTTATACAAATACTAATGAGAGAGAGAGAGAGAGAGAGAGAGAGAGAGAGAGAGAGAGAGAGAGAGAGAATACATAAATATATGATGAAAACAATACTATCCTAATGTCAAACACAACGACACCACACACACACACACACACATATATATATATATATATATATATATATATATATCTATACTAATATAATACTATTATATATATATATATATATATATATATATATATATATATATATATATATATATATATATATATAATCTACATACAGTGAGAAAATGAGAGAGAGAGAGACAGAGAGACAGAGAGAATGAATGTCATTTTTTTATACTTGAAGCTCCCAACACTCAGTTGAGGGATATTTTGTTAAGAATGGGAGAGAGTGAGAGAGAGGAGAGAGAGAGAGAATGTCATTTTTTATACTTGAAGCTCCCAACCACTCTTTGAGGGAATTTTGGTTAAGAAATGAGAGAGGTGAGAGAGAGGAAGAGAGGAGAGATGTCATTTTTTATACTTAAAGCTCTAACTTGCAGTTGAGGGATATTTTGTCAGGAAATGAAGAGAGAGAGAGAGGAGAGAGAGAAGAGAGAGAGAGAACTATCCTTTATTATATATGAAGGTCTACATACAATCTAGGGATATTTTGTGTGTGTGTGTGTTTGTGTGTGAGAGAGAGAGAGAGAGAGAGAAAGAGAGAGAGAGAGAGACCTTACAGACCTTACAGTTCGTCGGGTTGCCCAGGTCCTCAGTGTGAGGCACTCTAATGTCTACCAGAGAGTTGCTAGTACATCTTCCGGTATATTTTGCATCTTCCAATCTTGGATGGTCTGGGATGCAGTTTAGATATTTGAGTCGAGCTTATTCTTAAACACATCTACGCTCACTCCTGATATATTCCTCAGATGAGCTGGCAACGCATTGAATAGACGCTGCATTATCGATGCTGGTGCGTAGTGGATTAATGTCCTGTGTGCTTTCCTTATTTTTCCTGGTATAGTTTTGGGCACTATTAATCTACCTCTGCTTGCTCTTTCTGATATTTTTATTTCCATGATATTTTCTGTTATTCCTTCTATCTGTTTCCATGCCTGAATTATCATGTAGCGTTCTCTTCTCCTTTCTAGACTATATAATTTTAAGGATGTAGTCTTTCCCAGTAGTCAAGGTCCTTAACTTCTTCTATTCTAGCTGTAAAGGACCTTTGTACACTCTCTATTTGTGCAATATCCTTTTGATAGTGTGGGTACCATATCATATTGCAATATTCAAGTGGACTACGAACATATGTTTTATAAAGCATAATCATGTGTTCAGCTTTTCTTGTTTTGAAGTGCTGTAACAACATTCCCATTTTTGCTTTACATTTTGCCAAAAGAATTGCTATTTGATCATTGCATAACATGTTCCTATTCATCATCACACCAAGGTCTTTAACTGCTTCCTTATTGTGATTGTCTCATTATTAGGTCCCTATATGCATATAGCTTTCCTTCTCTGTCTCCATAATTTATTGATTCAAATTTATCAGAGTTAAATACCATCCTATTTTCCTCTGCCCAATCATATCTTTGTTAAGGTCTCTTTGTAGAGCGTTCCTATCTTCATCACAATTAATAATTTCTCTACTTATTCTTCGTGTCATCAGCGAAACTACTTACTACCGAATCCTTAACATTACTGTCTATGTCTTCAATCATAATAACAAACAGTATTGCAGCTAACACCGTACCTTGTGGCACCACCGGATATTACCTTGATTTCATCGATTTCTCATCGTTTGCAATAACTATCTGTTTTCTGTTGTGTAAAAATTCTTTTAACCATTACTTCCTACTTTATCTACGTATATTGTGTTTTTCTAATTTTTTCTTTGCTCAATATTATTATGGTCTAACTTTTGTCAAAAGCTTTTGCAAAGTCTAGATAAACCACATCTGTTTCATTTCCGCTTTTCTATTTTTGAATATGTTCTCACGTGGACTAACAGTTGGGTTTGTGTACTTTTTCCGGGTACGAAACCGTGTTGTCCTATATTAAACAAATTATTTTTTATTAAATGTTTCATAATATTTTTCTTCATTACCCTTTCATACACTTTCATAATATGTGATGTTAGACTCACAGGCCTATAATTACTTGCCTCTAGTCTTGATCCACTTTTGAAAGTAGGGGTGGTGATATATGCTAATTTGTGCTCATCATAAATCTTGCCTGTATCTACACTTTGTCTTAATAATATTGCAAGTGGCTTTGCGATAGAATGAACTACTTTCTTTAACAAAATAGCAGGGACTCCATCCGGCCCTGCAGCAGCTCCATTTTTAATTTCATTAATTGCCTGCACAATATCAGCTTCATTAATTTCTATGTCAGCTAAATATTCACTATTATCGTCCTACTTCTATATCATTATCTTCATTATTCATTCTAGGGGTGAATTCTCTCTTATATCGTTCTGCCAGTATGTGCAAATTTCTTTTTTTCAAATTTTTTTATTCGTTAATCTCCCTTCAATTCCTCAGAGGGCCTTATTTCTATTCTTCTTTATTCATCTTCTTCGCATATGAGTATAATAGTTTGGGGTTTTGCTTGATATTTAATAGGGTTTTTTCTTCCAAGTCCGTTTTTCATTTTCTTTTGATTGTATAATCTTTTGTTCTGCATTTCTATCTTACTTTTTAGTTCTATAACTTTCCATGCATTTTTTTCTTTTGCAAGACCTTTTTTCCACTTTCTGATTTTCTGGAACAAGATCCTTCTGTCTCTTGGTATGCATGAATGATGTTTACTTTTCTTCTTCGGTATATATTTATCCACTATTTTCTCTAATATTTATATAATATCTCCGTATTTACCCTTACTTATGTCATCACTTACGAAAATGTTATCCCAATCTTTGTTTAATTCTTCATTTATTTCTGACCATTTTATATTTTTACTGTAGAAGTTGTATTTTCCTATCCTTCCCACTTTTTCATTTCTTGCTTATCTCTGTTTTCACACTTGCTCCTGGAATTGAACTGTTTAATTCTATGACATTATTGTCCTGAAATAAAACCTCGCATATTTAAAACTGATTATTTCTTTAACATAATTTCATCTCGTTCACAAATACTAGGTCTAAAGTATTTTCCTTTCTTGTTGGCAGGTGATTTATTTGTTGAATGTTGTATTCTAGTAGCATATCTAATAGCTTTTCGAATTGCCTCTTATCTTCAGCACTACTATTACTCTCTTTTTTATAGTATAAGTACAACCACAATCCCCTATTCGTTCTTTCCATTCTACGAAAGGAAAGTTGAAGTCACCAGATAGGAGATAGTCCAGTCCTTGTGATTTCTACATATATCATCCAATTTTTCAATTATTAAGTCAAACTCTTTAGTATTAGGAGGTCTATATATTACTATGTTCATTAAATTTTTCAGATTCAAATTCTACGCTATTAGTTCACATTCTGAAGTTACTATTTATTTCTATATATTTTTCCTTGTTTTTTGTCTTTCCCATATATTGCGGTTCCCCCTTGATTCCTATTTTTTCTATCTGATCTATAAGTTTGCAACCCTTTTTATTTGATCATCATTCCCAGTCTCTTGGGAATACCAGGTTTCACTTATATTCATTATATCTATTTTCTTTTCAATTTGGGTTAGTTCTTCTAAGTACTCTATTTTTCTTTTGAGTTACTCGTAAAACTAAACCCTGCGCATTCATCACTATGATGATTTGCGTGTTTTCTCCTTCATTTAATATTGGTAGTAATAAGGATTTTCCCATGTCTCTTTCCTGTTCTGGTATGTTGTTCTTTTTTTCATTTCCAGAAATTCTGACATTAAAAAATCCAACTTTTCCATAATATTTGATCTTCCTTCATCATAATTAATTCATTTTGTGTCTGAAATCTGCAATTTTTCTCCGTTTTCTTTCTGCAATATCCTCTTGCATAATAAATACAGTTATTACTCTTGAGTAGAATTTTGGAGCTGATGCTTTGAAATTTTTTGCTGACACCTCTGCATATCTCATTGGTGGTTTGCTTCTCTCTTTTACCTGATATTCTTGATTTCTCTCTTTATTTGTTTCTTTCTTATTTTGGATTTTATTACTTGGTTGGTTATTTTATTTGATTATGATTCTTGGCTACAGGGTGCTTATATTTGCATTTTTGTCGACTTACATCCTTTTCTTCTTTTTAGGTTTTAGCATATTTTTGGATGCAGATCTCTGCAATCATCCCATAGAAGCCATCTAGGTATGCACATTTACCATATATTTCATAGTTGTTGGACATACCTTAGGATGTTTGTAGTAACATCTTTCTCCAAATCTGCAATTCCCTCTTTCAAAAGGTTGCAGATTTGGTCTTTCTTGTCTATTTTTTCCTCTTTCCCGTCATTGTGTAGATCTGGGTAGAGCCTCTTCGGGATTTGCTTTTCTGTTGTCATATCGTAATTTATTTCTTCATAGGTATGCTGCTTTATTGCCTCATATGTAGTATCAATGAGTATCTCTGCATCCATACTTTTATCTTGTTCTTTGTTTTCCTTATTTTTTTCTGTTCATTTCATTTTTGTTTACTTCTCTTCCGTTTTCCTCCTCCTCTTCTTCTTCTTCTTCCTCTTCCTCTTCTTCTTCTTCCTCAACTATTTGTACATTCAATCTTGATTTAATAACATTGTCTATCCAAGATAGACATGTTGAACAAAAAATTCTTGTATCTTTTCTCATATCTTTGCATTACCTCAGCACACTGTGGATGGGTCGGAATGTTGCATGCAGCACATTTTCTGATTAGGTTTTGTGGATTGACTATGCTATACCAAACCTTACACAGTTTGCATGCTTTTGGCATTCTTTTTCCTAATGCGTCAATTAGGATATTCACAAGATTCACCTTATTCATTTCTTTGTCGGAATATGTGGTTTATGTATATTTTCTTTATGAGTCTCTTGACCACTTGGATTTTATTTGGAACTTCTTCAATCATTTTCAAGATGTTTTCAATTAGATTGTTTCCGTTGAAGGATTATATCCTTTTAATATTATCTATGAATGCTTTTGTATCTTTTTGGTTAGGACTGTTGCTGATTTCATAGTATGAGAAATGCAAGTTCCCTTCTGCTACCTACATCGTTATTGCGAATCCGCAAAGCAAGCTTTAAATTACGGCTATTTCTTCCGTTAGTTCGGAACCATCTACTTTTTGCGCATCTTGTTCTAGATTGTACAGTAATGTCACACTATGATAAAGTAACTTAGAGACCGATTTTATCTACTATTTTCACAACTAATCTCTCACGATAGTTCACGAACACTTCTAGATATTTCTCAAATTCTAGTCGTATGTTAAACTTGTGATATCTGTTGATTAATCTGACTTCACGCGGGAACGTCTCACCAAGCAAGATGGCTACTACGAGAGAGAGAGAGAGAATATCCTTTATTATATATGAAGGTCTACTTACAATCTAGGGATATTTTGTGTGTGTGGTGTGTGTGTTTGTGTGTGTGTGTGTGAGAAAGAGAGAGAGAGAGAGAGAGAGAGAGAGAGAGAGAGAGAGAGAGAGAGAGAGAGAGAATATCCTTTTTTTATATTTGAAGGTCTACTTACAGTCTAGGGATATTTTGTGTGTGTATGTGTGTTTGTGTGTGAGAGAGAGAGAGAGAGAGAGAGAGAGAGAGAGAGATGGAGAGAGAGAGAGAGAGAGAGAGAGAGAGAGAGAGAGAGAGAGAGAGAGAGAGAGAGAGAGAGAATGTCCCTTTTTTTATACTTGAAGGTTTTACTTATAGTCTAGGGATATTTTGAGAGAGAGAGAGAGAGAGAGAGAGAAGAGAGAGAGAGAAGAGAGAGAGAGAGAGAGAGAGAGAGATCCCAGGCACTGTGCCAAGTAATGGCTGCATATAAAAGCACATAACGGGAAGTCTTTCAGAAGATACGAGGCACTCAAGCACCCGAAGGCAAAAGCACCCAAAGAAAGATCGCCTGATATTCGGGTTTTGGCCCGCTTTGCAGAATGGGCGGGATTATTCATAACAATAAGTGAGATATTCATTCGCAGAGAGAGAGAGAGAGAGAGAGAGAGAGAGAGAGAGAGAGAGAGAGAGAAGAGTTTGCAGCAATATCGCAAACCGAGAGAGAGAGAGAGAGAGAAGAGAGAGTGAGAGAGGAGAGTGGAGAGAGAGAGAGGAGAGAGATTTGCTACGGACGTCACACACACACACCAATCTCGCAACTACTATATATACAACCTTCAAATCGATACCAGGTCCACTTACCAGAATTCCAGAAACTAAATTTAAAAATTTAAAAAAAACCCTCTAAAAACAAGTCTAAGAAAAAAATAAGTAAATAACAAACGACAGAAAAAAACAGAAGGAATAGAAAATGAAGCTTGATTGAAACCAGGGCCTTAGATAGCGACGTGACTTGACTACAGATGTCAAAAAAAAAAAAAAAAATCAGGGGTTG
>NC_087220.1:2535343-2541392 GCF_015104395.2 Macrobrachium nipponense
GGGACCAACGCCTTTACGTGACTTCCGAACCACGTCGAGAGTGAACTTTTGTCACCAGAAATGCACATCTCTGAACCCTCAGTAGAATGCTCGAGAATCGAACTTGTGGCCACCGAGGTGGCAGGCCAAGACCATACCGATCACGCCACTGAGGCGCTTAAAAAATATTTTTGTACTCTGTGAACTTGAAAATGTAGAAGAAACTACGAAAGTACTTGTTCCAAGTCCCGGGTTTCACTCACCTTCTTACGTGGATTTTGAGCCTGTCAATCTGTGGCCACAGTTCCCCACTGAAACTCTAAATCGCCCCCCCCCACCCCCCCCCCCCCCCCTCCCCCTGTTGGGTACCAGTACTCTAGTATTTAGTGGTTCTCAAGTAGGGGGGGAATTCCTTCCTGGAGAGAGAGAGAGAGAGAGAGAGAGAGAGAGAGAGATATTGGCAGGCTCAAACTGACTCTAGGACCACACAAAACGCAGCGTGCATCGGTTCGCAATACTGAAGAGGTCACGCTGCTGGGATTTCTCTCTGCTAGCTTATGTGTTTTTGTTAGTTTTTTTGTTGTATGTTATTTGGAAAGCAGCAGACAATTCTTTTTTTTTTTTTTTTTTTTTTTTTAGAGAGGAGAGAGAGAGAGAGAGAGAGAGAGAGAGAGAGAGAGAGAGAGAGAGAATTCTTAAATATGGTGAAAGGGTACCTCTGTACTAGAGGAATTTACAAATCTAGAAAAAAAAGAATGAAACAGTTCGTTGAAACTCGAAAAATCAGCTACTATATTATTAGCCGAGAATATTAAATATAACGAATAACGCATCATCCGTCCAGAGACTAAGGTTTATTTACGTATCCTATATTTATGGGGCTGTGGGAGGGTAATAAAAAAAACGGTCTACCTAAACGCCACATATGGCTAGAAATTGAAGGCAATGGCTTCATTTATCTTGGGGGAAGACATGATCATCACATAACGCCTATACTCTCTTGACCAAAACGGAAAGTCTATTATCTATTGTTTCAATACAATATGCTCCAAGAGAGATGCTGTTATGCATACACACACATATTGTTTGTAGTCAGTCACTCAACAACAATAAGCTTACAAACAACAGATGTAAACAAAGCGCACACAAAGCCATGAAGTTGTCCAACTTTGGAGTGGTGAATATTTTTCGACAAGGCATTCCAAAACAGCAGGACCTTGGTCCTCCATCAAGAGAAACGGCGAACTTTATTTTTAAAAAATTCCACTTATAATCGACCTTTAATTGATATGAATTCTTTTAGTTCGTGGGAATTCTAATTACTATAGTAGATTCACATCACCGGTGCATCTGGTGTCTAGGCCAGTCCCTTACGACGCTCCTGATTGGCTGTTGATAAGCCAATCACGGGGCTGGAAGCTCTCAGTCTCTCTCGAGAGTTCACATAGGCAGGATGTATGTTCCACCTCTCCTTGAGGGATAAGTCTTTCAAAAGCATTTCTCAGGAGAGGTAGAACATACATCCTACTTATATGAACTCTCTCTCTCGAGAGAGTTTCCAGCCCTGTGATTGGCTTATCAACAGCCAATCAGGAGCGTCGTGAGGGACTGGCCTAGACATCAAATGCGCGGTTGGTGTGAATCTACTATAGCAGCCTAGCTGGAATAGAGTAGAATATATAGGATTTGCATATACAGTGCATCGTATGCAGCTTAGAGAGAGAGAAGAAAAAAGCCATTATATAATAGGTCTAACCAAGCAGAGTTAACTCTAATATCTAGTGTCTCCAACAGCCAAAGATTCAAGGTTAGAAAAACTATAAAACATTGAAAAAAATTTGCTCTAAATCTGACTTTAAAAGTAACGTGGATGAGCTAAAAATAAAGTATACAGACTGACTCTCTCTCTCTCTCTCTCTCTCTCTCATACATACCACTAACCCATACACACGCTTAGGTGGATATATATATATATATATATATATATATATATATATATATATATATATTATATATATACACACACACACACCACACACACACACACATATATATATATATATATATATATATATATATATCATATAATACGATTATAATAATATATAAGATATACATATATACATACACAGACATGTGTTTGTGCATATACCAGCATCATGAAGTAAAATTGAAAATAACTGCCTACAAGCTAATCTATATTCTAATCTACCCAAACAAGCAAACAAGCAAGCAAGCATTGCAGAAACACGCAATCATACGAGTGCAGTACACGTAGCCGTTCCACCTTCAACTCCAACGCAAATTGGAAAGAAAGTCTCGTCGAAAATATTGCAGGAAAAGTGAGATGAAGCCTCTCAAGAAATCTTTGCTGCTTAATATAGCATCTCGGGATCATTACATATGTATGATTTCATCTCATCAATGAGAGACAGACTCAGGCAGGATATCTCGTACCACTCAATCCGTTATATATATGTATATATATACATAATATATATATATATATATATATATATATATATATATATATATATGTATATGGGGATACAATCCACAATGAAGTAAAATCCTCTTGTAGTTTAAAATATATATTTCTTGGACAGGATTAAAGCTTCGACCATCAACTGTGGTCTTGTTCACTAAAATTTTAGTGAACAAGACCACAGTTGATGGTCGAAAGCTTTAATCCTGTCCAAGAAAATATATATTTTAAAACTACAAGAGGATTTTACTTCATTGTGGATTGTATCCCCATTTACTTAGTGGTACGACATAGTACCTGGCTTCTGCATATATGTATATATATATATTATATATAAAACATTATCATATATATATATATATATATATATATATATATATAGATATATGTATAGAAATGTGTATGTATATATATAGATGATATATATATATATATATCATATATATATAATATATATATATATACATATATATATATATATATATATATATATATAGATATATATATATATATGTATATATATATATTATATATATATATATATATGATATATATATATCATGTATATATATGATATATATAGATATATATAGATAATATAGATATATATATATATGATTTATGATATATATATATATATATATATATATATATATATATGTATATATATATATATATATGATATATACTAATATATCTATATATATATACATATATATATGTATATACATATATATATATATATATATATATATATATGTATATATATATATATATATATATATATAGATATATATATATATGTATATACATATATATATATATATATATATATACTATATATATACATATATATATATATATATATATATATATGTATTAGATATATATGTATATATATATAATATATATATATATATATATATATATATATGCTAGATATAATATTTTAGTAGATGAAACCTATGCACATAGAACAATCCCACCAAAGGGTCCACTGACTTGAAAATAAGCTTCCAAAGAATGATGGTTTCAACCTTCCACTGCAGCAGTAACTGATCACGATACAGAGCCAGTGATTTGTCATAGCCCTGGGGGAAACGCGGACCCGCCACATCTGAGTGACAATCCACGACACTCACCGCTATACCAGCAGACCAGCTGAATAAAAAGACGGAATAAGTTAAGCCTGTAAGGACGTAAACAATTTGCAATGGACCACTCGATGAACTTCGGTATAAACTCGGTAACGATAAAGGGAAAATTTCTATACGTCCCAGTACGAACATATAAGGAAACTTCACTATAAACTACGAGACAAAAGTGCCAACAACGAACGAATACAAACCCATCGAGGCCAAATGTGCAAGTTATGATATTTCGTACCAAAATAATACCAATATTCAGAGATGAATTACTGTGTGTGTGTGTGTGTGTGTGTGTTTACGTTATGTTTTGGTCCTGTTGTGTTTATATATGTATGTATGTATGTATGATGTATGATATATATATATATATATATATATATATATATATATATATATATATATATATATATGTATATATATATATATATATATATATATATAATATATATATATATATATAAGACCGCCTAAATGGAAACGGGCAGGATTTTTTATAAAATGAAAGGTGAACCTTAAAGCAAGACGCAAGTTAAAGAAGATGGACAGCTAAGTGGGCAGAGATCACAAGGAACGGACGAGAAGTGGAAGGAAAACATCCTTTATAGCCTCCGGGACCAATAAGCTGCTGCAAAGGACCTTTTAGTAATTGCTGACAGTGTGCCCAAGCGGGAGGATGTCGTGCAGTTGGAACTTCATGAGTTGAAGCAAAGATGCATTCCATTACTATCCTAATACTATTCGTATTGCATTTTAATACGTTTTTAATTATCTATTAATTATCTTACTTTATTTAATAAGTTGGATCTCTTCTTTCTATGTTTCCCTTTACTTCCTCTTACTTCTTCCTAATGAACACCTTCATATACTCTGGAAGCTTCAAGAATTTCAAGTCAATTGCCCCTGTGGCGGGCTTGTTCCATATGAATAAGTTTTACCTTCTGAATAATAATAATAATAATAATAATAATAATAATAATAATAATAATAACAATAACAATAACAATAACAACAACAATAATAATAATAATAATAATAATAATAATAATAATAATAATAATAATAATAATTTTTTGGACTGAAGATGAAGATGAACCAGGGCAAGGTTCGAAATCTTTCATAAAGTGTTTGTAAATTATACACGAACTTTTAACATTTTTATCATTGTGGACCCCTTAGAACATTGTATAAACTCTCGTGATAGTGAGTTTTTCCCAACCCAAATAAGAAGAAGAAGAAGAAGAGAGAAGAAGAAGAAGAAGAAGAATAAGGGATGTGCCAGTGGAAAATTGTACCATAATCATAGGAACACTAGGCACGATCCCAAGATCCCTGAAAGTAATCTGGAAAAACTAGAGGCTGAGTAACTCCAGGACTCATGCAGAGAAATGTGCTCCTGGAAACAGCGCACATAATGAGAGTGATAGGACTCCTAAGGAGGCAGGATGCAACCCGGAACCCCACACTATAGATACAACCCAGTCGAATTGGAGGACTGTGATAATAATAATAATAATAATAATAATAATAATAATAATAATAATAATAATAATAATAATAATAATAATAATAAAGTGATCGAGTAACAGATGATATTACTACCAGTTCTAAATAACGGCAAAAATAGCCAAGAGACATAACTTACAAGCCAACCGATTCATTACCCATTCAAGCTACCCACCTCAAAATTTTCCTAAATTCTAATGCAAGTTCTGACGACGAAGAGACGAACACTGACCCAACCAGCGTACAATTACAGTGCTCCAAATAAGCATTCCCGGGAGAATGAGATTTTACAGCCGACTGCAACTGAATTACCTGGCTGAAATGGGACTCCATTACGAGGGGATGCTAGGAGTCACCTAGGATCTTTCTTAGAGAGTACCCCCCACCCCCCACGGTTTTTAAAACCCGGCACGTATCCACCTTTGCGTGTGAGTATAAGCCCACTGGGTTGAATTGCACGAATTGATTAAATTGAATATTGAATTTAGGTCACTCATCGCTGAAATGGCTGTTGATAAGCCAATCACAGGGCTGGAAACTCCCCAGTCTCTCTCGAGAGTTCACATGGGTAGGATCTATGCTCCACCTCTCCTGAGGGCTCAGGAGAGGTGGAACATACATCTTGCCTATGTGAACTCCCGAGAGAGACTGAGGAGAGTTTCCAGCCCTGTGATTGGCTTATCAACAGCCAATCAGGAGCGTCGTAAGGGACTGGCCTAGACATTGGATGCACGGGTGATGTGAATCTACTATAGTATATAAGATCCTTAACTTCTAATATACATAATGATGTATAACTGTGCCATCTCTCAGGGGAGAAGATGGGAAGGGCATTGAAGCTTGTGGGAATTGAGAACAAAAACGCAGAGTATTTATTAAAGGGAATATCACTGAACTGTATAATCAAACTCGCGTCAGTGACTGAGTGCGTCTT
>NC_087220.1:2541892-2566892 GCF_015104395.2 Macrobrachium nipponense
ACGCGAACTATTTTTCGTCTTCACTAAACTGGGATTCCTTTATTGGCCTCTGGTATGTATGAATGCATGTGTGTATGTTTGTGAATGATTTATATAAACCGTTGAATATATAATTATGATGCATATATATTAGTGTAAATATATATATATATTATTATATATATATATATATATATATATATATATACACATAGACAGATGGTTATTTAACACACAAGGCAAAATATATAAGGAAAAGATGCTGGGACTTTCGACCCATATCGATGCTACTTTTTAGTTTCCTGTAAAAGAAACTACCGAGATGGCCATTTGTCTGTTCCTCCGCACTTTTTCTGTTCGCCCTCAGAACCTAAAAACCAATGAGGATAAAAGGCTGCAAATTGGCACGTTGATCATCCACCCTCCAATCGTCAAACATACCAAATTGCAGACCTCTAGCCTCAGTAGTGTTTATTTGATTTAAGATTGAAGTTAGCCATGATCTTGCATCTGAACAACACAGGCCACCATCTGGCTGTGGCTGAAAGTTTTAGGTACAGTAAACTCGATTGCACCAAAAAAGCTTTGGCGCTTTTTTTTCTCTCTTTAAAGATTAACTTGAGATACGACAAGCATTGCTAAATACACGAAACAGGAAAATAAACGACCAACCTACATACTGTATGTGTACAGAAATCCATGACAAATCTATTTGGATCGAAGTATACACACACGTACATATAAACATTCATAAAAATACATCCACACAGTGTGTGTGCGTATTTTACTGTAACACAACAGTATATGAAGATAAAATGCCCATAAAACACTATTTGAACGCTGCAACCCTATATATTTCGAGCACTTCCTTCGGTGGTCCTGTTCACTGGTAAAATATAGACAGATGATGTGTCAAGAGCATATATACTCTTGTGACACATCATCTGTCTATATTTTACTAGTGAACAGGGGCACAGAAGGAAGTGCCCGAAATATATAGGGTTGCAACGTTCAAATAGTGTTTTATGGGCCATTCATCTTCACACACACACACACACACACACACACACACACACACACACACACACACACACACACACACACACACACACACACACACACACAATAATATATATATATATATACATATTTACTGATGAGGTTAAATCGTTTCTAACCTTACTGAAGTTAAAAGGTCTCATTCAATCTATTGAAATTAAAACATTCTCTAACTTGAAGTTAAAAGCTCTCATTCAATCTAATGAAGTTAAAACATTCTCCAACTAGAAGTTAAAAGTGATCCAGTATCTTGAACTAAATTAAAACGGTCTTATACTACTTAAATTCAAGATAAGCTCCATGCAACAGAGTTGCGATTTGTAAATTTTTAAAAATATTATGAACAGAATTAACGTAATAAATTGCCAGAATTTACACAAAAATCATTAAATAACACCGACAAATTCACCAACAAGCTCCCAGACAGCAAGGATAGAGGAAGAGAAGAGTAGAAGAAATGAACTAACGATGAGACATTCCCCTTTCAAAATCTCTTCAACAAATTGGATTTCACAAGACGTGTTTTGAATTCTCTCTCTCTCTCTCTCTCTCTCTCTCTCTCTCTCTCTCTCTCTCTCTCTCTCTCTCTGGCCTGAGAATTTCCATCATTTTCTTACCACTGCCTTAGAAGGTAAGAGCAAGTATGTGCTCTCTCTCTCTCTCTCTCTCTCTCTCTCTCTCTCTCTCTCTCTCTCTCTCTCTCTCGGGCCTAAGAATTTCCATCATTTTCTAACGCTGCCTAAGAGGGTAAGAGTGAGTATATGGTCTCTCTCTCTCTCTCTCTCTCTCTCTCTCTCTCTCTCTCTCTCTCTCTCTCTCACACACACATAGTTCTTCAACTTACTATAATCATTCGTTCGAAAATGTAGGTAAAACATCATAGAAGCAGATGTAAGTGACAAAAAATGCAAATATATGCACCCTGTAGCCATGAATCATAATCAAATAAATAACCAACCAAGTAATAAAATCCAAAATAAGAAAGAAACAAATAAAGAGAGAAATCAAGAATATCAGGTAAAAGAGAAAAGCAAACCACCAATGAGATATGCAGAGGTGTCAGCAAAAAATTTCAAAGCATCAGCTCCGAAATTCTACTCAAGAGATAATAACTGTATTTATTATGCAAGAGGATATTGCAGAAACGGAGAAAAATTGCAGATTCAGACACAAAATGAATAATTTATTTATGAACGGAAGATCAAAATATTATGGAAAAGTTGGATTTTTAATGTCGAATTTCTGAAATGAAAAAAAGAACAACATACCAGAACAGGAAAGAGACATGGGAAAATCCTTATTACTACCAGTATTAAATGAAGGAGAAAACACGCAAACCATCATAGTGATAGAATGCGCAGGGTTTTAGTTACGAGTAACTCAAAAAGAAAAATAGAGTACTTAGAAGAACTAACCCAAAATGAAAAGAAAATAGATATAATGAATATAAGTGAAACCTGGTATTCCCAAGAGACTGGGAATGATGATCAAATAAAAGGGTTCCAAACTTATAGATCAGATAGAAAAAAATCGGAATCAAGGGGGAACCGCAATATATGGGGAAAGACAAAAAAAACCAAGGAAAAATATGAGAAATATAGTAACTCAGAATGTGAATAATAGCGGGTAGAATTTGAATCTGAAAAATTGATGAACATAGTAATATATAGACCTCCTAATACTAAAGAGTTTGCTTAATAATTGAAAAAATTGGATGATATATGTGAATCACAAGGACTGGACTATTTCCTCCCTATCTGTGACTTCAACTTTCCTTTCGTAGAATGGAAAGAACGAAAAAAAAAAAAAATAGGAGATTGTGGTTGTACTTATACATATAAAAAAATGAGGGAAGTAAGTAGTGCAGAACAAAGATAAGAGGCAATTTTTTGAAAAGAACTACTTAGATATGCTACTAGAATACAACATTCAACAAATAAATCACCTGCCAACAAGGAAAGGAAAATACTTTAGACCTAGTATTTGTGAACGAGATGAATTATGTTAAAGAAATAATAGTTTATAATGCGAGTATTTCAGACCATAATGTCATAGAATTAACAGTTCATTCCAAAGCAAGTGAAAAGAATGAGATAAGCAAGAAATGAAAAAAAAAAAGTGGGAAGGATATGGAAAATACAACTTCTACAGTAAAAATATAAAATGGTCAGAAATTAATGAAGAATTAAACAAAGATTGGGATAACATTTTCGTAAGTGATGACATAAGGGTAAATACGGAGATATTATAAAAATATTGGAGAAAAATAGTGGAAAAAATATATACCGAAGAAGAAAAGTAAACATCATTCATGCATACCAAGAGACAGAAGGATCTTGTTCCAGAAAATCAGAAAGTGGAAAAAAGGTCTTGCAAAAGAAAAAAATGCATGGAAAGTTATAGAACTAAAAAGTAAGGAAATAGAAAATGCAGAACAAAAAGATTATACAATCAAAAGAAAATGAAAAACGGGACTTGGAAGAAAAAACCCTATTAAATATCAGCAAAACCCCAAACTATTATACTCATATGCGAAGAAGATGAATAAAAGAAGAATAGAAATAGGCCCTCTGAGAATTGAAGGGAGATTAACGAATGAAAAAAAGGAAATTTGCAACATATTGGCAGAACGATATAAGAGAGAATTCACCCCTAGAATAGATAATAAAGATAATGATATAGAAGTAAGGGATGAAAATAGTGAATATTTAGCTGACATAGATATTAATGAAGCTGATATTGTGCAGGCTATTAATGAAATTAAAAATGGAGCTGCTGCAGGGCCTGATGGAATTCCTGCTATTTTGTTAAAGAAAGTAGTTCATTCTATCGCAAAGCCACTTGCAATATTATTAAGACAAAGTGTAGATACAGGCAAGATTTATGATGAGCACAAATTAGCATATATTACCCCTACTTTCAAAAGTGGATCTAGACTAGAGGCAAGTAATTATAGGCCTGTGAGTCTAACATCACATATTATGAAAGTGTATGAAAAGGGTAATGAAGAAAAATATTATGAAACAATTAATAAAAAATAATAAATTTGTTTAATAAAGGACAACATGGTTTCGTACCCGGAAAAAGTACACAAACCCAACTGTTAGTCCACCGTGAGAACATATTCAAAAATATGAAAAGCGGAAATGAAACAGATGTGGTTTATTTAGACTTTGCAAAAGCTTTTGATAAAGTAGACCATAATATATTAGCGAAGAAAATTAGAAAACACAATATCGTGGATAAAGTAGGAAGATGGTTAAAAGAATTTTTACACAACAGAAAACAGATAGTTATTGCAAACGACGAGAAATCGGATGAAGCCAAGGTAATATCCGGTGTGCCGCAAGGTACGGTGTTTAGCTGCAATACTGTTTGTTATTATGATTGAAGACATAGACAATAATGTTAAGGATTCGGTAGTGAGTAGTTTCGCAGATGAACACAAGAATAAGTAGAGAAATTACTTGTGATGAAGATAGGAACGCTCTACAAAGAGACCTTAACAAAGTATATGATTGGGCAGAGGTAAAATAGGATGGTATTTAACTCTGATAAATTTTAATCAATAAATTATGGAGACAGAGAAAGAAAGCTATATGCATATAGGGGACCTAATAATGAGACAATCACAAATAAGGAAGCAGTTAAAGACCTTGGTGTGATGATGAATAGGAACCATGTTATGCAATGATCAATAGCACTCTGTTGGCAAAATGTAAAGCAAAAATGGGAATGTTGTTACGGCACTTCAAAACAGAAAAGCTGAACACATGATTATGCTTTATAAAACATATGTTCGTAGTCCACTTGAATATTGCAATAGATATGGTACCCACACTATCAAAAGGATATTGCACAAAATAGAGAGTGTACAAAGGTCCTTTACAGCTAGAATAGAAGAAGTTAAAGACCTTGACTACTGGGAAAGACTACAATTCTTAAAATTATATAGTCTAGAAAGGAGAAGAGAACGCTACATGATAATTCAGGCATGGAAACAGATAGAAGGAATAGCAGAAAATATCATGGAAAAAAACTAAAAATATCAGAAAGAGCAAGGCAGAGGTAGATTAATAGTGCCCAAAACTATAACCAGGAAAAATAAGGAAAGCACACAGGACATTAATCCACTACGCACCAGCATCGATAATGCAGCGTCTATTCAATGCGTTGCCATCTCATCTGAGGAATATATCAGGAGTGAGCGTAGATGTGTTTAAGAATAAGCTCGACAAATATCTAAACTGCATCCCAGACCATCCAAGATTGGAAGATGCAAAGTATACCGGAAGATGTGCTAGCAACTCTCTGGTAGACATTAGAGGTGCCTCACACTGAGGGAACCTGGGGCAACCCGAACAAGATGTAAGGTCTGTAAGGTCTGTAAGGTCTCTCTTCTCTCTTCTTCTCTCTCTCTCTCTCTCTCTCTCATCTCTCTCTCTCTCTCTCTCTCTCTCTCTCTATCATCCCTAAATGAGAACGTGCCACTCCTCGTCTGGAAATGAGAACGTAGTCGCCTCATCTCCACTCATTTCCTGAAGAGGGAAATGAGACGTGGAAACTCGCAGGTTATGCAAGATCAGTTTGATGCAAAGAGGTTTAACTCAACAACAACAACAACAAAAATAATAATAATAATAATAATAATGATGATAATAACAATATCAACTGTCTACAATTATAATAATAATAATAATAATAATAATAATAATAATAATAATAATAATAATAATAATAATAAATAATAATAATAATAATAATAATAATAAGAATAATGAGGTGGAATATAGAAATTGTCATAATGATCCAAACACTACCAGCTAATCTAAATTTGAGAAGAGAGAGAGAGAGAGAGAGAGAGAGAGAGAGAGAGAGAGAGAAACCCTACTACTTGGTAATTCGGAGCTGTAATCCCTACCACGTAAGATATAGAACGATGTCCAAAGGGATGGTATTAATGGGAGCCATTAGTTCTCTTAAGTCCTTTTATCATGGATTACAGATTGATAAAATACCCCTCTCTCTCTCTCTCTCTCTCTCTCTCTCTCTCTCTCTCTCTCTCTCTCTCTCTCTCTCTCTCTCTCTCCAACATTGTTGTTCAACTTATAATAATAATTTGTTTAAAAATGTAACCAAAATATCAGACATGCATAAAAGCATAAAACTTAATTCTCTCTCTCTCTCTCTCTCTCTCTCTCTCTCTCTCTCTCGACAAAAAATGCAAATATATGCACCCTGTAGCCATGAATCATAATCAAATAAATAACCAACCAAGTAATAAAATCCAAAATAAGAAAGAAACAAATAAAAAGAGGGAGGAAATCAAGAATATCAGGTTAAAAGAGAAAAAAAAATAAAAACAAAACCACCAATGAGATATGCAGAGGTTTGTAACAGGCAAAAAAATAAAATTTTCAAAGCATTCAGCTCCGAAATTCTACTCAAGAGATAATAACTGTATTTATTATGCAAAGAGGATATTGCAGACAACGGAGAAAATTTGCAGATTCAGACACAAAATGAATAATTATGATGAAGGAAGATCAAAATAAATTATGGAAAAGTTGGATTTTTTTAATGTCAGAATTTCTGGGAAATGAAAAAAAGAAAACCAAAACATACCAGAACAGGAAAGAGACATGGGGAAAATCATTATTACTACCATTATTAAAATGAAGGAGAAAAACACGCAAACCATCATAGTGATGAATGCGCAGGGTTTAGTTACGAGTAACTCAAAAAGAAAAATAGAGTACTTAGAAGAACTAACCCAAAATGAAAAGAAAATAGATATAATAAATATAAGTGAAACCTGGTATTCCCAAGAGACTGGGAATGATGATCAAATAAAAGGGTTCCAAACTTATAGATCAGATAGAAAAAATAGGAATCAAGGGGGAACCGCAATATATGGGAAAGACAAAAAACAAGGAAAAATATATGAGAAATATAGTAACTCAGAATGTGAACTAATAGCGGTAGAATTTGAATCTGAAAAATTAATGAACATAGTAATATATAGACCTCCTAATACTAAAGAGTTTGACTTAATAATTGAAAAATTGGATAATATATGTAGAAATCACAAGGACTGGACTATTCTCCTATCTGGTGACTTCAACTTTCCTTTCGTAGAATGGAAAGAACGAATAGGAGATTGTGGTTGTACTTATACATATAAAAAAAGAGAGTAATAGTAGTGCAGAAGATAAGAGGCAAATTTGAAAAGCTATTAGATATGCTACTAGAATACAACATTCAACAAATAAATCACCTGCCAACAAGAAAGGAAAATACTTTAGACCTAGTATTTGTGAACGAGATGAATTATGTTAAAGAAATAATAGTTTATAATGCGAGTATTTCAGACCATAATGTCATAGAATTAACAGTTCATTCCAAAGCAAGTGAAAATAGAGATAAGCAAGAAATGAAAAAGTGGGAAGGATATGGAAAATACAACTTCTACAGTAAAAATATAAATGGTCAGAAATTAATGAAGAATTAAACAAAGATTGGGATAACATTTTCGTAAGTGATGACATAAGGGTAAATACGGAGATATTATATAAAAATATTGGAGAAAATAGTGGATAATATATACCGAAGAGAAAAGGTAAACATCATTCATGCATACCAAGAGACAGAAGGATCTTGTTCCAGAAAATCAGAAAGTGGAAAAAAGGTCTTGCAAAAGAAAAAAATGCATGGAAAGTTATAGAACTAAAAAGTAGATAGAAAATGCAGAACAAAAGATTATACAATCAAAAGAAAATGAAAAACGGGACTTGGAAGAAAAAACCCTATTAAATATCAAGCAAAAACCCCAACTATTATACTCATATGCGAAGAAGATGAATAAAAGAAGAATAGAAATAGGCCCTCTGAGAATTGAAGGGAGATTAACGAATGAAAAAAAGGAAATTTGCAACATACTGGCAGAACGATATAAGAGAGAATTCACCCCTAGAATAGATAATGAAGATAATGATATAGAAGTAAGGGACGAAAATAGTGAATATTTAGCTGACATAGAAATTAATGAAGTGATATTGTGCAGGCAATTAATGAAATTAAAAATGGAGCTGCTGCAGGGCCGGATGGAGTCCCTGCTATTTTGTTAAAGAAAGTAGTTCATTCTATCGCAAAGCCACTTGCAATATTATTAAGACAAAGTGTTAGATACAGGCAAGATTTATTTTGATGAGCACAAATTAGCATATATCTACCCCTACTTTCAAAAGTGGATCAAGACTAGAGGCAAGTAATTATAGGCCTGTGAGTCTAACATCACATATTATGAAAGTGTATGAAAGGGTAATGAAGAAAAATATTATGAAACATTTAATAAAAAATAATTTGTTTAATATAGGACAACACGGTTTCGTACCCGGAAAAAAGTACACAAACCCAACTGTTAGTCCACCGTGAGAACATATTCAAAAATATGAAAAGCGGAAATGAAACAGATGTGGTTTATCTAGACTTTGCAAAAGCTTTTGACAAAGTAGACCATAATATATTAGCGAAGAAAATTAGAAAACACAATATCGTAGATAAAGTAGGAAGATGGTTAAAAGAATTTTTACACAACAGAAAACAGATAGTTATTGCAAACGATGAGAAATCGGATGAAACCAAGGTAATATCCGGTGTGCCGCAAGGTACGGTGCTAGCTGCAATATTGTTTGTTATTATGCATTGAAGACATAGACAGTAATGTTAAGGATTCGGTAGTGAGTAGTTTCGCTGATGACACAAGAATAAGTAGAGAAAATTACTTGTGATGAAGATAGGAACGCTCTACAAAGAGACCTTAACAAAGTATATGATTGGGCAGAGGAAAATAGGATGGATATTTAACTCTGATAAATTTGAATCAATAAATTATGGAGACAGAGAAGGAAACCTATATGCATATAGGGGACCTAATAATGAGACAATCACAAATAAGGAAGCAGTTAAAGACCTTGGTGTGATGATGAATAGGAACATGTTATGCAATGATCAAATAGCAATTCTGTTGGCAAAATGTAAAGCAAAAATGGGAATGTTGTTACGGCACTTCAAAACAAGAAAAGCTGAACACATGATTATGCTTTATAAAACATATGTTCGTAGTCCACTTGAATATTGCAATATGATATGGTACCCACACTATCAAAAGGATATTGCACAAATAGAGAGTGTACAAAGGTCCTTTACAGCTAGAATAGAAGAAGTTAAGGACCTAGACTACTGGGAAAGACTACAATCCTTAAAATTATATAGTCTAGAAAGGAGAAGAGAACGCTACATGATAATTCAGGCATGGAAACAGATTGAAGGAATAACAGAAAATATCATGGAACTAAAAATATCAGAAAGAGCAAGCAGAGGTAGATTAATAGTGCCCAAAACTATACCAGGAAAAATAAGGAAAGCACACAGGACATTAATCCACTACGCACCAGCATCGATAATGCAGCGTCTATTCAATGCGTTGCCAGCTCATCTGAGGAATATATCAGGAGTGAGCGTAGATGTGTTTAAGAATAAGCTCGACAAATATCTAAACTGCATCCCAGACCATCCAAGATTGGAAGATGCAAAATATACCGGAAGATGTACTAGCAACTCTCTGGTAGACATTAGAGGCGCCTCACACTGAGGGACCTGGGGCAACCCGAACGAACTGTAAGGTCTGTAAGTAAGGTAAGGTCTCTCAGGGACCATTTAATTACCGCCTGTAATTACAATGAAAGACAGCTTGCCACTTATGATTTGCAACGATGGAGATGCCAAGGCGAAAAGAATGAATCTTTTTGGTGATATCGCAAGATTGGAATTTCATAATTTCTTCGCCCGTTTCGTCTTCAGAATAATCACTGATCTATTTCTCTCAAGAATTGACGTCACAGAAATCACTCACATTGCTTCCTACTTGACCTTTATATATCTTTTTATTAAACATTTTTTTCCATATGAAAACTGTCTAAAGAAGTGTCTTGCCGAATCAATATTAGTTTCTTACGTTCAAAATCCTACTTGCATCGAACTATAGTAGATTCACATCAACCGTGCATCCGTTGTCTAGGCCAGTTCTTTACGACGCTCCTGATTGGCTGTTGATAAACCAGTCACAGGGCTGGAAACTCTCAATCTCTCTCTCGAGAGTTCACATAGGCAAGATGTATGTTCCACCTCGTCTGAGGGATACATCTTTTAAAAAGGTCTCTCTCAGGAGAAATGGAACATACATGCTGCCTATGTGAACTCTCTCGAGAGAGATTGAGAGTTTCCAGCCCTGTGACTGGTTTATCAACAGCCAATCAGGAGCGTCGTAAGGGACTGGCCTAGACATCAGATGTACGGTTGATGTGAATCTCCTATAGTATCAATATATGCTGAGAATACAGGCTTCAGAATACACACATACACACACACAGACATAGAGATTATTTTTCAGGGTATGGTAATCTGGTTTTTCGTACAGCGTAGCCGTGGTCCATGAAAATCTCAGCCAGCCGTGGTGGCCTGTATTGTTACGGTGCCAGACGCACGCTATCATGGCTAACTGTATCCTTACATAAAATATAAACTGCTGAGGCTAGAGGGCTGCAATTTGGTATGTTTGATGACTGGAGGGTGGATGATCAACGTACCAATTTGCAGCCCCATAGCCTCCGTAGTCTTTAAGATCTGAGGGCAGACAGAAAAAGTGTAGACGGACAGACGCATATGCCCATCTCAAAAGTTTTCCTTTGCAGAAAAACTAAAAACTCAATTTTCCACTGTTACACACCGGTAGACACGCAATAACTATGCAAATAAGACGGTAAACGAAGTTTATCTTGGCCGCGAATGTTTATAGAATAACGTATTGAAACACAGCTTTTGTGTGTTTTTCTCTTTTCCGCGGATTTGCAACAAAAGGATTTCGTATTCATGAAGATCACCTCATCTGAATTTTGTTGATCTGCATAAAACTGTGGGTTTTGCTAACGGCCGGAATAGTCTCGAAAAGGGTATTTTTCATATATATATATATATATATGATATATATATATATATATATATATATATATATATATATATATACAAATATGTATATATGTATTATAATAATACAAACATATATATATATAATATATATAGATATATATATGATATATATATATATATATATATATATATAAAGGTATAGCCACGAAGAAAAAGATAAACAACGGAGTTCTGCAAGATCTATCGACTCGACGCCCTTTACTTAGCAGACAAACTGGCTTACATGAGAAATTGAAAGTACAGGAAAGGTCGTATAAGTAACAGATAGGGATTATAAGGAGATTAGTACCTTGAATCCAACACACCTGGAGAATGAGTAACTTTTCCTAACAAGCATAAACATGGGTACAATTTAAGAACAAAAAGATTAAGTCCAACTGCTCAGACACAGGGACAAGACAATTAAAGGATTATACAGTGCGACATTGGTAAATAAAACTTATTCATAAAGCATATTAAACATACATATACAATGAAACTATCTCTAAGGCAACTAATTTGTATTTGAAGTCTGTGATTATATCTTTGAGGTCATTCTTAAACATGTTACAAATTACAAAGGGTCTAAATAAAAACAGGCCACGACTAATATTAAAATTACAATGGGAAGTATGGCAGATTTTAAAAGATTTTGTGATAAGACATCTTTTGATCTTGCAATTACTGAACTACCAATCCATTTATCCGGTGGTTGTTGTCACTTATTGCCATATTCATTCATTTATGTATATAATATATCATATATATATATATATATTATATATATATATATATATATATATATATATATATATATTCATATTATATATATAAATGATTAATATATATATTATATATATATATATATATATATATATAATATATATATACGTATACGTTTATATATAATCATACGTAGCTATGTATATATATATATATATATATATATATATATATATATATATATATATATATATATAATCACTAAATATACTTGAAAATAAACTGCATTTCCGCTTTATACTTTGGGTCAAATGGAAAAAAAAATTCTCCTGAAGAATCAACCAAAATAATGAACAGTTTGAGAAAAGGTCCAAAACTGTATTGCTTCCCTCTGAAAATAATTTTTCTGAGAGATTTTCTTGAGAGAGAGAGAGAGAGAGAGAGAGAGAGAGAGAGAGAGAGAGAGAGAGAGAGAGAGAGAGAGAGAGAGAGAGAATACTTCGGAATCCTATTCTACACCCTCCTTGCAACTGGTGTAGTATTCTGTTCAAGAGAGAACAGAATGTATAAATTTAAGACCAAACGCCAAGCGCTGGGTCCTACGAGGTCATTCAGCGCTGAAATGGAAATTCACTTGAAGGTTTGAAAGGTGTAACAGGAGGAGAACATATTGCAGTTGTACTAAGAAACAACTGTTAGTGAGGTTGGAAGATCAAATGGAAAACAGGGAATATGAACGGAGGTACAGTAGTATTCACGATTCACAAGGAGACCAGAAAGTCAACTGAGCTATAGTAGAATCACATCAACCGTGCATCTGATGTCTAGGCGAGTTCCTTACGACGCTCCTGATTGGCTGTTGATAAGCCAATCACAGGGCTGCAAACTCTCAGTCTCTCTCGAGAGTTAGTATATTCAGTATGTATGCTCCACCTTTCCTAAGGGATACTTTTGAAAAACGTATCCCTCAGGAGTGGTGGAACACACATCCTGCCTATGTGAACTCTCGAGAGAAACTGAGAGCTTCCAGCCCTGTGATTGGCTTATCAACAGCCAATCAGGAGCGTCGTAAGGGACTGGCCTAGACATCGGATGCACGGTTGATGTGAATCTACTTAGGAAGAACGGACACCAATTGCTAATTCCGTCCGTATGTTGCCGCATGCCAACATAATTTGGAAGCTCATGAGCTGCCAAATTAACTTTACATTTATGAATGTTAACGTTGCTTGCCTGTCGGCAAATGCAAATTGTGGTTACTGTGGTATGCCGCGGTTGGATAACGCATTCCTGTCCTGAAAAATGAGCTAATAAACGTAATGTATGCGTATATGTGTACAAATATATACATATCTACATATACATGAAGTAAATATACAGATTATCATCTTATTTATATAAATTATACCCAATATCCCCTTCTTATCATACCTACCCTTCACAGACTGAATGAAACAAAAATCTAAAACCTACTACAGAGAGAGAGAGAGAGAGAGAGAGAGAGAGAGAGAGTAGGGTTGAAGGGAAGAGGCCACAGAGAGAAATGATCTCCATAATAATTAAGGAGGCAGCCCTTACACCCGTCTCAGATATATCACATCCATCAAGAAAGTGTGACGTGTAATTTGGAAGTCCACTTTTTCACATTAATGAATCGCACCTCCCGGGAGAAGAATAAGAATAAAAATTCCTTTTCTTTCTATCTTCCACTCTACAAAATACGTCGATTTCTAACTTCCAGTAAAAGGAGTTACCAGGACTGAAAAGAACGTTAGTGAAACGTACTCGTATAAGGACGCAATGCCAGTATTAATTGCTAAATCAGAAACACTGTTCATACTCAAGACTGTTAAAACTTAATAATAATAATAATAATAATAATAATAATAATAATAATAATAATAATAATAATAATAATAATAATATAATAATAATAATAATAATAATAATGATTCAGTGGCAAAAGCCCTCCACTGGAGCCTGTGCAAGAAATATCAGCTACCTTGCAGTATAAGTGGTACGAGCACCAACCTGAAGGAGTGATAGAAAACGATCAGGTCAAGATCCTCTGGGACTATGGTATCAGAACAGATATGGTGATACGTGCAAACAGACCAGACGTGACGTTGATTGACAAAATCTAGAAGAAAGTATTAATCATAGATGTCGCAATCCCATGGGACACCAGAGTTGAAGAGAATGAACGAGAAAAAATTGAGAAGTACCAAGGTCTGAAAATAGAAATAAGAAGGATATGGGATATGCCAGTGGAAATTGTACCCATAATCATAGGAACACTAGGCATGATCCCAAGATCCCTGAAAAGGAACCTAGAAAAACTAGATGCCAAAGTAGCTCCAGGGCACGTGCAGAAGAGTGTACTCCTAGAAACAGCCCACATTAAGAAAAGTGATGGGCTCCTAAGGAGGAAGAATGCAACCCGGAACCCCACACTATAAATACCACCCAGTTGAATAAGATGACTGTGATGAAAAAAAAAATAACAACAATAATAGTCGAAACATAGATATTCCGATACTTAAAAAACTAACGAGGATGAAATAATTTTTTTTTAACAGTAGAATTTACACTTGTCTGTCTCACTGATGGCAGCTGAGACAGAAGAATATATTTCAAATTTGATCAAATGAGAATATCTTAAAAACTTTATGTCATAGGAAAAAAAATCATCAGATTAATGTAAGGCATGACAGAAACTACAGCTACAAGAAATTTCACTTATAACCTACAGTAATCGGCACAGGCATCTAAATTATACAGTGAAATGTACATCATGAATATGAAAAAAAAATGACAACGTTTAAAAACGTTAAAACTGAAAAAGCAATGGAAAATTTATACTATAGCAGATTCACATCAACCGTGGATTTGATGTCTAGGCCAGTCCCTTACGACGCTCCTGATTGGCTGTTGATAAGCCAATCACAGGGTTGGAAACTCTTCAGTCTCTCGAGAGTGTTCACATAAGCAGGATGAATGTTCCACCTCTTTTGAAAGATGTATCCCTCAAGAGAGGTGGAATACCAGGAGCGTCGTAAGGGACTGTCCTAGACATCAAATACACTGTAGATGTGAAACTACTATAGTACCCTCACTTCCTATTACAAACACTGACTCACTCTAGGCTGTTTGTCGACCATGTAAATAATGCAAATATAGCCACACACTTCCGAAGTGATGATCTTAAATAATGTACAGGGTTTGGATGGCTCTCTCTCTCTCTCTCTCTCTCTCTCTCTCTCTCTCTCTCTCTCTCTCTCTCTCTCTATCCTTTTCAACCCTTGTACTTCGATATCAAATGGAATTTTGAGTATTTTCCTGAAGTACCTATGTACTGTTTTATACATACATACTTACACACAAACATATATGTATATATATATATTATAGATATATATATATATATATATATTGTTTATATATATGTGATATGATATATATATATATATATATTACATAAATATATATATATTATATATATATATATATATATATATATATATATATGTGTGTGTAAATTCTCTCTACCTCGGAATTAATATATTTTCATATATGTTTAACCGAGGGGGAATTTTATTAAGCGATAATAGGAACGGCGATCGCCAGGCTCGAACCAGCGAACTCTCAGTCCCAGGACTGGCAGTGAAGCCTAAAACCACTATGCGGTGGCGTAGTGGTTTTAGGCTTCACTGCCAGTCCTGGGATTGAGAGTTCGCTGGTTCGAGCCTGGCGATCGCCGTTCCTATTATCGCTTAATAAAATTCCCCTCGGTTAAACATATATGAACAAAATATATTAATTCCGAGGTTAGAGGAGAATTAGATATTAAAGGACATTTGTAGTTCGATATTTGTATATGAATCACAGGTAACAATGTGATATGACTGATATATGTGTGTGTGTACCATCACTTGACCAAAATTAATACTCTACCCCAGAGCAATTGGTAAGTAATAGATTCCTATTTGCTCAATTACCAACACCAAAGGGTCACTTGCATAAAAAAGGGACCACTGGAACTTGAAGTATCAAGCTTCCAAAGAACGTTGGTTTGCAACTTACCCACCGCTGAAGACCAGCCCCCCCCGCCTCCAAAACCCAAAAACTGGCCAGCAGTAAGTGATCATGGTACATAGCCAGTGATTTTTTCATCGTCCAATACCAGCGACATCTACTACCAGCGTACCAGCTGTAGGCCAAAGAGATATTAATTTCCTTCTTTTAAAAAAATCTGCTTTTGCATGTTCCTAGAGGCAGTTTGAACCTGCCAATCTGTTTTTTGTGTGGTTGTAGAGTAGTTGAGACTGCAATCTGTGGTCACAAACGCCCATTCCACCCCTCCCCTACAAAGTCTGAAATTATCCTGTAGGGGTTAATTCCCCCACGGCTGAGGAACACTGCTCTAGACAATATATGACCGACATCCATCGACGAAGGCTGTTTCCAGAGTATAAGTCTCCCTTTAGCGGAGAAAATGAAACCCTCATTGACTTCTGTGATTTATGGACCCTTCCCATCGCTGTTGACGACACACTTCGTCTCGATCTTGACAGGGAAATTATTTTCGCGAGTTTACTTCTGGCCAAGTTTCATTTACGTTCCGTGAAATATGGGCGATGCATGTCCTCTTCTGTGGGCGGTGGGCGGTTCTGGTCAGGCTTTTTTTGAGGAGTCGGTTAAAGAGAATTATATATATGTATATATATATATATATATACATATATTATATATATATATATATATGTATATATATACATATGTGTATATATATATATATATATATATATATATATATATATATATATAGTATATATATATATATGTGTGTACATATACACGAGCCTGCATTGATATTGCGCATATAGTAAGTATGTGATATGCATATCCATAATTGCAATAAAACATATGACTGTATCTACCTGTATATCTACCTATAAATCCATCATGTATATATATATATAGATGATCTTTTTTTTATTTTTTTTATAAAAAAATTTAAATGATTCCCCTCCTTCGCCTCTCTCGTCTCTCTCTCTCTCTCAAATAATGTCTCTCTCTCTCTCCCTCTCTCTCAGATCGGGGGGTCTCTCTCTCTCTCTCTCTCTCTAGAAGAACCGAATCTAACCCAAAATGAAAAGAAAATAGATATAATGAATATAAGTTGAAACCTGGTATTCCCAAGAGACTGGGAATGATGATCAAATAAAAGGGTTCCAAACTTATAGATCAGATAGAAAAAATAGGAATCAAGGGGGAACCGCAATATAGGGAAATAGCAAAAACAAGGAAAAATATATGAGAAATATAGTAACTCAGAATGTGAACTAATAGCGGTAGAATTTGAATCTGAAAAATTGATGAACATAGTAATATATAGACACCTCCTAATACTAAAGAGTTTTGACTTAATAATTGAAAAACTTGGATGATATATGTTAGAAATCACAAGGACTGGGACTATTCTCCTATCTGGTGACTTCAACTTTCCTTTCGTAGAATGGAAAGAACGAATAGGAGAATTGTGGTTGTACTTATACATATATAAAAAAGAGAGTAATAGTAGTGCAGAAGATAAGACGGCAATTTGAAAAGCTATTAGATATGCTACTAGAATACAACATTCAACAAATAAATAACCTGCCAACAAGAAAGGAAAATACTTTAGACCTAGTATTTGTGAACGAGATGAATTATGTTAAAGAAATAATAGTTTATAATGCGAATATTTCCAGACCATAATGTCATAGAATTAACAGTTCATTCCAAAGCAAGTGAAAATAGAGATAAGCAAGAAATGAAAAAGTGGGAAGGATATGGGAAAATAACAACTTCTACAGTAAAAATATAAAATGGTCAGAAATTAATGAAGAATTAAACAAAGATTGGGATAACATTTTCGTAAGTGATGACATAATTGGGTAATACGGAGATATTATATAAAATATTGGAGAAAATAGTGGAAAACATATATATCCGAAGAAGAAAAGTAAACATCATTCATGCATACCAAGAGACAGAAGGATCTTGTTCCAGAAAATCAGAAAGTGGAAAAAAGGTCTTGCAAAAGAAAAAAATGCATGGAAAGTTATAGAACTAAAAAGTAAGATAGAAAATGCAGAACAAAAGATTATACAATCAAAAGAAAATGAAAAACGGACTTGAAGAAAAAACCCTATTAAATATCAAGCAAAACCCCAGGCTATTATACTCATATGCGAAGAAGATGAATAAAAGAAGAATAGAAATAGGCCCTCTGAGAATTGAAGGGAGATTAACGAATGAAAAAAGGAAATTTGCAACATACTGGCAGAACTATATAAGAGAGAATTCACCCCTAGAATAGATAATGAAGATAATGATATAGAAGTAAGGGATGAAAATAGTGAATATTTAGCTGACATAGATATTAATGAAGCTGATATTGTGCAGGCTATTAATGAAATTAAAAATGGAGCTGCTGCAGGGCCTGATGGAATTCCTGCTATTTTGTTAAAGAAAGTAGTTCATTCTATCGCAAAGCCACTTGCAATATTATTAAGACAAAGTGTAGATACAGGGCAAGATTTATGATGAGCACAAATTAGCATATATTTACCCCTACTTTCAAAAGTGGATCAAGACTAGAGGCAAGTAATTATAGGCCTGTGAGTCTAACATCACATATTATGAAAGTGTATGAAAGGGTAATGAAGAAAAAAATATTATGAAACATTTTAATAAAAAATAATTTGTTTAATAAAGGACAACATGGTTTCGTACCCGGAAGAAAACGTACACAAAACCCAACTGTTAGTCCACCGTGAGAACATATTCAAAAATATGAAAAGCGGAAATGAAACAGATGTGGTTTATTTAGACTTTGCAAAAGCTTTTGATAAAGTAGACCATAATATATTAGCGAAGAAAATTAGAAACACAATATCGTGGATAAAGTAGGAAGATGGTTAAAAGAATTTTTACACAACAGAAAACAGATAGTTATTGCAAACGACGAGAAATCGGATAAAGAACCAAGGTAATATCCGGTGTGCCGCAAGGTACGGTGTTAGCTGCAATACTGTTTGTTATTATGATTGAAGACATAGACAATAATGTGAAGGATTCGGTAGTGAGTAGTTTCGCAGATGACACAAGAATAAGTAGAGAATTACTTGTGATGAAGATAGGAACGCTCTACAAAGAGACCTTAACAAAGTATATGATTTGTTGGGCAGAGGTAAATAGGATGGTATTTAACTCTGATAAATTGAATCATAAATTATGGAGACAGAGAAAGAAAGCTATGCATATAAGGGACCTAATAATGAGACCATCACAAATAAGGAAGCAGTTAAAGACCTTGGTGTGATGATGAATAGGAACATGTTATGCAATGATCAAATAGCAACTCTGTTGGCAAAATGTAAAGCAAAAAATGGGAATGTTGTTACGGCACTTCAAAACAAGAAAAGCTGAACACATGATTATGCTTTATAAAACATATGTTCGTAGTCCACTTGAATATTGCAATATGATATGGTACCCACACTATCAAAAGGATATTGCACAAATAGAGAGTGTACAAAGGTCCTTTACAGCTAGAATAGAAGAAGTTAAGGACCTAGACTACTGGGAAAGACTACAATTCTTAAAATTATATAGTCTAGAAAGGAGAAGAGAACGCTACATGATAATTCAGGCATGGAAACAGATAGAAGGAATAGCAGAAAATCATGGAATAAAAATATCAGAAAGAGCAAGCAGAGGTAGATTAATAGTGCCCAAAACTATACCAGGAAAAATAAGGAAAGCACACAGGACATTAATCCACTACGCACCAGCATCGATAATGCAGCGTCTATTCAATGCGTTGCCAGCTCATCTGAGGAATATATCAGGAGTGAGCGTAGATGTGTTTAAGAATAAGCTCGAACAAATATCTAAACTGCATCCAGACCATCCAAGATTGGAAGATGCAAAATATACCGGAAGATGTACTAGCAACTCTCTGGTAGACATTAGAAGGTGCCTCACACTGAGGGGACCTGGGGCAACCCGAACAAGATGTAATGGTCTGTAAGGTAAGGTCTCAACGAGATATGCAGAGGTGCCAGCAAAAAATTTTTCAATGCATCAGCTCCAAGATTCTACTCAGAGATAATAACTGTTTTTTATTATGCAAGGGGATATTGCAGATATGGAGAAAATTGCAGATTCAGACACAAAATGAATAATTATGATGAAGGAAGAACAAATATTATGTGGAAAAGTTTGATTGGTTTTTTAATGTCAGAATTTCTGAAATGAAAAAAAAGAACACTACCAGAAACAGGAGAGACATGGGAAAATCCTTATTATTACCAATATTAAATGAAGGAGGAAAACAGACAGCAAACCATCATAGTGATGAATGCGCAGGGTTTTAGTTACGAGTAACTCAAAAAGAAAAAATAGAGTACTTAGAAGAACTAACCCAAATTGAAAAGAAAATAGATATTAATGAATATAAGTGAAACCTGGTATTTCCAGAGACTGGGAATGATGATCAAATAAAAAAAGGGTTTCAAACTTATGATCAGATGGAAAAAATAGGAATCAAGGGGGAACCGCAATATATGGGAAAGACAAAAAACAAGGAAAAATATATGAGAAATATAGTAACTCAGAATGTGAACTAATAGCGGTAGAATTTGAATCTGAAAAATTAATGAACATAGTAATATATAGACCTCCTAATACTAAAGAGTTTGACTTAATAATAGAAAATTGGATGATATATGTAGAAATCACAAGGACTGGACTATTCTCCTATCTGGAGACTTCAACTTTCATTTCGTAGACTGGAAAGAACGAATAGGTAGATTGTGGATGTACTTATACATATAAAAAAGAGAGTAATAGTAGTGCAGAAGATAAGAGGCAATTCGAAAAGCTATTAGATATGCTACTAGAATACAACATTCAACAAATAAATCACCTGCCAACAAGAAAGGAAAATACTTTAGACCTAGTATTTGTGAACGAGATGAATTATGTTAAAGAAATAATAGTTTATAATGCGAGTATTTCAGACCATATGTCATAGAATTAACAGTCCATTCCAAAGCAAGTGAAAACAGAGATAAGCAAGAAATGAAAAAGTGGGAAGGATATGGAAAATACAACTTCTACAGTAAAAATATAAAATGGTCAGAAATAAATGAAGAATTAAACAAAGATTGGGATAATATTTTCGTAAGTGATGACATAAAGGTAAATACGGAGATATTATATAAAATATTAGAGAAAATAGTGGATAAATATATACCGAAGAAGAAAAGTAAACATCAGTCATGCATACCAAGAGACAGAAGGATCTTGTTCCAGAAAATCAGAAAGTGGAAAAAAGGTCTAGCAAAAAAAAAAAAAAATGCATGGAAAGTTATATAACTAAAAAGTAAGATAGAAAATGCAGAACAAAAGATTATACAATCAAAAGAAATGAAAAACGGGACTTGGAAGAAAAACCCTATTAAATATCAAGCAAAATCCCAAACTATTATACTCATATGCGAAGAAGATGAATAAAATAAGAATAGAAATAGGCCCTCTAAGAATTGAAGGGAGATTAACGAATGAAAAAAAGGAAATTTGCAACAATACTGGCAGAACGATATAAGAGCAATTCACCCCTAGAATAGATAATGAAGATAATGATATAAAAGTAAGGGATGAAAATAGTGAATATTTAGCTGACATAGATATTAATGAAGCTGATATTGTGCAGGCTATTAATGAAATTAAAATGGAGCTGCTGCAGGGCCTGATGGAATTCCTGCTATTTTGTTAAAGAAAGTAGTTCATTCTATCGCAAAGCCACTTGCAATATTATTAAGACAAAGTGTAGATACAGGCAAGATTTATGATGAGCACAAATTAGCATATATTACCCCTACTTTCAAAAGTGGATCAAGACTAGAGGCAAATAATAGGCCTGTGAGTCTACATCACATATTATGAAAGTGTATGAAAGGGTAATGAAGAAAAATATTATGAAACATTTAATAAAAAATAATTTGTTTAATAAAGGACAACATGGTTTCGTACCCGGAAAAAGTACACAAACCCAACTGTTAGTCCACCGTGAGAACAAAAATATTCAAAAATATGAAAAGCGGAAATGAAACAGATGGTGTTTATTTAGAACTTTGCAAAAGCTTTTGATAAAGTAGACCATAATATATTAGCGAACTAAAATTAGAAAACACAATATCGTGGATAAAGTAGGAAGATGGTTAAAAGAATTTTTACACAACAGAAAACAGATAGTTATTGCAACGACGAGAAATCGGATGAAGCCAAGGTAATATCCGTGTGCCGCAAGGTACGGTGTTAGCTGCAATACTGTTTGTTATTATGATTGAAGACATAGACAATAATGTTAAGGATTCGGTAGTGAGTAGTTTCGCAGATGACACAAGAATAAGTAGAGAAATTACTTGTGATGAAGATAGGAACGCTCTACAAAGAGACCTTAACAAAGTATATGATTGGGCAGAGGTAAATAGGATGGTATTTAACTCTGATAAATTTGAATCAATAAATTATGGAGACAGAGAAAGAAAGCTATATGCATATAGGGACCTAATAATGAGACAATCACAAATAAGGAAGCAGTTAAAGACCTTGGTGTGATGATGAATAGGAACATGTTATGCAATGATCAAATAGCAACTCTGTTGGCAAAATGTAAAGCAAAAATGGGAATGTTGTTACGGCACTTCAAAACAAGAAAAGCTGAACACATGATTATGCTTTATAAAACATATGTTCGTAGTCCACTTGAATATTGCAATATGATATGGTACCCACACTATCAAAAGGATATTGCACAAATAGAGAGTGTACAAAGGTCCTTTACAGCTAGAATAGAAGAAGTTAAAGACCTTGACTACTGGGAAAGACTACAATTCTTAAAATTATATAGTCTAGAAAGGAGAAGAGAACGCTACATGATAATTCAGGCATGGAAACAGATAGAAGGAATAGCAGAAAATATCATGGAACTAAAAATATCAGAAAGAGCAAGCAGAGGTAGATTAATAGTGCCCAAAACCTATACCAGGTAAAAATAAGGAAACACACAGGACATTAATCCACTACGCACCAGCATCGATAATGCAGCGTCTATTCAATGCGTTGCCAGCTCATCTGAGGAATATATCAGGAGTGAGCGTAGATGTGTTTAAGAATAAGCTCGACAAATATCTAAACTGCATCCCAGACCATCCAAGATTGGAAGATGCAAAATATACCGGAAGATGTACTAGCAACTCTCTGGTAGACATTAGAGGTGCCTCACACTGAGGGACCTGGGGCAACCCGAACAAGATGTAATGTCTGTAAGGTAAGGTCTGTAAGGTCTCTCTCTCTCTCTCTCTCTCTGAGTATCAGATTATCTCCAAAATCTGGAGCCAAGAGAGAAATATGGATAAAATTCAAGAAAACAGAAACTGATAAACGAACAGAGAAAAGTTTCTCTCCCGGTTGCAATGTCCAAAGAATAGATTACAGAATTTAGGCCAAAGGACGAGCGTTGGGGCCTATGAGGTCATTCGGCACTGAAAAGGAAACTTGACAGTAAAAAGGCTTATTAGTTTTAACTGGAGGAAGATCTTTACAAGTTGCAATATATATATTATACATATATTTGTAGAATCCACTGGTCATTTTAACCAGATACACATGGAAATGTAATAGCCACAATGCTTTCTTAACTTCTCAGATTCTTTGCTCTTTGTTTTTTTGTTATTTTTTTTTTTGATACGCCTGTCACTGCAAAGCCTCGAGATCCAACTTCGAAGAAATATGAAAGAAATCATGAAACGAACCCCCGATACCATAATCACGACGAGGTCACCTTGCTGGTGAGTGTGTGTGTGTGTGTGTGTGTGTATCACGTACAAAATCATGCCTTTTAGACTGAAGGAAAGAGAAACGACTTAAATCCTTAACAACCTACACCAACTGCTTCGCTTCAAGACTGCTGGGAACCAGAATATCCCCCGAAGCTGATATTAAAATAATCATCAAAAGTCAACGACGCTTCAGGAATCCCACGCAACGCTGAAGGTTAAACTGTATTCGACGCTTCGTCGTCATCTCCGATGCACAAAGAGAATCGTGTACCTCACAAAGAGAGCATCTTGTGTCACAGTTCTGGTAGATGAAACGCCACCCTGGCTCGCGTATCCTAACTATAATGCATGCATAGCATATCCTGGTTCTTTCGTATACTACAAAATTTACTGAATATTCAAGGAATACACACGAGAATTTCATGTTTCCATTTTCAGTCGAAAGGATGAATAGGGTTCTCACATAATTGCATTTCTTTTAAGGTGGGGGTAGGGGGGGGGGCATATTCGAGAACCCCCTAGCAAGTAGGATTCTTTCACCCTTGTTTACACTTACAGATTTATAATTATTATTATTATTATTATTATTATTATTATTATTATTATTATTATTATTATTATTATTATTATTATGAAACCTATTCATATGGAACAAGCCCACTAAAGGGGCCACAGACTTGAAATTCAAGTTTCCAAAGAATATTAAGGTGTTCATTAGGAATGATTAAATGGTGGTCATGGAAAATACAGAAAGAAGAGATATCGCGTAATACAAAAGAAAAAAAGATTAATAAAAAACCAATGAATTAACAAATAGATAAAAATGATTAACATAGTTCATAATCATCAGTATGCAAATAAAGACAACAATCTTCAGAATTAGTTACAACAGTGAAAGTAAAACGATAAAACTACAAAGAAACATAAACTATATCCGATAATATTGATTTCATCTATAATCATTAATTTTTCAATGTCCGGTATGTAATAAAAATAGATGGACAAATTAAAATCATTAAATACAAAACATATACTTTTAAAGGAAAGGTTATTTAAGTTCAGTGTTGAAATACGATTAGATAAAAACACTCCAGTGTTAAAAACTAAAATGGTAAAAGTATATTACAACATCTTCGAAAAAAAAAACAAGCCATGATCATCGAACACATCTTTCGCAATACGAGATTGCCCCAACGTCACTTAAAAAGCAAATAGCGCCCGTCGTGATTACTTACAAACCTCTTCTTGATGAGAGAGAGAGAGAGAGAGAGAGAGAGAGAGAGAGAGAGAGAGAGAGAGAATGTGCATCAGTGTTT
>NC_087220.1:2571892-2594392 GCF_015104395.2 Macrobrachium nipponense
AATCCTCTGATGATAAATAATCGAGTCTTCTTCCCCCCCCCCCCCCCCCCCCGTAACATCTTACATTTCAGAGCAAAAATATTCAAGTCTAAAGACGTCCTAAGTCCGTTATTTCACTCGCTGTACCATGAATCTCCCAGATCGTCGAAGCTTAGAGAGAAAGATGAGAAAGATGCGAGGTCTCAAGGGATATAAAAGGTTCCTTCTCGTTTTAGAGAATGTCTGACAGGGTGTCCATAAAGTCCCAGTACCATTATGAGTGATAAATAATTTTAATGGCATGGGACTTTATGGACAACTTATAATTTATGTAGTACAGGATATTCGGCTGAATTTTATTGTTGCTAGTCTTGGTGAGAAATATAAATTCTTTATTAACTGTAGAAAGAAGCTACTGGATTTTTTTCAAGTAAGGCAGCGAATAAATATTTTATATATATATATATATATATAATATATATATATATATATATATATATATATATATATATATATATATATATATATATATATATATATATATATATATATATATATATATATATATATATATATATATATATATATATATATATATATATATATATATATATATATATATATATATATATATATATATATATATATATATATAGATATATATATATAGATATATATATATATATATATATATATATATATATATATATATATATATATATATATATATATATATATATATATATATATATATATATATATATATATATATATATATATATATATATATATATATATATATATATATATATATATATATATATAGGTGTGTGTATATACATATATATATGTATATATATATTTATATATATATATGTATAATATATACATATATACACACACACACACACACACACACACATATATTATATATATATATATATATATATATAGTATATATATATATATATATATATATATATATATATATATATATATATTGACAGGAGGAGGGTGGAAAGAAAATTGGATGAAAGAGAATATGAAAGGAGGTATAGCAAAAGGAACGAAAGGGGTTGCAGCTAGGGGTCGAAGGCACGCTGCAAAGAACCTCAAGTAATGCCTACAGTGCACCGCACGAGGTGCACTGACGGCTCTAACCCCCTAGGGGGGGGTAAAGAAGCTATTTGCGAATGATTACAGAATTATAGAAGTAACCTCCTAATTGCATCATGATTTACAAAAATGTGATTTGTGAGGAACAGAATCATTGCTGAATACGTACATCCTCAAATATTCAAAGAAACAACGTTGTCTTATATAGCAATTATTACAGTGCAAAAAATATAGTGAATCCCATTACTAATGTCCAATTATGCATTTCCTAACTTCAGTAATTTGCAGGAATGTTTATATATGCAAGGAGCATATTTTGACACTACATACGAATTACAACGATATACAATAGAGTTTTTTGTACAGCCACGGCCCATGTAGCTTTAACCAAGGCCCGGTGGCGGTAAATCCTATAGCGTTACCAGACGCACGATTATGGCTAACTTTAACCTTCAAATAAAATGAAAATCACTGAGGTTAGAGGGCTGCAATTTGGTATGTTTGAAGATTGATGGGTGGATGATCAACATACCAATTTGCAGCTCTCTAGTCCCAGTAGTTTTTAAGATCTGAGGGCGGACAGAAAAGGTCGGACGGACAGACGAAGCTATCTCAATAGATTTTACAGAAATCTAAAAAATACTGCCGTTCAGATTACCATAATAACCATAGGCATATCCTAGCTCTTAAGTAAAATCATTTGGGTATGCAAAAAGCCTGAAACAGAGGGTATTGAGCACAGCCTGTACCCCAAAATCAAAATCTTTTATATATCTCAATAATTCAAGTAAGCACAAAACACGGAGAGAGAGAGAGAGAGAGAGAGAGAGCTCGAAGGGAGCCAAACTTGGAAAAACACTGCTCTCGCTGAAATACTTTATCTGCTGTGCAACCCGAATTTATTAACCATCTCCGCGTTATAAATCGTTGCCTTTAGATCTGGGTTATGAAGATTTAAAGGAAAAAATACACCCTCCAACTCCCAGTGAGTCTCGCGCCTTTTTTTCTCGCGCTCTTTTTTTCGCGCCTTTTTTTCGCGCCCTTTTTTCGCGCCTTTTTTTCGCGCCTTCTTTTGTTTTAATTGCTAAGACCAAAGTTGCCTCATTGTTCGGCGATATTCACTTGAAACCAAACATGATAATTAAATATATTACCCTTTGAGAGAGAGAGAGAGAGAGAGAGAGAGAGAGAGAGAGAGAGAGAGAGAGAGAGAGAGAATCTTACGAATATTTTGAAACAGAAAGGAGGCAAAATCATGTTTCTGAATTATTTATTTAACTAACAAAACAGAGAGAGAGAGAGAGAGAGAGAGAGAGAGAGAGAGAGAGAGAGAGAATCTTACGATTATTTTAAAACAGAAAGGAGGAAAAATCATGTCGCTGAATTCATTATTTTACTAATAAGCAGCAGAGAGAGAGAGAGAAGAGAGAGAGAGAGAGAGAGAGAGTCAAACAAAGAGTAAAGAAAAAACTGAAGGGAAACGAAGAGATATTAATAAATGGCTGGAAAAATATGGTACCAGTAAACGAGTCCAATTACAAACTAGGAAAGAAGAAGAAGAAAAAGAAGAAGGAAAGTCTAAAAGATAATACAGTACGACTCTACTATATTAACCGGTTCCACGTTATAAAAGCGTTGCCTTCAGATGCAGTTTAGGAAATTGAAAAAGAAAATAATATTAGAATGAATAAATAAATAAAATTGCAGCACTCTGCCAGTCTGGAGAACTTTTTTGTAACTCCTTAAGGACACGGATTCTGGTCTCGTTGTCTGCAAATATACTCTTATGTTTTACGGTTTCCCTAAAACACAAGAGTAAGCTGAAGTCTATATATAGAGGTAACATCAATTTGAGAGGAAGCAATTATGTTTGAGTTCGTATACCACAGAATAATGGTATTTTTATGACATTTATTTAAGCATTTGTCCTTTAAACATCTTACATTTTGCTTGCTACAGTGGTTAGTGTCGTGGAATGCCACTCAGATATCGCGGGTTCGCGTCTCCCCCAAGGACGTTAAAAAATCACTGGGCTCTGTATTATTATCAGTTACTGCTGCAGTGTTGGAGGGTCTTTAGCGGTGGGAGGTTGGAACCAACATTCTTTGGAAGCTTAAAGAATATCAAGTCAGTGGCCCCTTGGGTGGCCGTGGCCAGTGTGAATTAATAGGTTACATCTACTGAAATATTACTAATAATGATAATAATAATAAAATGGTAGAGTTAGCTGAATTTATCTTATACAAGAATTTTCTCCATTTTTCTGATAATTATCAGGAAATAGAGAAAATTCTTTATAAGATAATTTCAGTTAACTCTGTCATTTTGTTTAAAAAGACATGTATCCGAGAAGGTCTGCGTCCTGCTAATAAATAATAATAATAATAATAATAATAATAATAATAATAATAATAATAATGACACAGCAACTACTGTATTTTACTTTTATTTCAGCAATGCTAATTATAATAAGGCTATACAACTACCTAGAGGAGACAAACACCATCCCCCACCAACAGAAAGGCTGCAGAAGGAAGTGTAGGGACACAAAAGACCAGCTCCTCATAGACAAAATGGTAATGAAGAACAGTAGGAGAAGGAAAACCAACCTAAGCATGGCATGGATAGACAATAAGAAAGCCTTCGACATGATACCACACACATGGCTAATAGAATGCCTGAAAATATATGGGGCAGAGGAAAACACCATCAGTTTCCTCAAAAATACAATGCGCAACTGGAATACAATACTTACAAGCTCTGGAATAAGACTAGCAGAGGTTAATATCAGGAGAGGGATCTTCCAGGGCGACTCACTGTCCCCACTACTCTTCGTAGTAGCCATGATTCCCATGACAAAAGTACTACAGAAGATGGATGCCGGATACCAACTCAAGAAAAGAGGCAACAGAATCAACCATCAGATATTCATGGACGACATCAAGCTGTATGGTAAGAGCATCAAGGAAATAGATACTGTGATGGTAATTGCTTCCTAGCAAAGAAAGATAAAGGAAAGGAGAACGCATTTTCGAGAAGTTCGGCAGTAAGGAGGCTATCGCGCCCGTGTAGGAGGCACCTGTTCTGGAATCGTCGGGCGTGTTGTGGAGTGCAACATGCGCCAATGTGTCAGGAGAAATGCCGCGATTTCTGATGCAATACCT
The DNA here is from genome assembly GCF_015104395.2 of Macrobrachium nipponense. NCBI lineage: Eukaryota > Metazoa > Arthropoda > Malacostraca > Decapoda > Palaemonidae > Macrobrachium > Macrobrachium nipponense. Next base: position 2,576,152 of record NC_087220.1, read on the forward strand.
CGTCTAGGTTCATCTAAGAATTTCTAGAAATCTCGCGAGTCTGTGACGTTCGCCGTAGGCTCTGCCCCCAGAGTGCCGTATAAATACGACGGACGGAGAGGAGAGAGAGAGATCGTAGAAGAGAGACACCAGTTAGTCACAGAGAGATATCCTCAGTAAGAGCCACTGGTCAGAATATCAGTGAGAAATCAGCAGCAGCAGAGATTATCCGTGAGAGATAAGAGAGAAAGGGACCGATGAAGAATCAGAAGAAAAGTTGTTCGATAGTTCGTTGGATACTGGTCTAGTCATCTTCAGGAGTGGACGAATTATCTCGTGTTATCTTGACATCAAGCAGACTTCAGAGAAGAAAAGGTCCTGTCAGAGGTTTTGGGGAGTTTCTGCCTTACAAGTAGACTATTTTCTGCAAATACGGAGTCAAGAGGACGTCTGCAATCACCGTTTTCCTTTTGAGAAGCCATCACTTCGAAATACCAAATTGACTAGCAAGTATTTGAATTGCCTCACTGTTCCCCCAGTTCATGCAGTGTAAGATTCTATCTTTTTATGTAAATAGGAGATACCATTCTGCATTTACCTTTGTTAGTAAGCTTGTAAATAAACCTTTGTTGTGTTAATGTTTCTTTCTATATTCGTATCCCCAGTCTCAACTGTTGGTGTTGAAATATTTTTTTTTTATTATTTCATATCGAACCTGAAGCGGACCTCTCTCAGAGGCCGTAACATTGTGTCGACCCTTGGCCAGGATTTTTCGACACCGTAACATTGTGGAGACCTTGCTTAGGCTATCAACACTTAACAGTTTGAAACAGGGAAAATGTAGAAAGAATCAGAATGAGTGAGATGGTGAAAGAGTTTATTGAGTCTGGCAAGCTACTGGGTCTAGAGGGGAATGATCTCTGTGAGTATGTTGAAAGGAAAGAAAGGGAAAAGTATGAGAGAGATGAAAGAGCGGCTGAGAGAGAGGAAAGAGCAGCTGAGAGAGATATACAGCAACAAGAAAGAGAGAAAGAATGTATGCATGAGTTGGAAATTGCTCGGTTAAGGGAAAGTACTCGTAACAGTCGGTCAGGCGAGAACGAAAACAAGAGCTGATAGGTTAGGTATGAGTGCAGTGCTAAAATTAGTACCAAAGTTTAATGAGGAGGATGTTACGACATATTTCATGTGTTTTGAGAAGTTAATGGAACGAGTAGGTTCTCCTAAAGAAACGTGGACTTTATATTTGCAGTCAGTTTTGAGTGGTAGGGCGCTTACTGTGTATAGTTGCATGTCTAAGGAGGAATGTGATAATTACGATATCGTGAAAGAAACTGTTCTTAGTGCATACAGGTTAGTATTGGAGGCGTACCGTAAGAAATTTAGAAATTTGAGAAAGGATGAAAATATTACATATGTAGAATACGGTAAGAAGTTATATAGGCTGTTTTTTGATTGGTTAACTTCTGCTAAGGTTGAGGATTTTGATAGTTTGAAGAACTTAGTGTTATTAGAAAACTTCAAAGATAACGTATCCCCTGAGATTAAGCTTCATATAGAGGATAGGCGAGAAGTATCTTTTGCAGGAGCAACTAGGCTAGCTGACGAATATAGTCTAACTCATAATTTGAGTGTTAGTAAGAAACGAAATGATCCTTCGTCTGGTAGAGTACAAAGCAGTAAAGGTTTCAGTCCTAGTAATATCAATGCGAGTAAAAGTGACTATTCCTGTTAAACATGTGGAAAACCTGGTCATACGTCTAAGGTTTGTAAGAGTAAAGTGGCATCTAGTGGCTCAGAATTAACTTGTTTCCGATGTAATGGGAAAGGGCATTTAGCGAGGAATTGTGCAGTAGAAAAGAAGGACGGTAAGAAACCAGTGTCTCTAGTTAACCTTTCGTCAAGTAGGAATGATGTGATGAGAGAAACTAGGAAAATTTTTGGTGAATTTCTGTCGGAAGGCGTAGTTTCCTCTCTTGGAGGAGTAGATTCGCGAGAAGTAGTCTTGCTTCGAGACACAGGCGCTGCTATCTCACTGATTAGGGAAGAGTGTGTGCCGAACAGGGCAGAAATCAATATGGAAGAGAAAGTCATGTTAGGTGGATTTCCTAACACTTGTGTTCTTTGTCCTTTGTTGAAGTTGAATTTAGAAAGTCAGGTAGTGTCAGGAGAAGTAAAACTTACAGTTGTGGACAGTTTGCCCGTCGAAGGCATTGACATTATCGTCGGTAATAACTTAGCTTTATCCAAGAATGTGAATCCTGTTGCGAGGAATATTCCAGTGCCTGAAATGGTAGTAACTAGGTCGGGTTTAGATACAGTCGTAGACTACGGTCATAATTTGTTCGTGGATTCGAATGAAAGAAAGTTCATGGATTCGAACGAAAGTAAGTTCATGGATTCGAACGAAAGTAAGTTCGTGGATTCGAACGTGAGTAAGTTCGTGGATTCGAACGTGAGTAAGTTTGTGGATTCGAACGAGAGTAAGTTCGTGGATTCGAACGAGAGTAAGTTCGTGGATTCGAACGAGAGTAAGTTCGTGGATTCGAACGAGAGTAAGTTCGTGGATTCGAACGAGTGTGATAGAGGTAGCGAGGTTGATTTTGGCATGAGTGTGGCTGAGAGACCTAACTCTATCGTAGACAGTGATAGCCAAACGGAAGGCGTAGCTGTCGAGAGTAACGTAGTAAATGTACCAGTATCTAGTCCTAGTTACGGTGGTGAATTAGGCTCTAACATTTTGGATAAGGATGAGGTAGTCAAGTTGCAGAGAGAGGATGAGACACTAACCCGAATTTTTTAATGTGAGCTGGATGATGATCTCGATGATGTGTGTAAGGAAACTTTTTGTTTAAAGGACGAAGTTTTGTGTCGTCATGTTTGTCCTAAGTCAGGTAGTGAAGGGGGAATCACAGAAAAATTAGTAGTTCCTGGGAAGTTTCGTGAACTAGTTTTGAAGTTAGCACACGATGAACAAGGACATTTAGGAGTAAATAAAATTTTCAAGTTTATTAGTAGGGCGTACGTTGGCCTAAGATGAAAAATGATGTATGTTTCAAGAGGAATGCTTTAAGCTGTCATGAATATCAAATTGCCGGGAAACCGAATCAAGTATTTCCCAGAGTTCAGTTGTGTAATATTCCTTCAGTAGGCGAATCTTTTGAGAATGTATTTATAAATATGTTTGGAACTTTGCCTAGAAGTAAGGGTAGAGATGATTGCATAACTAATCTTGAGTATTATAAAAACAATCTAAGAGATGTTTGGCAGCTAGCGGAGGAAAACGGAAGCGCTTGGCACTTAGCGAAAGAAAACGCGAGAGGAAGTCAAGGGGAAATTAAAGGGAAACTTTATCTTAAAGCAAAAGAGAGAAGTTTGTGTGTAAGAGATAAAGTTTTAGTACTAGTTCGAAGGTCCTTTTTCAGTGTTAGAGGAGAGGGGAAATGCACATTATGGAATTAATGTGGGTAATAGCAGAGCAAAGGCAATAAATGTAAATTTGCTCCAGAATTATAAAGAACGCCCCGTGCCATGGCCGCCGCCCGTGCCCTTGGTAATTGTGTCCCAGAAAGAGAAACTAGTTTTGCGAAAGACGCAAAAGGTGCATTAGTCTTTCAAAGTTTTGAGCAGAGTTCAGAAAACGGAAAAAGTAAGAGAGAAGGATAATGTTATAGCAGATAGCCTCTCTAGAGATTTCTCAGAATGAGTAGCCTAATAACCGTTTTCTGTTATCGCACGAGTGAGTGTGTGTGGAGAAGCGTGAGTGTTTGACTGGATTAAAGCTTTATGCAGAATTGTTTCCCTGCTGTTTAATTCTTGCTTCTCTTTAGGAAAAAATAAAATCAGTTGATTTTAATTTTTTTTTCTTTTGGGGGGGTGTGTGATGGTAATTGCTTCCTAGCAAAGAAAGATAAAGGAAAGGAGAACGCATTTTCGAGAAGTTCGGCAGTAAGGAGGCTTTCGCGCCCGTGTTGGAGGCGCCTGTTCTGGAATCGTCGGGCGTGTTGTGGAGTGCAACATGCGCCAATGTGTCAGGAGAAATGCCGCGATTTCTGATGCAATACCTCGTCTAGGTTCATCTAAGAATTTCTAGAAATCTCGCGAGTCTGTGACATTCGCCGTAGGCTCCGCCCCCAGAGTGCCGTATAAATACGACGGACGGAGAGGAGAGAGAGAGAGCATAGAAGAGAGACACCAGTTAGTCACAGAGAGATATCCTCAGTAAGAGCCACTGGTCAGAATATCAGTGAGAAATCAGCAGCAGCAGAGATTATCCGAGAGATATAAGAGAGAAAGGGACCGACGAAGAATCAGAAGAAAAGTTGTTCGAGAGTTGGTTGGATACTGGTCTAGTCGTCTTCAGGAGTGGACGAATTATCTCGTGTTATCTTGACATCAAGCAGACTTCAGAGAAGAAAAGGTCCTGCCAGAGGTTTTGGAGTGTTTCTGCCTTACAAGTAGACTATTTTCTGCAATACGGAGTCAAGAGGACGTCTGCAATCACCGTTTTCCTTTTGAGAAGCCATCACTTCGAAATACCAAATTGACTAGCAAGTATTTGAATTGCCTCACTGTTCCCCCAGTTCATGCAGTGTAAGATTCTATCTTTTTATGTAAATAGGAGATACCATTCTGCATTTACCTTTGTTAGTAAGCTTGTAAATAAACCTTTGTTGTGTTAGTGTTTCTTTCTATATTCGTATCCCCAGTTTACACTGTTGGTGTTGAAAATTTTTTTTATTATTTCATATTGAACCTGAAGCGGACCTCTCTCAAGAGGCCGTAACATTGTGTCGACCCTTGGCCAGGATTTTTCGACATCGTAACAGATACCCTAATCCAGACTGTAACGATTTTATCTGGGGACATAAGGATGGAGTTTGGAATAGAAAAATGCGCCTTAGTCAACATACAAAAAGGCAAAGTAACGAGAACTGAAGGGATAAAGCTACCAGATGGGAGCAACATCAAACACATAGATGAAGCAGGATACAAATACCTGGGAATAATGGAAGGAGGGGATATAAAACACCAAGAGATGAAGGACACGATCAGGAAAGAATATATGCAGAGACTCGAGGCGATACTCATGTAAAAACTTAACGCCGGAAACCTGATAAAAGTCATAAACACAGGGGCAGTGCCAGTAATCACATACAGTGCAGGAATAGTGGAATGGACGAAGGCAGAACTTCGCAGCATAGACCATAAAACCAGGAAACATATGACAATACACAAAGCACTACACCCAAGAGCAAATACGGACAGACTATAAATAACACGAAAGGAAGGAGGGAGAGGACTACTAAGTATAGAGGACTGCGTCAACATCGAGAAAAGAGCACTGGGGCAATATCTCAAAACCAGTGAAGACGAGTGGCTAAAGAGTGCATGGGAAGAAGGACTAATAAAAGTCGACGAAGACCCAGAAATATACAGACAGAGGAGAATGACAGACAGAACAGAGGACTGGCACAACAAACCAATGCACGGACAATACATGAGACAGACTAAAGAACTAGCCAGCGATGACACATGGCAATGGCTATAGAGGGGAGAGCTAAAGAAGGAAACTGAAGGAATGATAACGGCGGCACAAGATCAGGCCCTAAGAACCAGATATGTTCAAAGAACGATAGACGGAAATAACATCTCTCCCATATGTAGGAAGTGCAAGACGAAAAATGAAACCATAAACCACATAGCAAGCGAATGCCCGGCACTTGCACAGAACCAGTACAATAAGAGGCATGATTCAGTGGCAAAAGCCCTCCACTGGAGCCTGTGCAAGAAACATCAGCTACCTTGCAGTAATAAGTGGTACGAGCACCAACCTGAAAGAGTGATAGAAAACGATCAGGCAAAGATCCTCTGGGACTATGGTATCAGAACGGATAGGGTGATACGTGCAAATAGACCAGACGTGACGTTGATTGACAAAGTCAAGAAGAAAGTATCACTCATTGATGTCGCAATACCATGGGACACCAGAGTTGAAGAGAAAGAGAGGGAAAATTATGGATAAGTATCAAGATCTGAAAATAGAAATAAGAAGGATATGGGATATGCCAGTAGAAATCGTACCCATAATCATAGGATCACTAGGCACGATCCCAAGATCCCTGAAAAGGAATCTAGAAAAACTAGAGGCTGAAGTAGCTCCAGGACTCATGCAGAAGAGTGTGATCCTAGAAACGGCACACATAGTAAGAAAAGTGATGGACTCCTAAGGAGGCAGGATGCAACCCGGAACCCCACACTATAAATATTACCCAGTCGAATTGGAGGACTGTGATAGAGCAAAAAAAAAGAAAAAATAATAATAATGACACAGAAACTAGTTTATTTTACATTTACTTCAGCACAAAAATCATCAATTTAAGCTGATCTGACTTCCAATACAAAAGGCTCTTGCCTCTTATGAATATTAATGAGGGCTGCCGTGACATATATATTGGGGTCCGGTGCAAAAAAAGAACGATTAGGAATTTGTTCCGGTGCAATATCCAGAATTTACGCCGAAAACCCGTTATTCCATGCGGATGACGACGAAGCGCCCAAAATGCTTCCAGGATAATATTTCAAGATAATATTTCACCATTTTAAAAAAGAGAGACTGCACTATTTTGTACACACAACGTTCGTTCCAAACGGCCCGATACAGAAACATCTGCATTATGCTTTTTCTGCTATGGCTGCTGGCTGGATGCTGAGAGAGAGAGAGAGAGAGAGAGAGAGAGAGAGAGAGAGAGAGAGAGGAAAGCTGATAGGTTGGTTTGAGAGTGAAAAAAAGAGAGAGAGAGAGAGAGAGAGAGAGAGAGAGAGAGAGAGAGAGAGAGAGAGAGAGCTGATAAGTAGGTTTGATAGTGGAAAAAGGAGAGAGAGAGAGAGAGAGAGAGAGAGAGAGAGAGAGAGAGCTGATAGGTAGGTTTGATAGTAGAAAAAAGGAGAGAGAAAGAGAGAGAGAGAGATAGAGAGAGAGAAAGAGGAAAGCTTATATGTAGGTTTGATAGTGGGAAAAACGGAGAGAGAGAGAAAGAGAGGAAAGATCATATGTTGGTTTGATAGTCGAAAGAAGAGGAGAGAGAGAGAGAGAGAGACCCGACCGAGAGGAGAGAGAGAGAGATTGAGGAGAGAGAGAGAGGGGGGGGGGGGGGGGGAAGTTGATAGGTAGGTTTGATAGTGGGAAGAAAGAAGAGAGAGAGAGGTTAGAGAGAGAGAGAGAGAGAGAGAGAGAGAGAAGAGAAAGAGGAGAGAGGAGTAGAGAGAGAGGAGAGAGGGAGAGCGAGAGAGAGAGAAAGAGAAGAGAGAGAGAGAGAGAGAGACTGGGGACTGAGTAGGCAGGGGATCGGGAGTGTAAGAAAGACACGGAGGGTTCCAGTACAGCGTAACACGTTACATTAACCTCGATGCTAATAGCCAAATAAGAGTTTCATAAATATATACACCAAGGGGAAAAAGCGCCCCATATCGGATATAGATATATAATTTCCCCGGAGAGGAAACTTGGCTCAGCAACGATTTCATGAACCGATTGAAAAGAAATGCAAAGTCGAATTAGATGTTAAGTTTAGTCAAGCGTCTGGTTGACTTGGCTCCGTGAATGGCAAAGGAGGCTGAGAGTTTCTCTCGTGGGGGAAAGAAGAGGAAGAAAGGCAGGAAGTTAAGAGCTATCACAATTCTTGTTTGCTTTTGGGGGTGGATTCTGCTTCTCTCTCTCTCTCTCTCTCTCTCTCTCTCTCATTCCCTCTGCGTCAGTTTGAATGAAATCGTTCGCTAAAAAGTTTATAGATTATTTAATTAATGGAAAGAAAAATAAGAGTGTAATTTAGATTTTAATTTCATACGCGTTTATAGATATACATATATATGGTATCACGTGACTGAACCAAAGGTTTTCTCAGGCCTGGAGATAAAATTGAATCAAACTATTTATTTTATTTTAATATATTTTCATCTATTTATTTATTCATTTCAATAAGTGGTATCTATTCTTTCTGTATTTCCCTTTACATACTCTTGCTTATTCCTAATGAACAACTTCATATTCTTTGGAAGCTTGAATTTCGAGTCAGTGGCTCCTTTGGTAGGCTTGTTCCATTTGAATAGGTTTCATCTCCTGAATAATAATAATAATAATAATAATAATAATAATAATAATAATAATAATAATAATAATAATAATAATAATAATAATAATAATAATAAGAGGTGCAATAAGTGATTCAACTGAATAGAAAGATGAAACGAGTTTGTATTACATCAAAATCCGTAAATTCTAACTATTTTGTTTGAAATATTCCTTCTTTTAAGGTGGATGTTCAAAAGCAGGTTGAATTAATCAAATCGTGAAATGCATAAGAGGTCACTGCGATTCATCGTCTGTATTTACTTCAACCAGCAGCTTTAGAAACTAGTTGAAATGACGTAATAAACCTTTAGCTCTAATAAAAGTCAAATATGTTCGCAAACTGACTTTTTTTGAGAGTTTGTGTTTGAAAGGTCATTAATGTAATCGATTGAAAACTACGCATGGGACAACATTCATCAAATTCTCACAAGAATTAATATGTTACTTTATCATTTTGCTGAATAATAGTGGTCCCTAGTCTGACAGTTAACCAATTTTCTTAAAAATAGCTTATTTGAATGCATTACTATTTGGTACGATTTAAAGAACAAAAAATATAATAATAATAAGTGAGGGTTCTACTTATGCATGGGGGACAACATTTATCAAATTCTCATAAGAATTAATAAGTTACTTTATAATTTTTGCTGCATAATAGTGGTTCCTAGTTAGCCAGTTACCCAATTTTTTGATAAATAGCTTATTTGAATGCATTACTATTTGGTACGATTCAATGGACAACAAATATAACTTAAGTGCGGATTTAACTTTTGATCTGAGTCCGCGGATTCGCCAGTCGCTCCCAATGTATAAAGTTAATTCTAGTGAGAGCAATTTATCCCTCGAGGTAATCTGACCATCATCGTAACATAATTCTAATAGGGTGGTAATGTACCATCATCAGGAAAGCGCTTCATTAAAGTCATTTGAGAACATTTCCGAGAATTCTCCGGCAACTTGGTAGAGTCGTAATAGGAAAATCAATTAACTGTAATATGAACAGGAGACATTTTCTCTCATACCTGCTTGTAACGAAGACAGATCACTACAAATTAATACACGTATAGATGACAGTTTTTTATGGAACGGCCACTGAACTAATACAAAATTCCTAGTTTATTTCTGAAGGAAGAATTTATATATAGATATCTTATTTTTATTTATGCAACTTTATTCTTATGGGTTGAATGTTACATATGTAGTTATATATATATATATATATATATATATATAGATATATATATATAATATATATATATATCATACACAGACATAGGTATGTATATGTACAATCGTTCGTTTGTGTCAGCACATTCTTCGCTCGCTCCCTCTCTCCCCACCCCCCAAATCTGAGCTGTGGGAGAGCTAGCTCAGAAGTTTATATGTATAGACTGGGCGATATTGCTTCAACGGGTCATGGCGTAGACACGAGAGGTCCAAAGGATCAAAACTGAATTTTCGGAATAGCTCGTAGAAGCACTGGAATACGCGCGATGGAATCATTTGATAAACACGTACGAATACCGTTTTTTTATTCCTTTTTGTAAATAAAAACAAAAGTTGCGTAACTTAGTTCGGTCTTAAATAAAAGTAGCTTTTATTTTGTACGTTTAGATAAGCCCTTACGAGCTTTCGGCAGAGGGAAGGGAGATCGCAATGTCCACAAGTTTTATTTTGCAAATATAGGCAGATAGCTTTTAAGTATACTAACATAAAGGGAGATTGATGGCTATATTAACCTTTAATTTCTTGCACCAGCTGGAAGAAAGGCCGAGTTCTTAATTCTGACCATAAGATTAAACAAAGGTGATTTGAATTGACAGGAATATAAATCTCTTATCTTGATCTGAGAAGAATGTTTTTTTTTCTTGAACTGACAGGAATATAAGTTTTTATCCTTGTTGAACTGACTGGAATATCTTGGACTGACAGGGATATCTTATGGCAGGAATATAAGTTTTTAAAATTGAACTGACTGGAAAATAAGTTTTTAATCTTGAACTAACTGGAATATAAGTTTTTAATCTTGAACTGACAGGAGTATAAGTTTTTAATCTTGAACTGACAGGAATATAAGTTTTTAAACTTGGAATGACAGGAATATAAGATTTTTTATCTTTAACTGACAGGAATTAAGTTTTTAACCTGAAATGACAGGAATATGTAAGTTTTTAATCTTAAATGGACAGGAATGTGATTTTTTTATTTTGAACTGACAGGAATATAGGTTTTTTTCATCTTGAACTGAGAGGAATATAAGTTCTTTTATTATCTTGAACTGACAGGAATATAAATACTTAATCTTGAACTGACTGGAATATCAATTTTTCTATCTTTAACTGACAGGAATATATTTTTTTTATCTTAACTGACAGGCATATACATTATTTTATCTTGAACAAACAAGATTATATATTATTTTATCATAAACTGACAGGAACGTGAATTTTTATCATCTTAAACTGACAGGAATATACGTTATTTTATCTTGAACAGACAAGATTATACATTATTTTATCTTAAACTGATAGGAATTTGAATTCTTTACCTTGAACTCACATGAATATATTCATTATCTTGAACTAACAGGAATATACATTATTTTATCTTGAACTTACAGGAATATACATTATTTTATCTTGAACTGACAGGAATATACATATTTTATCTTGAAATGACAGGAATATACATGATTTTATCTTGAACTGACAGGAATTAAGTTTCTTTTTTGTCTTTAACTGACAAGAACGTAAATTTCTATTCTGTTCGTCAAAGAAAATAAACTTTATTCAATGTTTAGTTTATTCCAGTCAAATGAGATGTGCAGATTTTGCTCTGTACCTATGAGATTGAGTGTGATATTCTGCACACATAGCAAGAAACCCATTTGTTGCATGCGTATATTACAAAAGTTTGTACCTACTTTAGCATGAAAAAAATGTCAAGTTTCGCTCTCTGGAAACATAAAAATGATCTACTTCGCTGCATGGATGAGAATGGTGGTTTCCTTACTGCATTTAATACATTTGAATGAAACTGAAGATGCTGGCATCTTCATCTGGACGTTGCTCGTGAGCCAGTGCAAATTGAATGCATAATTATTTCGGTAAGAGCTAGTTGGCGCGCTGGAACCCGGCGCGCAGTCTCCCCTAGCCGACCGATCATCCCCTACTTGGCAAGCCACACCGCGGGCGGACAAACAAGTTGATTTGACATTTTTCCACAGTGCCGGAAACTACTGCACGAAAACATGACTGGTTTATTTACGTTATAATCAGTTAAAACAAACAAAAGCCTTGAATACAAAGAGGGAAGCCACAGCACGAAATTCGAACGAATACATTAAGATGATATATTAACATACTAATTAACATATTAAGATAACATTTCGTATGCTTTGATGTTACCCGAGAAATAATTTAAGTGATAATTCAAGCGATTCAAGCGAGTATTAATTATAAGATAAAATAATCCGGGGAGAATAATTTTATGACGACACTAATACTTATTTGCATCCATGGATAAATGTTTATGTAAATATATATATATATATATATATTATATTATATTATATATATATATATATATATATATATAATTATTCCTACACATATATATATTATATATAAATATATATATATATATATTACTACCATATACTAATTATATATATATATAAAACAAACAAAGACACACACATATATAATATATAATAATTATATATATATATATATATATATATATATATATAAGCATGCATTCACTTCTACGTATAAAATCATTAATGTGACCAATTTACTCTTACTGTTGAAAAAGAGGGTAAGTTTGCCAAGGGGAGCTTATGTCCCTGGCAAAAATGAAATAACAATTAAATTAAATTACTGAAATAAGTAACAAACATTAGATAATTAAAGGTTATTGGAACAAGGAACGAACGTCCGAAGTTAGGAGAGAATAACGATAGAGATGAGAAAAAGTGGAACAATCACGGAGAAGATAAAAAGTGATGAAGGAACAACATAGTATAAGAGAATAAATAACCCAGACGGAATTTCTTTGAAAGGAGCAGAGAGAGAGAATTGGTCGTTAGGCGAGAACAAAAACCACAGAGAGAGAGAGAGAGAGAGAGAGAGAGAGAGAGAAATGAGTCACTAGGAGAGAACTAAAATCCATGTGTGGAGAGAGAGAGAGAGAGAGAGAGAGAGAGAGAGAGAGAGGAGAAAGAGAGGAGAGATAGAGAGGGAGCATCTACCGGACGCACCCGAGGCTGTAGCCAGAACATTTCCTCTATATAACCAGGATTTATCATCCCCTTCCGTGCTATAAAGCGCGTTCTTTAAATACGGTTTGAATAGCAGAGAGGAAGTTGACTGGCGCACACGCCAAGGGGAAAAAATTGGTTACAGGGGGATAGCATTACTTCCTCGCATTTGGGAGCATATCTAAGGTTTTTTTTTTTTTGTCAATGTCGACGCTTTCATTATTATTATTATTATTATTATTATTATTATTATTATATTGCAATAGATGAAACCTATCCACACGGAACAAGCCCACCAAAGCGGCCATTGACTTGAAATTCAAGCTTCCAAAGTTAACATTAATATTATTATTATTATTATTATTATTATTATTATTATTATTATTATTATTATTATTATTATTCAGTATATGAAACCTATCCACACGGAACAAGCCTCACAAAGGGGCCACGGACTTGAAATTCTTTAAGCTTCCAAAGAATGCTGGTTCCAACCTCCCACCTTTAAAGACCTCCCAATACAGCAGCAGTAACTGATCATGATACAGAGCCCAGTGATTTTTCATCGCTCTGGGGGAGACGCGAACACCCCAGGCGATACATGCGTGGCATAACACGACACTAACCACTAGCGGATCAGCAAACGCTTGTTGAATGTTTTATATTTCAATGAAAAAAGCTATACTTTCAAATATTCAGAGAAATAAATAAAGCATTTTCTTTTCCTTATGCCTTGGTGAATGTTTTTGACGTCGAATATAAAAAGTAGGCTTCAAATATTCATTAAGAAGAAGAAATACTTCTCTTTTTATTGCTTCGGTTTATGTTTTTTTGTGGATATTAGGGAAAGAAATATTTATTGAAAAGATTAAATAATTCCTTTTCTTAATGCCTTGGTTAATATTTTTTTTGTGGTATAAGAGGAAATAAACTACTTATTAAAAGATTAAATACTTCCTTTTCTTAATACGTTGGTTAATGTTTTTTTGTGTGGATATTAGAGAAAATAAACCATTTATTAAAGATTAAATGCTTTCTTTTCTTAATGCCTTAATTATGGATATTACAGAAAATAAACGCTTTATTAAAAGATTAAATACTTTCTTTTCGTAATGCCTTAATTCATGTTTTTTTTGGATATTAGAGAAAAACACCATTTCCAAACTTATATCATAAACTATAACTTGTAATAACCGGACATATTTTGGTGGTCAGTTCATTACTAAATTGTAATCTTACATATTATTCTTTTATCATCAAACACCAATGGTTTCTCGCTGGGAGGGTGAGGTTTGCTTATATAATTAAACCGACCTTGACAAAAATTCAAAAATAGTCAGAGTCGCGAAAAATTCTCCCCCTATAAACTATTCCTTGTTCAAGCTGGAGAGAGAAACACTGGTTTTATGCGAGCGACCCTTTAAAAGGAGCTTAAAACATCAACATTAAAGATGCTGTTGCACAGTTGTATGTCAGGGATCATCATGATGTTACAATGTTGCCTGTTACTTGGTCAACGTAATCGACCTGCGTCAATAATTTCAAGGAAATCTGTGCGGACATACGGTTGAAATCTGGCTAGGAAAGTACGGTTATCTGATGATCGCTAAAATCTACATAAAAGTGCTTGATTTGAGGCACAACACACAACATATATGTGTGTAACAGACACATATATGTTTTATATATATATATATATATATATATATATATATATATATATATATATACATATATATATATACACACACACACACACACACACACACATATATATATATATATATATATATATATATATATATATATATATATTATATATATATATATATCAGTCATATCACATTACCGTGATTCATATACAAATATCGAACTACAAATGTCCTTTGATATCTAATTCCTCTCTACTCGGAATTAATATATTTTCATATATGTATTTCAGTTGGGAGGGGGCATGAACTTATATCTCTTGCGGTGGCGTAGTGGTTTTAGGCTTCACTGCCAGTCCTGGATTGAGAGTTCGCTGGTTCGAGCCTGGCGATCGCCCATCCTATTATCGCTTAATAAAATTCCCCCTCGGTTAAACATATATGAAAATGTATTAATTCCGAGGTAGAGAGAATTAGATATTAAAGGACATTTGCAGTTTATATATAAAGATATATATTTATATATATATATATATATATATAATTTATAAGCAGATTTATATATATATGAATATAAATTTATATATAAAGATATATATATATATGAATATATATATATATATATATATATATATATATATATATATGTTTAAATCTATAAAATTTATATATAAAGAGATGTACGTATATACACAACTATACATATGTATAAATATTATATACTACATATATATATATATATATACATATATATATATATATATATATATACTATATATATATATATATATATATATATATAACAGACCAAATAATTCCACCCTTGCCCACCACTGCTTGATACAAATAAAATATATGTTAGCCTGGTATAACATTGTAAATTTCATGATCAAATAATGAATTCCCTCCTACTGGCGCAGTACCCAAGAGATTTTAAATCAAGAATAATTAACTAAATATATATAAATTATATATAATGCAATACTGCACCTTTGAACGGCGATAAATAATAATGCTTTCATATTTTGGCATTTCGTTCTGGTAAAAAAAAAAAAAAAAAAAAAAAAAAAATCGGCGGTCTGTCGAATAAAATATTTTCAAAACTGAAATATCTGCCTTAATATCTATTTTGATTCATGTTCATAAAATTAATATTTATATGGGATGGGTGCAGGTTGCAGGAAGTATTAAGGTTTATACTATTATTATTATTATTATTTTAAAAAATCCTCATAGTAGCAAGAGTCCCCAAATGGAGAAACAAATCCAAAGTTATGTAAATGTACATATATTTAAATTTAAAACTTTAAGGATAGCTTTAAATTTAAATATTTGTAAATTTATATAATTTAAATATATGTACATTTACATAACTGTGGATCTGTTTCTTCATTATCAATTTTTTTTCTTTTTCTAACACAGTCCTCCAATTCGACTGGGTGGTATCTATAGTGTGGGGTTCCGGGTTGCATCCTGCCTCCTTAGGAGTCCATCACTTTTCTTACTATTTATGTGCGCCGTTTCTAGGATCACACTCTTCTGCATGAGTCCTGGAGCTACTTCAGACTCTAGTTTTTCCAGATTCCTTTTCAGGGATCTTGGGATCGTGCCTAGTTCTCCTATGATTATGGGTACGATTTCCACTGGCATATCCCATATCCTTCTTTATTTCCTATTTTTCAGGTCTTTTGAATACTTATTGCCCATTGTTTTTTCCCTTTCTTTCTCTTCAACTCTGGTGTCCCATGGTATTACGACATCAATGAGTGATACGTTCTTCTTAATTTTGTCAATCAACGTCACGTCTGGTCTATTTGCACGTATCTGTTCTGATACCATAGTCCCAGAGGATCTTTACCTGATCGTTTTCTATCACTCCTTCAGGCTGTTGCTCATATCACTTATTACTGCAAGGTAGCTGGTGTTTCTTGTATAGGCTCCAGTGGAGGGCTTTTGCTACTGAATCATGCCTCTTTTTGTACTGGTTCTGTGCAAGTGCCGGACATTCGCTTGCTATGTGGTTTATGGTTTCATTTTTCGTATTGGACTTCCTACATGTGGGAGGAATGTTATTTCCGTCTATCGTTCTTTGAACATATCTGGTTCCTTCAGTTTCCTTCTTGAGCTCTCCCCTCAGTAGCCATTGCCACGTGTTATCGCTGACTAGTTCTTTAGTCTGTCTCATGTATTGTCCATGCATTGGTTTGTTGTGCCATTCCTCTGTTCTGCTTGTCATTCTCCTGTCTCTGTATATTTCGGGGTCTTCGTCTACTTTCATTAGTACTTCTTCCCATGCACTCTTGAGCCACTCGTCTTCACTGGTTTTCATATATTGCCCCAGTGCTCTGTTCTCGATGTTGACGCAGTCCTCTATGCTTAGTAGTCCCATCCCTCCTTCCTTTCGTGTTATGTATAGTCTGTCCGTATTTGCTCTTGGGTGTAGTCCTTTGTGTATTGTCGTATGTTTCCTCGTTTTCTGGTCTATGGTGCGGAGTTCTGCCTTCGTCCATTCTACTATTCCTGCTCTTAATCTGATTACTGGCACTGCCCATGTGTTTATGGCTTTTATCATATTTCCGGCGTTAAGTTTTGACTTGAGTATTGCCTTGAGTCTCTGCATATATTCTTTCCTGATCGTGTCCTTCATCTCTTGGTGTTTTATATCCCCTCCTTCCATTATTCTATGTGTTTGATGTTGCTCCCATCTAGTAGCTTTATTCCTTCAGTTCTTGTTACTTTGCCCTTTTGTATGTTGACTAAGGCGCATTTTTCTATTCCAAACTCCATCCTGATGTCCCCAGATACAATCCTTACAGTCTGGATTAGGGTATCTATTTCCTTGATGCCATCTACTACAGCTTGATGTCGTCCATGAACATCAGATGGTTAATTCTGTTGCTCTTTTCTTGAGTTGGTACCCAGCATCCATCTTCTGCAGTACTTTTGTCATGGGAATCATGGCTACTACGAAGAGTAGTGGGGACAGTGAGTCGCCCTGGAAGATCCCTCTCCTAATATTAACCTCTGTCAGTCTTATTCCAGAGCTTGTAAGTATTGTATTTCAGTTGCGCATTGTATTTTTGAGGAAGCTGATGGCGTTTTCCTCTGCCCCATATATTTTCAGGTATTCTATTAACCATGTGTGTGGTATCATGTCGAAGGCTTTCTTATAGTCTACCCATGCCATGCTTATTATTATTATTATTATTATATCAGTAGTAGTAGTAGTCACCCTTTCTATCAAATAAACCCTTTTCTCAAAATATATACAGTTATATATATATATATATATATATATATATATATATATATATATATATATATATATACTATACATATATATAATCCTCTCAGCCCGGCTTCACTCCCAGACCTTCAAACGCCAGACACACGCATAGCAACGGAGATTACCTATGAATAAATTAACTTTAAACTTACGGGAACCAAACCACCGCTTCAATATTCTCCCAGCAACGGGAAATCATGGGAATGGGAATGCATACAAAATTATTTTTTCTGATTAAAGAAAAAATCTCTTGAGTGACACCGAGATTCTTTACGCAAAAGAAACCTGATTGGGACGCCTCGGCTAAGGATACATAATATGAAGTCGATGTATGCGACGCGGGCCGATGTTCACTTTTTCCATAGGTCCTAA
Source organism: Macrobrachium nipponense (assembly GCF_015104395.2). Lineage (NCBI taxonomy): Eukaryota > Metazoa > Arthropoda > Malacostraca > Decapoda > Palaemonidae > Macrobrachium > Macrobrachium nipponense. The sequence continues at coordinate 2,593,830 of NC_087220.1, forward strand.
TTGGGTGGATGGCTGATGGCTGGGGTATACGGGATTGAATGAGGTCCCGTGGGATATATGATGAGCAGGGTATCGGAAGGCTTGGATTAATGAAATAGAGAGAGAGAGAGGAGAGAGAGAGAGAGAGAGAGAGAGAGAGAGAGAGAGAGAGAGAGAGAGAGAGATTGCAAAACTAAGGCGGAGATACATTTGCACACACACAAAACACACATACATGCATTAAGTTACAAAAAATTTCCTTTAATATCCAATTCGCTCTACCTCGGAATTAATAATTTTCAATATATGTTAACCGAATTGGGAATATTTTAGTTGATGATAATGTCGTCCTCTCGTGGGCTCGAACCAGCGCCCAGCGGACTGAGGAGAAATCAGGACTTCAGTGATGTTATCGACTCGGCCAACAACCACGAGAGGACGAAATTGTCATCAACTAAAAAAATTCCCCTTCGGTTAACATATACGTATATGAAAATATATTAATTCCGAGGTAGAGCGACTTAGATATTGAAGGATATTTGTAGCTTAATGCATGTATATGAATCAGATGTGATAACAATAGA
>NC_087220.1:2601892-2611892 GCF_015104395.2 Macrobrachium nipponense
AAGTGGAAAAAAGGTCTTGCAAAACGAAAAAAATGCATGGAAAGTTATAGAATAAAAAGTAAGATAGAAAATGCAGAACAAAAGATTATACAATCAAAAGAAAATGAAAAAACGGGACTTGGAGAAGAAAAAAACCCTATTAAATATCAAAGCAAAACCCCAAACTATTATACTCATATGCGAAGAAGATGAATAAAAGAAGAATAGAAATAGGCCCTCTGAGAATTGAAGAGATTTAACGAATGAAAAAAAGGGAAATTTGCCAACATACTGGCAGAACGATATAAGAGAGAATTCACCCTAGAATAGATAATGAAGATAATGATATAGAAGTAAGGGACGAAAATAGTGAATATTTAGCTGACATAGAAATTAATGAAGCTGATATTGTGCAGGCAATTATGAAATTAAAAATGGAGCTGCTGCAGGGCCGGATGGAGTCCCTGCTATTTTGTTAAAGAAAGTAGTTCATTCTATCGCAAAGCCACTTGCAATATTATTAAGACAAAGTGTAGATACAGGCAAGATTTATGATGAGCACAAATTAGCATATATCCACCCTTACTTTCAAAAGTGGATCAAGACTAGAGGCAAGTAATTATTAGGCCTGTGAGTCTAACATCACATATTATGAAAGTGTATGAAAGGGTAATGAAGAAAAATATTATGAAACATTTAATAAAAAATAATTTGTTTAATATAGGACAACACGGTTTCGTACCCGGAAAAAGTACACAAACCCAACTGTTAGTCCACGTGAGAACATATTCAAAAATATGAAAAGCGGAAATGAAACAGATGTGGTTTATCTAGACTTTGCAAAAGCTTTTGACAAAGTAGACCATAATATATTAGCAAAGAAAATTAGAAAACACAATATCGTAGATAAAGTAGGAAGATGGTTAAAAGAATTTGACACAACAGAAAACAGATAGTTATTGCAAACGATGAGAAATCGGATGAAGCCAAGGTAATATCCGGTGTGCCACAAGGTACGGTGCTAGCTGCAATATTGTTTGTTATTATGATTGAAGACATAGACAGTAATGTTAAGGATTCGGTAGTGAGTAGTTTCGCTGATGACACAAGAATAAGTAGAGAAATTACTTGTGATGAAGATAGGAACGCTCTACAAAGAGACCTTAACAAAGTATATGATTTGGCAGAGGTAAATAGGATGGTATTTAACTCTGATAAATTTGAATCAATAAATTATGGAGACAGAGAAGGAAAGCTATATGCATATAGGGGACCTAATAATGAGACAATCACAAATAAGGAAGCAGTTAAAGACCTTGTGTGATGATGAATAGGAACATGTTTATGCAATGATCAAATAGCCATTCTGTTGGCAAAATGTAAAGCAAAAATGGGAATGTTGTTACGGCACTTCAAAACAAGAAAAGCTGAACACATGATTATGCTTTATAAAACATATGTTCGTAGTCCACTTGAAATATTGCAATATGATATGGTACCCACACTATCAAAAGGATATTGCACAAATAGAGAGTGTACAAAGGTCCTTTACAGCTAGAATAGAAGAAGTTAAGGACCTAGACTACTGGGAAAGACTACAATCCTTAAAATTATATAGTCTAGAAAGGAGAAGAGAACGCTACATGATAATTCAGGCATGGAAACAGATAGAAGGAATAACAGAAAATATCATGGAACTAAAAATATCAGAAAGAGCAAGCAGAGGTAGATTAATAGTGCCCAAAAACTATACCAGGAAAAATAAGGAAAGCACACAGAATATTAATCCACTACGCACCAGCATCGATAATGCAGCGTCTATTCAATGCGTTGCCAGCTCATTTGAGGAATATATCAGGAGTGAGCGTAGATGTGTTTAAGAATAAGCTCGACAAATATCTAAACTGCATCCCAGACCATCCAAGATTGGAAGATGCAAAATATACCGGAAGATGTACTAGCAACTCTCTGGCGTAGACAATTAGGAGGTCGCCTCACACTGAGGGACCTGCGGGGCAACCCGAACGAAACTGTAAGAAGGTCTGTAAGGTCGGTTAGGTAAGGTCTCTCTCTCTCTCTCTCCTTCTCTCTTCTCTCTCTCTCTATCTCTTAATCTCTCTCTCTTAAGAATTCCTTTTTTCCAGGTCTTCCTCTTGTCTAGTATTTTTTTCACGGAATTAATTTATCTCTCTCTCTCTCTCTCTCTCTCTCTCGCTCTCTTCTCTCTCTCTCTCTCTCTCTCTCTCTCTCTCAAAAATCATGCTTATTCAGTGTTTCACCTTTCTCCTAATTTATTTTCTTTACATATTAATTTAGTCTCTCTCTCTCTCTCTCTGTCTCTCTCTCTCTCTCTCTCTCAGAAAAAATATCATCTGTTATTGTTGAATCTTTGAATGCAGACCCTCTCTCTTCTGATAAAAAAAAGAATCTTTTGTTGAATCTTCAAGGCACCCCCCCCCCCCCTTCCGTCTGCTCTCTCTCTTCTCTCTTCTCTCTCTCTCTCTCTCTCTCTCTCTCTCTCTCTCTCCCCGTTTTCATAATAACAATAGCATAGTCATTTGCATTATAATCGCCCACCACACAATACTCTCTTCAATACACCACGAGTATCAATCTCCAATCTCGTTGTCAACGGGAATACGACCCAAAGAATCCTTTATTAAACGGCTGTTTTCCTAGAGAATAGAAAACTTCAAGAATCTTCGAGTAGATCGTATCGTATTGGAGAATGTGCAAGTTGCATGTTGCGCGGGTAATGGGTTGTAACGAGGCTCGAGATATTTTGCAGTTATCTGCGCTGGTTAACAAGATTTTCCTTTTCTTTTGGGAAAAGCAATTATGTTGAGGGTCTAAGGGTCTGACAAAGGAATCTATAATTAAAATGAACCTTTCATTCTTATTATAATTATTATTATTCAAAAGATGAAGAACCCTATTCAGATGGAACAAGCCCACCAAAGGGGCCATTGAATTGAAATTCAAGGTCATTTCATTAATAATAATTTTTTGGGAAAATTTGTGTAAATTTCATGATATTAAGTTGTATATGCTTCCTTGTTTTTTCAAAATGTACTGTTTTCTGGAAGAATAACTTACTTACCGCGTGGGTATCCTCCAAGGTGTGGCTACCCTCAGGCGTTTCCTCGTTTCCGTAGAGTGATATCGACCTTATTGCTAATCTTGTAGTGTCAGTTTGGATATTGAGCCTTCTTTTGACTAAGTTTTCCTCTGTAAAATCAGTTTGCCTTAGTAAAGGGTAGGAACAAGACCGAAAGTACTCGGCTATCTCGTTTTTTCATTTTTTCCTTCGTGGCAAAAACCTTTATTTATACATAGCATCACGTTTTATATACTTCGTGATCAAGTTACTCACATATATATTCGTGATCAAGTTACTCATATATATATATATATATATATAATATATTATATATATATATATGATATATATATATATATATTATATATATAAATAAAAACATATATAATATATGAGCGTTAGCCACAATCATCGTCTAGAACTTGTCCTTTTCTCAATATAAATCTAAAGACACAGCAACCTGACTAAAAAATTCAATACTTCTGCTCTTCAGACATTTTCACGCCGTATATAAACAGAAAGATAAATATTGATACTTATTCCTTCTCTCTCTCTCTCTCTCTCTCTCATTAATCCCAGCCTTCCGATACAGAGCTCATCGTATCTCCCAGAATCCCACTCAATCCCGCAGCCCAGAGGAAATGCCATCTCTCTCATACATCCCCGGGACAGAAATACCCAATTAGGATCAAAGGAAAAGTATCGAATTAGCATCTATATCGCGTATATCGACTTCGTACGTATATATCCCCCTCCCCCAACGCCCACACCCCCCCTGGGGGAGACGGACCCAATCAGTAGTCTCTGAAGGAAAGAATCTCTTACCAAAAGCCAACATTTCCTAGCGGATATAAGATAACAATTACAAAATACGGCAGCAAAGTTTCTTCGGCGCAACAATCAAGGCTACAACCGGAAACCAGATCTATCTTTCGGTGGTCACGGTATGAAGCCCTGTGTGAGCCGCGGTCCATGAAACTGTTAACCTAGGCCCAGTGGTGGCCTGTCATATAGCTGCCAGACGCATGATTATGGCTAACTTTACCCTAAACTTAAGAACTATTGAAGCTAGAGGGCTGCAATTTGGTACGTTCGATGATTGGAGGGTGGGTGATCAACCTACCAATTTGCAGCCCTCTAGCCTCAGCCGTTTCTAAGATCCGAGGGCGGACAGAAAAGTGCGGACGGACAGACAAAAGAAAATGGCGTCTGAGGCTTCTTTCATTGTCCGTCTGAACAGATGGGCTGGCGACTTCTCGCTGGTATAGTGGTCAGTGTCGTGGTATGCCACCCAAGATGTAGGCTGGTTCGCGTCTCCCCTAGGACGATGGACAATCACTGCTGGCTCTGTATCGTGGTCAGTTATTGCTGCAGTGTTGCGGGGTGGGGGGGTGGCGGGGGGGGGGGGGGGGGGGGAGGGGGCGGGTCTTTAGCGGTGGGAGGCAGAACCCAACACTTTGGACGCTTTAATTTGAAGTCAGTGGCCCTTTGGGTGGGGGGAGGGGGGGGCCGGGGTGTTCCATATGAACAGGTTAAATCTACCGAGTAATGATGATTATTCAATTATATACTGCGGTACAACGAACCTCAAAAATAAATAAATGAATAAATAAGAATAATTCAAATCAATAAAGTCCATTTACAGAAAAACATGATCTACCGTGTAATAATAATGATTCAATTATTATCTGCGGTACACGAACCTCAAAAATAAATAAATAAATAAGAATAATTCAAACTTATAAAGTCCATTTAGAGAAAAAGATGATCCAAAGCTTAAAGGCTGCGAGCAGAATACGAGCAGTGATGTTACATAACTACAGGATAACAGCCCCCAAATAAATGCTGAAAAAATTAACCAATAAATTGAGTACACTTGTGAAAATCACTTAAGTTTTTATATCAACGTCTAATTCCCGAAGTCATCGACAAATCAAATGTTACTGACGCTATCAAAGTCTATTATTATTATTATTATTTTAGTAGACGAAACCTATTCACAGGGAACAAGCCCACCAAAGGTGGCCACTGACCTAAAATTCAAGCTTTCAAAAATTATTATTATTATTTTTTTTTTTTTTTTTTTTTTTTTTACTCTATCACAGTCCATCCAATTCGACTGGGTGGTATTTATAGTGTGGGGTTCCGGGTGCATCCTGCCTCCTTAGGAGTCCATCACTCTTCCTTACTATGTGTGCCGTTTCTAGGATCACACTCTTCGCATGAGCCCTGGAGCTACTTCAGCCTCTAGTTTTTTTCTAGATTCCTTTTCAGGGATCTTGGGATCGTGCCTAGTGCTCCTATGATTATGGGTACGATTTCCACTGGCATATCCCATATCCTTCTTATTTCTATTTTCAGATCTTGATACTTATCCAATTTTTCCCTCTCTTTCTCTTCAACTCTGGTGTCCCATGGTATTGCGACATCAATGAGTGATACTTTCTTCTTGACTTTGTCAATCAACGTCACATCTGGTCTGTTTGCACGTATCACCCTATCCGTTCTGATACCATAGTCCCAGAGGATCTTCGCCTGATCGTTTTCTATCACTCCTTCAGGTTGGTGCTCGTACCACTTATTACTGCAAGGTAGCTGATGTTTCTTGCACAGGCTCCAGTGGAGGGCTTTTGCTACTGAATCATGCCTTTTTGTACTGGTTCTGTGCAAGTGCCGGGCATTCACTTGCTATGTGGTTTATGGTTTCACTTTTCGTATTGCACTTCCTACATATGGGAGAGATGTTATTTCCGTCTATCGTACTTTGAACATATCTGGTTCTTAGGGCCTGATCTTGTTGCCGCTGTTATTCATTCCTTCAGTTTCCTTCTTTAGCTCTCCCCTCTGTAGCCATTGCCAATTGTCATCGCTGGCTAGTTCTTTAGTCTGTCTCATGTATTTGTCCATGCATTGGTTTGTTGTGCCAGTCCTCTGTTCTCCTGTCTCTGTATATTTCTGGGTCTTCGTCTGCTTTTATTAGTCCTTCTCCCATGCCACTCTTTAGCCACTCGTCTTCACTGGTTTTCAGATATTGCCCCAGTGCTCTGTTTTCGATGTTGACGCAGTCCTCTATACTTAGTTAGTCCTCTCCCTCCCTTCCTTTTTCGATGTTTATGTATAGTCTGTCCGTATTTGCTCTTGGGTGTAGTGCTTTGTGTATTGTCATATGTTTCCTGGTTTTTCTGATCTATGCTGCGGAGTTCTGCCTTCGTCCATTCCACTATTCCTGCGCTTGTATCTGATTACTGGCACTGCCCATGTGTTTATGGCTTTTATCATATTTCCTCCATTGAGTTTTGACTTGAGTATCGCCTTGAGTCTCTGCATATATTCTTTCCTGATCGTGTACTTCATCTCTTGGTGTTTTATATCTCCTCCTTCCATTATTCCCAGGTATTTGTATCCTGTCTCATCTATGTGTTTGATGTTGCTCCCATCTGGTAGCTTTATCCCTTCAGTTCTCGTTACTTTGCCTTTTTGTATGTTGACTAAGGCGCATTTTTCTATTCCAAACTCCATCCTGATGTCCTCAGATACAATCCTTACAGTCTGGATTAGGGTATCTATTTCCTTGATGCTCTTACCATACAGCTTGATGTCGTCCATGAACATCAGATGGTTGATTCTGTTGCCTCTTTTCTTGAGTTGGTACCCGGCATCCATCTTCTGTAGTACTTTTTTTCATGGGAATCATGGCTACTACGAAGAGTAGTGGGGACAGTGAGTCGCCCTGGAAGATCCCTCTCCTGATATTAACCTCTGCTAGTCTTATTCCAGAGCTTGTAAGTATTGTATTCCAGTTGCGCATTGTATTTTTGAGGAAGCTGATGGTATTTTCCTCTGCCCCATATATTTTCAGGCATCATGTCGAAGGCTTTCTTATAGTCTATCCATGCCATGCTTAGGTTGGTTTTCCTTCTCCTACTGTTCTTCATACCATTTTGTCTATCAGGAGCTGGTCTTTTGTGCCCCTACACTTCTTCTGCAGCCTTTCTGTTGGTGGGGGATGGTGTTTGTCTAGGTAGTTGTATAGCCTTTCACTGATGATACCTGTTAGTAACTTCCACATTATTGGTAGGCAGGATATAGGCCTGTAGTTACTGGCTATATTTCCCTTACTCTTGTCTTTTTGTACTAAGGATGTTCTTCCTGTGGTCATCCATTTGGGTGCTTGGTGATTTGAAAGATACAATGCTGGAGTTGTTCTGCTATTCGTGGGTGTAGGGCCTTGAAGTTTTTTGAGCCAGTATCCATGGACTTCATCGGGACCTGGGGCTTTCCAGTTTGGCATTTTCTTTAGTTGGTGTCTGACTGTGTCTGTCGTGATGTCTGTGAATCTTTGTTTTATTCTCCCTGTTTCTTCTTCCTTGACTTCCTGGAGCCATGTTGCATGTTTGTTGTGTGATACCGGATTGCTCCATATGTTTTCCCAGAGTCTCTTACTTGGTTCGGCTTCAGGAATTTCTGGGTGGTTGTCTTCCCCTCTTAGTTGGCTGTATAGTCTTTTCTGGTTGGTTCCGAATAGTTTGTTCTGTTGGTATCCCTTATTCCTGTTCATGTTATCGTTTGGATCTTATGTGCTTTGGCCTTAAGCCTCTGTTTTACATCTTCTATTGTGTTGTTTAATCCCCTCTCTTGTACTTTGTATTTCTCGTTGAGTTCCTCCCTTGTTTTCTTGCTTCTTAGCCTTTTTCTGCCATCTCTTTCAGTTTACTCAAGTCAGATCTCATCACCATGATTTGCTTTTCCAGTCGCCTTTTCCAAGGAGGTTGCTGTTTTGGTTTCTGTTGGGTTGGTTGTGCTGGTGGTGTTGGTGTTCGAATCCCATCAGTTCTGCTACTAATCTTGCTCCTGCATATGTCAAGTTATTTGTTTCTGTGATACTGGTGGTCTGTATTATGCCCATTATTTCATTGACCTCACTTGTTTTCTCCCTTAATTTCTTGGTGATGTAGGCTTTCATGGAGGGGATCTTTGTTCTCTCTGTATCTGGCTCCATCCATTGTCTAACCTTTCTACCCATTCCGTCCTCTCTGTTACTTCGTCGGTGTTTCTTCGTGTGTCGTTGTTTGATACCTCATCCTCCCTGTCGTCTTCTGTGGCATCGTCTCTCAGTTCGTCTTCGTGTAATTCGTTGTCGTGTGACATTTCCCTTTCCAGTTCTTCTCTTTCTGTTGGGGAGAGCCAGTTCTTTTTCTTTATGTTCCTTACTTGGTCTGCCAGCCTCTGCTCTGTTTGGGGGGTGTTATTCCTCTCATTCCAGATCTTCTTCTATATCCTCTCTCTGTCGGGTTGCTTTTGATGTAGCATCTCCATATTTCCTTATTTTCTTCTCTTGTCCATTTCTTCCTTTTTGCCTCTGTAGCTCCAATCTCAGGCTGTTGATTATTGTCGTTGTGGTGATCAGTTGCTGGATGACGACCTCCAAGTACCTGACCGTCTTCCCCTTCAATTGGGTTGAATACCTGGTTGCCGGACGAAGCTCCTCTGTTTGCCAGAGGTTCCATTTACGTCGTTGTCGGTTAATCCTTCATTTCTTTCCATCATTGCTGAGTTTTGCTATTTAACCCATAGCTGGACCCTTACCCCATCAGGGATAGGTACTCATTTACAGCTGAGTAGACTGAGGAAATTATGGTAAAGATCCTTTCCCAAGGAATCAACGCCGAGGAGAGCGGTCACCCATCCAACGACTGACCAGAGCCAGTGTTGCTTAACTTGACTTAAGTCTATTGACGACCTAACCCACTCCTCCACGGCGCCACATATTATTATTATTATTATTATTATTATTATTATTATTATTATTATTATTGTTATTATATTATTTCGTTAGATGAAACTTATTCACAGGGAACAAGCCCACCAAAAGGGCCACTGACTCGAAATTCAAGCTTCCAAAGAATATTGGTTCCAACCTTCCACTGCTAAAGACCTTCTCCCTCCTCAACACAGCAGCAGTAACTGATCACGATAAAGATACAGTGATTTTTCATCGCCCTGGGGGTTGGGGGCGGGGCGAACCCACCACGACATTTTGGAGGGCTTACCACGACACTGACCACCATACCAGCGGACCAGCAAAGAAGAATGATTGGGAAAGTCTGTGAAACACACACACACACTATATATATATAAATTTGTATATATAATATATAAATATATAAATATAACTATATATAGATAATATATATATAATATATAGATATATAAATATATATATATAATATATATATATATATATATATATATAAATTACATTATTATATAAATATATATATATATATATATATATATAAAATAATATATATATATATATATATATATATATATATATATATATATCTATATATATATATATATATCTATATATATATATATATATATATATATTAATATAGATATATATATATATATATATATATATATATATATATATGTAACATAAAGGGGGATTCGCTATGATATGACTAATAATATAATATGATATATGTATGAGACATCGTTGTATGTCACGAGCTTTGATGTTCCTCAGAAACTGGGAATCATCGTTTTTAGCTTCCCATGGAGACAAGAGAACATCTCAGCCTAGAAAATGCTGATAGGTCTTGAGGTGGTGTGACATTAAAATCCTTACCTTGCAGGTCAATGCTCGTCTGTCGTTATGGGCGTTTGTCAAAGGTGCCTTTGAAACTGGATACGAGTGGTTTCTGGGCGTGAACGATGAGTGTGAGTTTGTGTGTACATATGAGCCTCTTTCCTACATATTAAGGAAATGTTGACTTATCATGGCGAGACTGTTATGGGGAGCTAACGTTTTTCTGTTTAGTGAAGTGGAACTAGCTGAAATGGGTAAGAATTACTGTGCTTTGGCGAAAGGTGTGGCTTGACTGTATTTTTGATATTTTGTGAAGATGTTCT
>NC_087220.1:2621892-2624392 GCF_015104395.2 Macrobrachium nipponense
CCCCCCCCCCCCCCCCCCCCCCCCCCCCCCCCCCCCCCCCCCCCCACCCCCCCCCCCCCCCCCCCCCCCCCCCCCCCCCCCCCCCCCCAACGGCGGCATTAAAGAGCCCTGCCATCCACCACCTTTCTAAGGAATTAGAAACACCCTGAATGGGTCCACTACTGGATTCTTTCCTCTTCCAGGTGGACTCTTCGTGGATTCAGCTCCTTTCTGAAGATTTTGTCGACCTGGTTGAATTTCTGCCTTCGGCGGAGATATCTGAAGTTAAGCGAAATCATTCTTATTCTCTTAAATGGAGTTGGTAATTCTGTTTTAGTTTTCTGCAGAAGAAAACAGTCGAAATGCCACTTTTTCTGTCTGGACTCTGTCTTGAATCATTCTGTCCCCTGATGATAAACTAAATGTTTATCTATTTCAAACCGATATTAGCACTGACATCTTCAAGTCTGTGTGAGTCAGTACTCTCGGGAATATACACAGACTGTTTATCTACTTCAAACGATATTCACATAAGACAGTTTCGTCTTGGGGTCTTCCAAGTTTTAAAGTAGTTTCCAACATTGATATAATATATTCTGTTTAGTATTCATGGCTAAGTAAGAGAACCGCCACAAACTGCTCCCACCCCCACCCCCCCCCCCCCCTCTTCCCCCACCGCTTTATCCTGGTGTTTGATTCAGTCTGAGTGATGAATAGACATTCCACGCAGAGTAATTGGTATGTAATTATATTTGTAATGGAATTGCGTTAGACGGCTCAAAGAAAGGATTCGCTTAGCGCTCCTCTCTTTGTCCATTATGCAAATGACGCAAACCGAATTCGTTACTTTGCTTTCAACTCGTAGGAATTATTTCATGACGGAATAAATGACAAAAAATACTCCCTTCACTCCTCAAGGTTAAAAACCTCAAATATAAACAATTGAAAAAATAATGCGCAGAAGAATCTATTTTTCTGTACAGCGTATAATGCTATATGAGCAACGGCCCATGAAACTTTCACCTACGGCCTTTCTGATAGCGTTACCATGGGTAACTTTAACCTTGCATAATATGAAAACTACCGAGGCTAGAGGGCTGCAATTTGGAACGTCTGATGCTTGGAGGGTGGATGATCAACGTACCAATTTGCAGCCCACTAGCCTGAGTAGTTTTTTAAGATCTGAGGGCGGACATGAAAAGTGCGGACGGACAGACAGAAAAAAATAAAGATAAAAATGTTTCCCATTCAAAAGAACGTTCGCAAGTCCTGCAGCCTGACAGGAATAACAATCACAAAGGGAATATATTAATGAGGAATTTGAATTCCAAAGTAGAAGGTCCAAAAGCACTTTCAGTTTTAATGGAAATTATCACTTTTTTCTCTCTCTCTCTCTCTCTCTCTCTCCTCTCTCTCTCTCTCTCTCTCTCTCAATGGAGTGGAAGTCATCTACTACTTCAAGGTAGAAATAAAAGAAAATGAAAGGAAAAAGTAGAGTGGGTTGAAATTGTAGAATGTAAAGCAATGGCCAATTGGATGGGGAAACCTATAGCTCTTATCTAGCCCAGCCTTGAAGGATTAGGAAATAAACAGGTGAAATAAAAATATAACTAAACACACAGGAAGCCACAAACGTCGGCTACCGTAGCAGAACACGAAGTATTCCAAGCCCTTAAAACAGGCTAACTCATCTCTCATTGAAGAGAAGCAGACGAATTCATTCCGTTTTCTGTTTTAGCAGCTAATAAGGACAGAGATCTATCTATCCTTTTAAGTATTTTCGCTTACTCGGGGAGTAAGCCTACAAACTACTTTGCTGTGTGGTTTTTTTTGTCAATGTCCCACGCTTTCTTTATTATTATTATTATTATTATTATTATTTATTATTATTATTATTATTTTTATTATTATTATTGTTGCAATAGATGAAACCTATCCACACGGAACAAGCCCACCAAAGCGGCCATTGACTTGAAATTCAAGCTTCCAAAGATTATTATTATATTATTATTATTATTATTATTATTATTATTATTATTATTATTATTATTCAGTGCATGAACCTATCCGCATGGAACAAGACTCCCAAAGGGGCCACGGACTTGAAATTCTTTAAGCTTCCAAAGAATCCTGGTTCCAACCTCCCACCTTTAAAGACCTCCAATACTGCAGCAGTAACTGATCATGATACAGAGCCAGTGATTTTTCATCGCTCTGGGGGAGACGCGAACACCCCAGGCGATACCCGAGTTGCATGTCACGGCACTAACCACTAGCGGATCAGCAAACGCTTGTTGAATGTTTTACATTTCAATGAAAAAAGCGATAATTCCAAATATTCAGGGAAACTAATCAAGCATTTTTTCCTAATGCCTTGGTGAATGTTTTTGACGTCGAATATAAAAAGTATACTTAAAATATTCATTAGGAAGAAGAAATACTTTTTTAATTCTTCGGTTTCTGTTTTTTTTGTGGATATTAGAGTAAATAAATACTTCCTTTTTTTAATGCCTTAGATAAT
>NC_087220.1:2636892-2661892 GCF_015104395.2 Macrobrachium nipponense
AAATTGGATGATATATGTAGAAATCACAAGGACTGGACTACTCTCCTATCTGGTGACTTCAACTTTCCTTTCGTAGAATGGAAAGAACGAATAGGAGACTGTGGTTGTACTTATTACATATAAAAAAGAGAGTAATAGTAGTGCAGAAGATAAGAGGCAATTTGAAAAGCTATTAGATATGCTACTAGAATACAACATTCAACAAATAAATCACCTGCCAACAAGAAAGGAAATACTTTAGACCTAGTATTTGTGAACGAGATGAATTATGTTAAAGAAATAATATTTTATAATGCGAGTATTTCAGATCATAATGTCATAGAGTAACAGTTCATTCCAAAGCAAGTGAAAATAGAGATAAGCAAGAAATGAAAAAGTGGGAAGGATATGGAAAATACAACTTCTACAGTAAAAATATAAAATGGTCAGAAATTAATGAAGAATTAAACAAAGATTGGGATAACATTTTCGTAAGTGATGACATAAGGGTAAATACGGAGATATTATATAAATATTGGAGGAAAATAGTGGATAAATATATACCGAAGAAGAAAAGTAAAACATCATTCCTCGCATACCAAGAGACAGAAGGATCTTGTTCCAGAAAATCAGAAAGTGGAAAAAAGGTCTTGCAAAAGAAAAAAATGCATGGAAAGTTATAGAACTAAAAGTAAGATAGAAAATGCAGAACAAAAGGTATTTACAATCAAAAGAAAATGAAAAACGGGACTTGGAAGAAAAAAACCCTATTAAATATCAAGCAAAACCCCAAACTATTATACTCATATGCGAAGAAGATGAATAAAAGAAGAATAGAAATAGGCCCTCTGAGAATTGAAGGGAGATTAACGAATGAAAAAAAAAAAAGGAAATTTGCAACATACTGGCAGAACGATAAAAGAGAGAATTCACCCCTAGAATAGATAATGAAGATAATGATATAGAAGTAAGGAACGAAAATAGTGAATATTTAGCTGACATAGAAATAATGAAGCTGATATTGTGCAGGCAATTAATGAAATTAAAAATGGAGCTGCTGCAGGGCCTGATGGAGTCCCTGCTATTTTGTTAAAGAAAGTAGTTCATTCTATCGCAAAGCCACTTGCAATATTATTAAGACAAAGTGTAGACAGGCAAGATTTATGATGAGCACAAATTAGCATATATCACCCCTACTTTCAAAAGTGGATCAAGACTAGAGGCAAGTAATTATAGGCCTGTGAGTCTAACATCACATATTATGAAAGTGTATGAAAGGGTAATGAAGAAAAATATTATGAAACATTTAATAAAAAATAATTTGTTTAATATAGGACAACACGGTTTCGTACCCGGAAAAAGTACACAACCCAACTGTTAGTCCACCGTGAGAACATATTCAAAAATATGAAAAGCGGAAATGAAACAGATGTGGTTTATCTAGACTTTGCAAAAGCTTTTGACAAGTAGACCATAATATATTAGCAAAGAAAATTAGAAAACACAATATCGTAGATAAGTAGGAAGATGGTTAAAAGAATTTTTACACAACAGAAAACAGATAGTTTATTGCAAACGATGAGAAATCGGATGAAACCAAGGTAATATCCGGTGTGCCACAAGGTACGGTGCTAGCTGCAATATTGTTTGTTATTATGATTGAAGACATAGACAGTAATGTTAAGGATTCGGTAGTGAGTAGTTTCGCTGATGACACAAGAATAAGTAGAGAAATTACTTGTGATGAAGATAGGAATGCTCTACAAAGAGACCTTAACAAAGTATATGATTGGGCAGAGGTAAATAGGATGGTATTTAACTCTGATAAATTTGAATCATAAATTATGGAGACAGAGAAACGAAAGCTATGCATATAGGGGACCTAATAATGAGACAATCACAAATAAGGAAGCAGTTAAAGACCTTGGTGTGATGATGAATAGGAACATGTTATGCAATGATCAAATAGCCATTCTGTTGGCAAAATGTAAAGCAAAAATGGGAATGTTGTTACGGCACTTCAAACAAGAAAAGCTGAACACATGATTATGCTTTATAAAACATATGTTCGTAGTCCACTTGAATATTGCAATATGATATGGACCCACACTATCAAAAGGATATTGCACAATAGAGAGTGTACAAAGGTCCTTTACAGCTAGAATAGAAGAAGTTAAGGACCTAGACTACTGGGAAAGACTACAATTCTTAAAATTATATAGTCTAGAAAGGAGAAGAGAACGCTACATGATAATTCAGGCATGGAAACAGATAGAAGGAATAACAGAAAATATCATGGAACTAAAAATATCAGAAAGAGCAAGCAGAGGTAGATTAATAGTGCCCAAAACTATACCAGGAAAAATAAGGAAAGCACACAGAACATTAATCCACTACGCACCAGCATCGATAATGCAGCGTCTATTCAATGCGTTGCCAGCTCATCTGAGGAATAATATCAGGAGTGAGCGTAGATGTGTTTAAGAATAAGCTCGACAAATATCTAAACTGCATCCCAGACCATCCAGATTGGAAGATGCAAAATATACCGGAAGATGTACTAGCAACTCTCTGGTAGACATTAGAGCGCCTCACACTGAGGGACCTGGGGCAACCCGAACGAACTGTAAGGTCTGTAAGGTAAGGTCTCTCTCTCTCTCTCTCTCTCAAAAATCATGCTTATTCAGTGTTTCACCTTTCTCCTAATTTATTTTATTTACATATAATTTAGTCTCTCTCATCTCTCTCTCTCTCGTCCTTCTCTCTCTCCTCTCTCTCTCTCTCTCTCTCTCTCTCTCTCTCTCTCAGAAAAAATATCATCTGTTAATTGTTGAATCTTTGAAGCAGACGCTCTCTCTTCTGATAAAAAAAAAGAATCTTTTGTTGAATCTTTCAAGGCAGCCCCCCCTTCTCTCTCTCTCTCTCTCTCTCTCTCTCTCTCTCTCTCTCTCTCTCTCTCTCTCCTTCTCCATTTTCAATAACAATAACATAGTCATATGCATTATAATCGCCCACCACAATACTCCCTTCAATACACCACGAGTATCAATCTCCAATCTCGTTGTCAACGGGAATACGACCCAAAGAAACCTTTATTAAACGGCTGTTTTCCTAGAGAATAGAAAACTTCAAGATCTTCGAGTAGATCGTATCGTATTGGACAATGTGCAAGTTGCATGTTGCGCGGGTAATGGGTTGTAACGAGGCTCGAGATATTTTGCAATTATCTGCAGAACAACAAACAATTGTGCGCTGGTTAACAAGATTTTCTTTTTCTTTTGGGAAAAGCAATTATGTGAAGGGTCTAAGGGTCTGACAAAGGAATCTATAATTAAAATGAACCTTTATTCTTATTATAATTCTTATTATTCAAAAGATGAGAAACCCTATTCAGATGGAACAAGCCCACCAAAGGGGCCATTGAACTGAAATTCAAGGTCTTTTCATTAATAATAAATTTTTTGGGAAAATTTGTGTAAATTTCATGATATTAAGTTGTATATGCTTCCTTGTTTTTTCAAAATGTACTGTTTTCTGGAAGAATAACTTGCTTACCGCGTGGGTATCCTCCAAGGTGTGGCTACCCTCAGGCGTTTCCTCGTTTCTGTTAGAGTGAAATCGACATTATTGCTAATCTTGCAGTGTCAGTTTGGATATTGAGCCTTCTTTTGACTAAGTTTTCCTCTGTAAAATCAGTTTGCCTTAGTAAAGGGTAGGAACAAGACCGAAAGGTACTCGGCTATCTCGTTTTTTCATTTTTTCCTTCGTGGCAAAAACCTTTATTTATACATAGCATCACGTTTTATATACTTCGTGATCAAGTTACATACATATATATATATATATATATATATATATATAATATATTATATATATATATATATAATATATATATTTATAAACATATATATATATGAGCGTTAGCCACAATCATCGTCTAGAACTTTGTCCTTTTCTCAATATAAATCTAAAGACACAGCAACCTGGACTAAAAAAATCAATTCTTTTGCTCTTTCAGACATTTTCACGCCGTATATAAACATGAAAGATAAATTTTGATACTTATTATTCTTCTCTCTCTCTCTCTCTCTCTCTCTCTTCTCTCTCTCTCTCTCTCTCTCTATTTCATTAATCCCAGCCTTCCGATACAGAGTTCATCGTATCTCCCGGAATCCCACTCAATCCTGAAGCCCCGAGGAAATGCCATCTCTCTCATACATCCCCGGGACAGAAATACCCAATTAGGATCAAAGAAAAGTATCGAATTAGCATCTATATCGCGTATATCGACTTCGTACGTATATATACCCCCCTCCCCAACCCCCATCAACACCCACCCCCCCCCCCCCTTGGGGGAGACGGGACCCAATCAGTAGTCTCTGAAGGAAAGAATCTCTTACCAAAAGCCAACATTTCCTAGCGGATATAAGAAAACAATTACAAAATACGGCAGCAAAGTTTCTTCGGCGCAACAATCAAGGCTACAACCGGAGACCAGATCTATCTTTCGTGGTCACGGTATGAAGCCCTGTAGAGCCGCAGTCCATGAAACTGTTAACCTAGGCCCATTGGTGGGGCCTGTCATATAGCTGCCAGACGCATGATTATGGCTGACTTTAACCTGAACTTAAGAACTATTGAAGCTAGAGGGCTGCAATTTGGTACGTTCGATGATTGGAGGGTGGGTGATCAACCTACCAATTTGCAGCCCTCTAGCCTCAGCCGTTTCTAAGATCCGAGGGCGGACAGAAAAGTGCGGACGGACAGACAAAGAAAATGGCGTCTGAGGCTTCTTTCATTGTCCGTCTGAACAGATGGGCTGGCGAGGTACCCAGAATCCCATAATTTTTAAATCAGCGTCTCAAGTTGATTTATTCATGAGCAACCGTTGTTGCTGTTTGAGTCTTACAGGGTAATACGTCGCTGCTGACTTCTCGCTGGTATAGTGGTCAGTGTCGTGGTATGCCACTCAAGATGTAGGCTGGTTCGCGTCTCCCTTTTAAGTTGAAGTCAGTGGCCCTTTGGGTGGGGGGAAGGGGGGGGCCCGGAGTGTTCAATATGAACAGGTTAAATCTACCAAGTAATGATGATTATTCAGTTATATACTGCGGTAAAACGAACCTCAAAAATAAATAAATGAATAAATAAGAATAATTCAAATCAATAAAGTCCATTTACAGAAAAAGATGATCGACCGTATAAAAATAATGATTCAATTATATACTGCGGTAAAACGAACCTCAAAAATAAATGAATAACAAATAAATAAGAATAATCAAACTTATAAAGCCCATTTAGATATAAAGATGATCCAAAGCTTAAAGGCTGCGAGCAGAATACGAGCAGTGATGTTACATAACTATACAGGATAACAGCCCCCAAATAAATGCTGAAAAAATTAACCAATAAATTGAGCACACTTGTGAAAATCACTTAAGTTTTTATATCAACGTCTAATTCCCGAAGTTATCGACAAATCAAATATCATTGACACTATCAAAGTCTGCTATTATTATTATTATCATCATCATTTTGTGTTAGATGAAACATCCACAGGGAACAAGCCCACAAAAGAGGCCACTGACTCGAAATTCCAGCTTCCAAAGAATATTGGTTTCAACCTCCCACCGCTAAAGACCCCCCCACCCCAACACTGCAGCAGTAACTGATCACGATAAAGATACAGTGATTTTTCATCGCCCTGGGGTTGGTGGGGTGGGGGGCCGAACCCACACGACATTTTGAGTGGCATACCACGACACTGACCACCATACCAGCGGACCAGCAAAGAAGAATGATTGGGAAAGTCTGAAACACACACACAACACACTATATATATATATATATATATATATATATATATATATATATATATATATATATATTATAGTTATATATATATATATATATATATATATATATATATTTATAGTATATATATATATATATATATATATATATATATATATATATATATATATTATAGTATATATATATATATATATATATATATATATATATATATATATATATATATATATATATATACATATATTATATATAATAAAAATATATATATATATATATACATATATATATATATATACATATATATATATATATATATATATATATATATATAAATAAAATATATATATATATATATATATATATATATATATATATATATATATATATGTAAGGCCTAGGGATTTTTGATTAATAATATATTGTTCGTGCGTTCTCTGTGACCTATGGAATGTGGAGAACAGTGCAGAGGTGACGACCTGAGAGTAGCTTATCAATGAGATTCTAGGGGATGGCGTGAGATAAAAATGCTTAGTTTGTCGAGTCAATGTACGACAGTTTATGAACTCTTCTCAAAGTGCCTTTGGGAAACTGGTTGTAGCCAGTAATATGAGGCGTTGTCAAAGTGTGCATTCGTGTGTGCGTGTGCGCCTCTTCTATTCATAATGTATCACTAGCCAAGTCTATGGGAAGACTTGCACAGAGATTCGTGGGGAAGGCAAAGCCACGATGGCGGGTGCCAAAGTGTTTTTTTAAACAGTGAGTGATATTCCGGTTGGGGAATGGGTAAGTGTTACCTTTACTTTTAGCCAAAGGGATGGCTTGTTTGATATCTTGTAAGATGTTCCATTTTATTGACTTTGTCTTTGAACTTGTGTGTGTACTTACCGGGATGTGTTCTGTATCTTTGAAACAGACGGATCTGGAAATGCCGGGGGACAGAGTTCCCGGAGGGGTTGGACTTTCTTTGGTGACTTGACAATGTACTGTTTTTTTGAGTTAGTCTGTAAGACTGGATTACTTGGTTAATTGATTTATTTATTCTTGTTAATAAACGCTAATGTTATGATGCAACTCTCTCATTTTCATTACCTGTTAGAATGGAGAGATTCCTTGGAGAGAGAGAGAGAGAGAGAGAGAGAGAGATTGTCGGTGCTAGAGAGAGAGAGAGAGAGAGAGAGAGAGAGAGAGAGAGAGAGAGAGAGAGAGAGAGAGAGAGGGATTACTGGATTTCCTTGGAAAGATAGAGAGAGAGAGAGAGAGAGGTTGTGTGTGTAATGGAGTAATGGGGTCTGCCTTCCGTTTCGTGTCCACACTTACCTTATGAATACTGGGGTTCTTCCCCATGTTATAGTGGTGTCAGCGGTTAAGAGGGGATAAAAAGTTTTTTTTTTGTCTTTTATATGCCTAGGAACGCCAATGTAGAGATGGGTGGCCAGTTAGAAAATAAAAGGGGTCGTGACTTTGCGATAGTTTTTGAACGACAAAGCTTTGTGGGATTGTGGAAAATCGTTAAACTGTTAGTTTTCAGTTACTTAGTGAGAAAAAATGAGAAAATATCTGTCTGTTAACTGTGCTAAAGGGAGGGAAGGATTTTTATGGGACTCAGCATTTTTCCCAGGCAGTCAGCCAGAAGCAGTGAGCGCACCCAGTGTGACTTTTGCTTGTGCAATGACGAGAGTGTTCCGAGATACCCGTGCGGGTGTTGTGTTTTAATACATATATCACTGCCGCGTTTTACGGAGAATTTCGAGTTCTTTTTTCCCATTATGGAGTGGTAAGTGTTAAAACTATTGTTTATCAAAGGGAGAGGGTTTTTGTTTTTCAGGGTTATGGGATTGGTTCAAGAGGTCAACAATTTTTCTTGTCTTTGCCCCATAGTGACGTGTTTTCTTTATTTGCACGTGTTTATAATAGACGTATTTGTCTTTGTTTTAAACACTAAGAGTGTATTAAGGTGTATTTTTTTTTATGCATGGGAAACTGTGCTTAGATAAGCATATTTGGCTTAGTGACACACGAGCGGCCACAATTTTACGGGCTCAGCACATTTCTGCAGAGAGGCGCCTTGCATTGCGAGGGTATACTGGCATCCCTCGGGTGGGGGGATAGTCGCATGGAGGGTACCACTGGCCTCCCTCGAGAGATAGTGCAGGGATGGGCACTAGTGTATATCTTGGGAAGGGGTCCTCAGACACTGTTCAAGGGGAGATGGGGGATACTGCTGGTATGCCTCCGGCTGTTCTGCCGCTCGACTAAGGTGTTGTTCTCACGGGGGGAGAAATATTTTTTTCTCAGTGTGGGTGAATCCCCCTTTTTCCTTTTTTTTCTCTTTGTGTTGGGGATGGGTCTGGCCTTGACATTGAATGCTAAGATATCAGCTGATTGATTAGTTGATGAAGTGAAATGCCCGTAGAGTCTTTTTTAGAAAAGATTTTTTTTTTCCTCTCTTGGAGGAAGAGAAAAGGAAATAAAAAGAGATTTTTCTTTTCCGTGAATGAGGGGAAAAGTAGTTAACATGCACGGGATGTGTTATATGTTCTTTGTGCCTTGGATGACACAAATATAAGGGGGATACACAGATTATTTTTTTATTGTGTTGGAGTAAATTACTTTGAAATGCCGATGATTAGTGTTTGTATCTGTGTTGTGTGGCATGGTGTTATGTCATGGTGTTGCATGCTGGAGAAATTGTATGTCATAGGATTCAGCAATACTGTTGTATGCTATTTGAAATTTCACCCTTACTTGAGATTTTTGCAAGAGAATTATTGCTATGAAGAGTTATTATTATTATTATTATTAATAATTATTATACTTGAGATGTGTCACGGGAGGTTTACTTAAGTATAATTATCATTACGGGAGAATTGTTTTACGAGAGTTTTGAGATATTTCATGGGAGATTAGTTGATAATTATTACAGATAATTATTCAAGGAGAATTATTACAATGAATTAATGGAGAAGTCTTGTGTTAATTATTTGTTGAGTTCTTGTAACTTTGGAGAATATTTCAGTGATTCACGGGGATGAGTTTTTGCTGAATCTTGATGAATCTGACTGAATCTTGGTGAATTGTGTGGAATCTTGCTGAACTTTGCTGAATTTTGTGCTGAATTTTTGGAGAATGGACAAGCATTAACATTGGTGATATTTTTTGTACTGATACTGATGATTTTGATGATAGCAATTTTTTTGATGATTTTGTGATAATGATATTTTCTGATACTGATTTTTTATATACTAATACGTGGGCGTTTTTAATGCTGTCAAGGGAGGTGAAATCTTTTTGAATATGGGAGGAACTAACAACACATTATTTTAGTTTTTTTTTCCTTTTTTATGAGTTCAGCAGATAATTGCTGACATCGAGTGAGTTACGGGAGATAGTGAACAGTGCCGTTGATTTTTCTTTTCTCCTTTTTTGGAAATTAGCCATCACTGACAAAGTTTTTTTTTACCAAGGGTGAATTTGAATTTATTTTTTCTCTCCAGTTGGTGTGGATATTTTTTAATGTCTCAGTTCATGACTTAGAGTCATTGTTCGGGAACGTGTTCGTGTTTAGCTATTTGATGCTATAGGGTATATATGGGAGAATTTTTGCACGTTTGAATGCATACGTAATGGCACTACATTTTTTTCTCTGGATATTTGTGTTCCAGAAATTGTGAGTTTTCTTGCCAATACTTGGTTGTATTTGTGACAACTTTGTGAGAGATAGGAAACTTGGTTAAGTTTTCTATGACTTATGTCGTAGTGCATATGGAGAAGTCTTGGCTAAGACACTGTGAATTTGGAGTTCTGTTACAATGACTTGTGGCACGTTGGTGTTTTTCTAGAATTTTCTAGACAGTTTTATATGCCGAGTTTTTGCCTTTTTTTTAGCAGTTATGCTAAACGGAGAGAGTTTTATAGTTTTTACTATAACATTGAGTTATTCTCTGGAGAATTGGAGTTAGAATTGAGATATCTTGAGATATATAGGGAGATAATTGGAGCTATATATTTTATTTTGGAGTTATTGATTTGAGATATAATATATGGGAGATATATTTTTGGCCATTTTTTGATTTTTAGATATTTGCCAATAGTGGTATGAGCTATGTTTAGTTCAATTATTTGCAGCCATCTTTGTTGCAAATGGAGACACCATATTTGGAGATTATGGGGCAATATGAGTATGTGATTAGTTGCCTTGAGTGCACATTTTTTGGAGGTAGGATTTCATTTTTTGATATTCCTTTTTTTGGAGATATATTTTTTGGAGCCTTCTTTTGTTCCACACGGAGTTATTTGCCGAAATAGAGGTGATTATTCTCTATTCCTGGAGTGGTGTCTTTTTTTTTACTGACATGTGGCTATTGGAGAAATAAGAGAATATATAAGGGGGTTGGTTATTAACCAAATGGAGGAAATATTTTTATAACCGGAGTGGTGTTTTATTAAATATGGTGTCTCATAATGGAGTTGGAATTAATCTTTGCGGGTGACCCTTTTGTTTGTGGTTATGGAGTTTTTCTTGAGCCAAGAGAAGATTCTGTGCTTCTCTTTTTTGATTTCGTGACTATTTAGAGAGAAGTGGCATTACTGCATTACGAGTCCTATGGAGATGTGTGCATTTTTTATGTTCACAAGTGAGTTTATTCTGGGAGAAATATAATTTGGGCAAAGTCATGTTGAGAGAATAAGTCTTCGAGACAATTTTTGTGCACATTAAGTCATATCCTGGAGTTAATTCTGTGAAATGTGTCACTTTTTTTTTTTTCTAGAGGATCATGAGTTTTCCAAACTTATGTGTCTGACTAGACAATTTTTGTGCTACTGTTTGAGCATGCGTCCGCAGGCGATTTTTCTGCTGACAGGCGATGTGATGAGCGCTGTGCTGTTTCTTTTTCCTCCGATGGTGACAGATCAGAATTTTTGCAATATCTGGAAATGTTGGCTATAGCATTTCACGAAAGCGCATGTGTGAGAGTTTTGCTTTCTGGCAAATTCCATAATTTTAAATGGAGCATTTCTTTGGGAAAAACGCGGGTGTTATGCATATTATACATGTATTATGTATTTTGTGATTGGGGAAATCTACTTGTGATTATCCTTTTTTTTTTTATTGTTTTTCTCCTTTTCCTATGAGAGATATGATTTGGGATTGAGCTTAAGTAGCATTTCTTTTTTGGACGGGAGATTTGATTTACCGGGAGATGTAATTTTTCGAGGGTTGTTACTTTACGTAAAGGAGTTTGACATTAAGTCTCATTGTTATTAGTTATTGCAGTAAGGGGTTTTTGCTGTTAAAAGTTGGAGATTTTTGCTGATTTTGTGGGTTGTTAAATGTCAGAACTTGAGAGAACGTTTTGGGTCTGGGTGTTACGTGATTCTTTTCTTTCTTGAGCTCGTTACGATTTTTCTTTTTTTTTTCTTGTGAGCACATTCGAGTTTGAAATGTGAGTGCAGAATTCCGTGGAGTTGCTGTGATTTCTGAGTTGTGTGTGCTGATGTGTAAGTTTGGAGAATTGAGTTGGAGAACTTGATGTTTTTTTTCTTAGAGAGTTGTGATAATGACTTATCATTTAGTAGTCTATTTTAAGATAGTTTAATTGGGAGACTCAGGTGGTATTTCTGCCCTTTTGAGATCATTGTTTGATAGAAGTAGTA
This sequence comes from Macrobrachium nipponense, assembly GCF_015104395.2. Lineage (NCBI taxonomy): Eukaryota > Metazoa > Arthropoda > Malacostraca > Decapoda > Palaemonidae > Macrobrachium > Macrobrachium nipponense. Next base: position 2,648,338 of record NC_087220.1, read on the forward strand.
TGTTTGGGTTAATTTTCTTAGATTGACCAAAGACCTGACTGACATACTACACACACCCAAAAGTCGTTCCCGCGCACCAGCAAGACGGCCACCAGCCGTGAAGAGAGGTTGCTGCCATGTTGCCCAGGGTGATTACAAGAATTTCCACATGGGTGATCGCGAGAATTCTACAGTGTGTTTTTTTGGGGGATCTACAAGAAGCCGTGAGAGTCTTCTACGATGAGGGAGGCATTCCGTCTTCCTACGTTGCTAGCAGCCTGCTATAGCCTGTTGCTGTCTGTTCAGCTACTTGTGCAGACAAGCGAAGAGGGATATTCAAGAATCCTAATGCAGAAAATATGAGAGAAAATGTGTCTTGTGTTATTGGGAGATTAAGCGTGATAAGACTTTATTTTATAATGCCAGAGACGTGCAGTTTTTCTTATATTTTATTTTAAGCCGGCCAGTGTTTTGTATTATATAAGCAATTTTGCTAGGCGGGGGCTAGCATATAGGTGGCCGAGCTATCTGTAAGGCCTAGGGATTTTGATTAATAATATATTGTTCGTGCGTTCTCTGTGACCTATGGAATGTGAGAACAGTGCAGAGGTGACGACCTGAGAGTAGCTTATCAATGAGATTCTAGGGATGGCGTGAGATAAAAATGCTTAGTTTGTCGAGTCAATGTACGACAGTTTATGAACTCTTCTCAAAGTGCCTTTGGGAAACTGGTTGTAGCCAGTAATATGAGGCGTTGTCAAAGTGTGCATTCGTGTGTGCGTGTGCGCCTCTTCTATTCATAATGTATCACTAGCCAAGTCTATGGGAAGACTTGCACAGAGATTCGTGGGGAAGAAAGCCAAAGCCGATGGCGGGTGCCAAAGTGTTTTTTTAAACAGTGAGTGATATTCCGGTTGGGAATGGGTAAGTGTTACCTTTACTTTAGCCAAAGGGATGGCTTGTTTGATATCTTGTAAGATGTTCCATTTTTATTGACTTTGTCTTTGAACTTGTGTGTGTACTTACCGGGATGTGTTCTGTATCTTTTGAAACAGACGGATCTGGAATGCCGGGGGACAGAGTTCCCGGAGGGGTGTGGACTTTCTTTGGTGACTTGACAATGTACTGTTTTTGAGTTAGTCTGTAAGACTGGATTACTTGGTTAATTGATTTATTTATTCTTGTTAATAAACGCTAATGTTATGATGCAACTCTCTCATTTTCATTACCTGTTAGAATGGAGAGATTCCTTGGAGAGAGAGAGAGAGAGAGAGAGAGAGAGATTGTCGGTGCTAGAGAGAGAGAGAGAGAGAGAGAGAGAGAGAGAGAGAGAGAGAGAGAGAGAGGGATTACTGGATTTCCTGGGAAAGAGAGAGAGAGAGAGAGATAGGTTGTGTGTGTAATGGAGTAATGGGGTCTGCCTTCCGTTTCGTGTACACACTTACCTTATGAATACTGGGGGTTTCTTCCCCCATGTTATAGTGTGTCAGCGGTTAAGAGGGGATAAAAGTTTTTTTTTTTTTTTTTCTTTTATATGCCTAGGAACGCCAATGTAGAGATGGTGGCCAGTTAGAAAATAAAAGGGGTCGTGACTTTGCGATTAGTTTTTGACGACAAAGCTTTGTGGGATTGTGGAAAATCGTTAAACTGTTAGTTTTCAGTTACTTATTGAGAAAAAATGAGAAAATATCTGTCTGTTAACTGTGCTAAAGGGAGGGAAGGATTTTTATGGACTCAGCATTTTTCCCAGGCAGTCAGCCAGAAGCAGTGCGCACCCAGTGTGACTTTTGCTTGTGCAATGACGAGAGTGTTCCGAGATACCCGTGCGGGTGTTGTGTTTAATACATATATCACTGCCGCGTTTTACGGAGAATTTCGAGTTCTTTTTTCCCATTATGGAGTGGTAAGTGTTAAAACTATTGTTTTATCAAAGGGAGAGGGTTTTTGTTTTTCAGGTTATGGGATTGGTTTCAAGAGGCAACAATTTTTCTTGTCTTTTGCCCCATAGTGACGTGTTTTCTTTATTTGCACGTGTTTATAATAGACGTATTTGTCTTTGTTTTAAACACATAAGAGTGTATTAAGGTGTATTTTTTTATGCATGGGAACTGTGCTTAGATAAGCATATTTGGCTTAGTGACACACAGCGCCACAATTTTACGGGCTCAGCACATTTCTGCAGAGAGGCGCCTTGCATTGCGAGGGTATACTGGCATCCCTCGGGGGGATAGTCGCATGGAGGGTACCACTGGCCTCCTCGAGAGATAGTGCAGGGATGGGCACTAGTGTATATCTTGGGAAGGGGTCCTCAGACACTGTTCAAGGGGAGATGGGGATACTGCTGGTATGCCTCCGGCTGTTCTGCCGCTCGACTAAGGGGTTGTTCTCACGGGGGGGAGAAATATTTTTTTCTCAGTGTGGGTGAACTCCCCTTTTCCTTTTTTTCTCTTGTGTTGGGGATGGGTCTGGCCTTGACATTGAATGCTAAGATATCAGCTGATTGATTAGTTGATGAAGTGAATGCCCGTAGAGTCTTTTTTTAGAAAAGATTTTTTTTTTTCCTCTCTTGGAGGAAGAGAAAAGGAAATAAAAAGAGATTTTTGTTTTCCGTGAATGAGGGGAAAAGTAGTTAACATGCACGGGATGTGTTTTATATGTTCCTTTGTGCCTTGGATGACACAAATATAAGGGGGATACACAGATTATTTTTTTATGTGTTGGAGAAATTACTTTTGAAATGCCGATGATTAGTGTTGTTATCTGTTGTGTGGCAATGGTGTTTATGTCATGGTGTTGCATGCTGGAGAAATTGTATGTCTAGGATTCAGCAATACTGTTGTATGCTATTTGAATTTCACCCTTACTTGAGATTTTTTGCAAGAGAATTATTGCTATGAAGATTTTATTATTATTATTATTATTAATATTATTATACTTGAGATGTGTCACGGGAGGTTTACTTAAGTATAATTATCATTACGGGAGAATTGTTTTACGAGAGATTTGAGATATTTCATGGGAGATTAGTTGATAATTATTACAGATAATTATTCAGGAGAATTATTACAATGAATTAATGGGAGAAGTCTTGTGTTAATTATTTGTTGAGTTCTTGTAACTTTGGAGAATATTTCAGTGATTCACGGGGATGAGTTTTGCTGAATCTTGATGAATCTGACTGAATCTTGGTGAATTGTGTGGAATCTTGTTGAACTTTGCTGAATTTTGTGCTGAATTTTTGGAGAATGGACAAGCATTAACATTGGTGATATTTTTTGTACTGATACTGATGATTTTGATGATAGCAATTTTTTTGATGATTTTGTGATAATGATATTTCTGATACTGATTTTTTATATACTAATACGTGGGCGTTTTAATGCTGTCAAGGGAGGTGAAATCTTTTTTGAATATGGGAGGAACTAACAACACATTATTTTAGTTTTTTTTTCCTTTTTTTATGAGTTCAGCAGATAATTGCTTGACATCGAGTGAGTTACGGAGATAGTGAACAGTGCCGTTGATTTTTCTTTTTCTCCTTTTTTGGAAATTAGCCATCACTGACACAGTTTTTTTTTTACCAAGGGTGAATTTGAAGAATTTATTTTTTCTCTCCAGTTGGTGTGGATATTTTTTAATGTCTCAGTTCATGACTTAGAGTCATTGTTCGGGAACGTGTTCGTGTTTAGCTATTTGATGCTATAGGGTAATATATGGGAGAATTTTTGCACGTTTGAATGCATACGTAATGGCACTACATTTTTTCTCTGGATATTTGTGTTCCAGAAATTGTGAGTTTTCTTGCACAATACCTTGGTTGTATTTGTGACAACTTTGTGAGAGATAGGAAACTTGGTTAAGTTTTCTAATGACTTATGTCGTAGTGCATATGGAGAAGTCTTGGCTAAGACACTGTGAATTTGGAGTTCTGTTACAATGACTTGTGGCACGTTGGTGGTTTTTTCTAGAATTTTCTAGACAGTTTTATATGCCGAGTTTTTGCCTTTTTTTTAGCAGTTATGCTAAACGGAGAGAGTTTTTATAGTTTTTACTATAACATTGAGTTATTCTCTGGAGAATTGGAGTTAGAATTGAGATATAATTGAGATATATTATTTTGGGGAGATAATTGGAGGTATATATTATTTTGGAGTTATGATTTGAGATATAATATATGGGAGATATATTTTTGGCCATTTTTGATATTTGCCAATAGTGGTATGAGCTATGTTTAGTTCAATTATTTTGCAGCCATCTTTGTTGCAAATGGAGACACATATTTGGAGATTATGGGGCAATATTTGTGAGTATGTGAGTTAGTTGCCTTGAGTGCACATTTTTTTGGAGGTAGGATTTCATTTTTTGATATTCCTTTTTTGGAGATATATTTTTTGGAGCCTTGTTTTGTTCCACACGGAGTTATTGGGGAAATAGAGGTAAATATTTTGTATTTGCCGAAATAGAGGTGATTATTCTCTATTCCTGGAGTGGTGTCTTTTTTTTTACTGACATGTGGCTATTGGAGAAATAAGAGAATAATATAAGGGGGTTGGTTATTAACCAAACAATGGAGGAAATATTTTTATAACCGGAGTGGTGTTATTATATGGTGTCTCATAATGGAGTTGGAATTAATCTTTGGCGGGTGACCCCTTTTGTTTGTGGTTATGGAGTTTTTCTTGAGCCAAGAGAAGATTCTGTGCTTCTCTTTTTTGATTTCGTGACTATTTAGAGAGAAGTGGCATTACTGCATTACGAGTCCTATGGAGATGTGTGCATTTTTTTATGTTCACAAGTGAGTTATTCTGGGAGAAATATAATTTGGGCAAAGTCATGTTGAGAGAATAAGTCTTCGAGACAAATTTTTGTGCACATTAGTCATATCCTGGAGTTAATTCTGTGAAATGTGTCACTTTTTTTTTTTTTCTAGAGGATCATGAGTTTCCAAACTTATGTGTCTGACTAGACAATTTTTGTGCTACTGTTTGAGCATGCGTCCGCAGGCGATTTTTCTGCTGACAGGCGATGTGATGAGCGCTGTGCTGTTTCTTTTCCTCCGATGGTGACAGATCAGAATTTTTGCAATATCTGGAAATGTTGGCTATAGCATTTCACGAAAGCGCATGTGTGAGAGTTTGCTTTCTGGCAAATTCCATAATTTTAAATGGAGCATTTCTTGGGAAACGCGGGTGTTATGCATATACATGTATTATGTATTTTGTGATTGGGGAAATCTACTTGTGATTATCCTTTTTTTTTTTATTGTTTTTCTTCCTTTTCCTATGAGAGGATATGATTTGGGGATTGGGCTTAAGTAGCATTTCTTTTTGGACGGGAGATTTGATTTTACCGGGAGATGTAATTTTTCGAGTTGTTTACTTACGTAAAGGGAGTTTGACATTAAGTCTCATTGTGATTAGTTATTGAGCAGTAAAGGGGTTTTTGCTGTTAAAAGTTGGAGATTTTTGCTGATTTTGTGGGTTGTTTAAATGTCAGAACTTGAGAGAACGTTTTTGGGTCTGGGTGTTACGTGATTCTTTTCTTTCTTGAGCTCGTTACGATTTTTTCTTTTTTTTTCTTGTGACACATTCGAGTTTGAAATGTGAGTGCAGAATTCCCGTGGAGTTGCTGTGATTTCTGAGTTGTGTGTGTGCTGATGTGTAAGTTTTGGAGAATTGAGTTGGAGAAACTTGATGTTTTTTTTCTTAGAGAGTTGTGATAATGACTTATCATTTTAGTAGTCATATTTAAGGGAGTTAATTGGGAGACGTTCAGTTGGTATTTCTGCCCTTTTGAGATCATTGTTTGATAGAAGTAGTATGTTTGGGTTAATTTTCTTAGATTGACCAAAGACCTGACTGACATACTAACACACACCCAAAAAGTCGTTCCCCGACACCAGCAAGACGTCCACCAGCCGTGAAGAGAGGTTGCTGCCATGTTGCCCAGGGTGATTACAAGAATTTCCACATGGGTGATCGCGAGAATTCTACAGCGTGTTTTTTGGGGATCTACAAGAAGCCGTGAGAGTCTTCTACGATGAGGGAGGCATTCCGTCTTCCTACAGTTGCTACAGCCTGCTATAGCCTGTTGCTGTCTGTTCAGCTACTTGCAGACAAGCGAAGAGGGATATTCAAGAATCCTAATGCAGAAAATATGAGAGAAAATGTGTCTTGTGTTATTGGGAGATTAAAGCGTGATAAGACTTTATTTTATAATGCCAGAGACGTGCAGTTTTTCTTATATTTTATTTTAAGCCGGCCAGTGTTTTGTATTATATAAGCAATTTTGCTAGGCGGGGCTAGCATATAGGTGGCCGAGCTATCTGTAAGGCCTAGGGATTTTGATTAATAATATATTGTTCGTGCGTTCTCTGTGACCTATGGAATGTGGAGAACAGTGCAGAGGTGACGACCTGAGAGTAGCTTATCAATGAGATTCTAGGGGATGGCGTGAGATAAAAATGCTTAGTTTGTCGAGTCAATGTACGACAGTTTATGAACTCTTCTCAAAGTGCCTTTGGGAAACTGGTTGTAGCCAGTAATATGAGGCGTTGTCAAAGTGTGCATTCGTGTGTGCGTGGCGCCTCTTCTATTCATAATGTATCACTAGCCAAGTCTATGGGAAGACTTGCACGAGATTCGTGGGGGAAGGCAAGCCACGATGGCGGGTGCCAAAGTGTTTTTTTTAAAACAGTGAGTGATATTCCGGTTGGGAATGGGTAAGTGTTACCTTTACTTTAGCCAAAGGGATGGCTTGTTTTGATATCTTGTAAGATGTTCCATTTTATTGACTTTGTCTTTGAACTTGTGTGTGTACTTACCGGGATGTGTTCTGTATCTTTGAAACAGACGGATCTGGAAATGCCGGGGGACAGAGTTCCCGGAGGGGTGTGGACTTTCTTTGGTGACTTGACAATGTACTGTTTTGAGTTAGTCTGTAAGACTGGATTACTTGGTTAATTGATTTATTTATTCTTGTTATAAACGCTAATGTTATGATGCAACTCTCTCATTTTCATTACCTGTTTAGAATGGAGAGATTCCTTGGAGAGAGAGAGAAGAGAGAGAGAGAGAGAGATTGTCGGTGCTACGAGAGAGAGAGAGAGAGAGAGAGAGAGAGAAGAGAGAGGAGGAGAGAGAGAGAGAGAGGGATTACTGGATTCCTTGGAAAGAGAGAGAGAGAGAGAGATAGGTTGTGTGTGTAATGGAGTAATGGGGTCTGCCTTCCTTTTTCCGTTTCCGTGTCCACACTTACCTTATGAATACTGGGGTTCTTCCCCATGTTATAGTGGTGTCAGCGGTTAAGAGGGATAAAAAGTTTTTTTTTTTTTTCTTTTATATGCCTAGGAACGCCAATGTAGAGATGGGTGGCCAGTTAGAAAATAAAAGGGGTCGTGACTTTGCGATAGTTTTTTGAACGACAAAGCTTTGTGGGATTGTGGAAAATCGTTAAAAACTGTTTAGTTTTCAGTTACTTAGTGAGAAAAAATGAGAAAATATCTGTCTGTTAACTGTGCTAAAGGGAGGGAAGGATTTTTATGGGACTCAGCATTTTTGCAGGCAGTCAGCCAGAAGCAGTGAGCGCACCCAGTGTGACTTTTGCTTGTGCAATGACGAGAGTGTTCCGAGAATACCCGTGCGGGTGTTGTGTTTAATACATATATCACTGCCGCGTTTTACGGAGAATTTCGAGTTCTTTTTTCCCATTATGGAGTGGTAAGTGTTAAAACTATTGTTTATCAAAGGGAGAGGGTTTTTTGTTTTTCAGGGTTATGGGATTGGTTCAAGAGGTCAACAATTTTTCTTGTCTTTGCCCCATAGTGACGTGTTTTCTTTATTTGCACGTGTTTATAATAGACGTATTTGTCTTTGTTTTTAAACACATAAGAGTGTATTAAGGTGTATTTTTTTATGCATGGGAACTGTGCTTAGATAAAGCATATTTGCTTAGTGACACACACGCGGCCACAATTTTACGGGCTCAGCACATTTCTGCAGAGAGGGCGCCTTGCATTGCGAGGGTATACTGGCATCCCTCGGGGGGATAGTCGCATGGAGGGTACCACCACTGGCCTCCCTCGAGAGATAGTGCAGGATGGGCACTAGTGTATATCTTTGGGAAGGGTCCTCAGACACTGTTCAAGGGGAGATGGGGGATACTGCTGGTATGCCTCCGGCTGTTCTGCCGCTCGACTAAGGGGTTGTTCTCACGGGGGGGAGAAATATTTTTTTCTCAGTGTGGGTGAACTCCCCCTTTTCCTTTTTTTTCTCTTTGTGTTGGGGATGGGTCTGGCCTTGACATTGAATGCTAAGATATCAGCTGATTGATTAGTTGATGAAGTGAAATGCCCGTAGAGTCTTTTTTTAGAAAAGATTTTTTTTTCCTCTCTGGAGGAAGAGAAAAGGAAATAAAAAGAGATTTTTGTTTTCCGTGAATGAGGGGAAAAGTAGTTAACATGCACCGGATGTGTTATATGTTTCTTTGGCGCCTTGGATGACACAAATATAAGGGGGATACACAGATTATTTTTTTATTGTGTTGGAGAAATTACTTTGAAATGCCGATGATTAGTGTTGTATCTGTTGTGTGGCAATGGTGTTATGTATTGGTGTTGCATGCTGGAGAAATTGTATGTCATAGGATTCAGCAATACTGTTGTATGCTATTTGAATTTCACCCTTACTTGAGATTTTTGCAAGAGAATTATTGCTATGAAGAGTTATTATTATTATTATTATTAATAATTATTATACTTGAGATGTGTCACGGGAGGTTTACTTAAGTATAATTATCATTACGGGAGAATTGTTTTACGAGAGTTTTGAGATATTTCATGGGAGATTAGTTGATAATTATTACAGATAATTATTCAAGGAGAATTATTACAATGAATTAATGGGAGAAGTCTTGTGTTAATTATTTGTTGAGTTCTTGTAACTTTGGAGAATATTTCAGTGATTCACGGGGATGAGTTTTGCTGAATCTTGATGAATCTGACTGAATCTTGGTGAATTGTGTGGAATCTTGCTGAACTTTGCTGAATTTTGTGCTGAATTTTTGGAGAATGGACAAGCATTAACATTGGTGATATTTTTTGTACTGATACTGATGATTTTGATGATAGCAATTTTTTTGATGATTTTTGTGATTACTGATAATTTCTGATACTGATTTTTTATATACTAATACGTGGGCGTTTTAATGCTGTCAAGGGAGGTGAAATCTTTTTTGAATTTGGGAGGAACTAACAACACATTATTTTAGTTTTTTTTCCTTTTTTTATGAGTTCAGCAGATAATTGCTTGACATCGAGTGAGTTACGGGAGATAGTGAACAGTGCCGTTGATTTTTCTTTTCTCCTTTTTTGGAAATTAGCCATCACTGACACAAGTTTTTTTTTACCAAGGGTGAATTTGAATTTATTTTTTCTCTCCAGTTGGTGTGGATATTTTTTTTTAATGTCTCAGTTCATGACTTAGAGTCATTGTTCGGGAACGTGTTCGTGTTTAGCTATTTGATGCTATAGGGTAATATATGGGAGAATTTTTGCACGTTTGAATGCATACGTAATGGCACTACATTTTTTTCTCTAAATATTTGTGTTCCAGAAATTGTGAGTTTTCTTGCACAATACCCTTGTCGTATTTGTGACAAATTTGTGAGAGATAGGAAACTTGGTTAAGTTTTCTAATGACTTATGTCGTAGTGCATATGGAGAAGTCTTGGCTAAGACACTGTGAATTTGGAGTTCTGTTACAATGACTTGTGGCACGTTGGTGGTTTTTTCTAGAATTTTCTAGACAGTTTTATATGCCGAGTTTTTGCCCTTTTTTAGCAGTTATGCTAAACGGAGAGTGTTTTTATAGTTTTTACTATACATTGAGTTATTCCTCTGGAGAATTGGAGTTAGAATTGGATATATAATTGAGATATATTATTTTGGGGAGATAATTGGAGCTATATATTATTTTGGAGTTATGATTTGATGATAATATATGGGAGATATATTTTTGGCCATTTTTGATATTTGTCAATAGTGGTATGAGCTATGTTTAGTTCAATTATTTTGCAGCCATCTTTGTTGCAAATGGAGACACATATTTGGAGATTATGGGGCAATATTTGTGAGTATGTGAGTTAGTTGCCTTGAGTGCACATTTTTTTGGAGGTAGGATTTCATTTTTTGATATTCCTTTTTTGGAGATATATTTTTTGGAGCCTTGTTTTGTTCCACACGGAGTTATTGGGGAAATAGAGGTAAATATTTTGTATTTGCCGAAATAGAGGTGATTATTCTCTATTCCTGGAGTGGTGTTTTTTTTTTTACTGACATGTGGCTATTGGAGAAATAAGAGATAATATAAGGGGGTTGGTTTATTCCACCATGGAGGAAATATTTTTATAACCGGAGTGGTGTTATTATTAATATGGTGTCTCATAATGGAGTTGGAATTAATCTTTGGCGGGTGACCCTTTTTGTTTGTGGTTATGGAGTTTTTTCTTGAGCCAAGTAAGAATTCTGGTGCTTCTCTTTTTTTGATTTCGTGACTATTTAGAGAGAAGTGGCATTACTGCATACGAGTCCTATGGAGATGTGTGCATTTTTTATGTTCACAAGTGAGTTATTCTGGAGAAATATAATTTGGGCAAAGTCATGTTGAGAGAATAAGTCTTCGAGACAAATTTTTGTGCACATTAGTCATATCCTGGAGTAATTCTGTGAAATGTGTCACTTTTTTTTTTTTCTAGAGGATCATGAGTTTCCAAACCTTATGTGTCTGACTAGACAATTTTTGTGCTACTGTTTGAGCATGCGTCCGCAGGCGATTTTTCTGCTGACAGGCGATGTGATGAGCGCTGTGCTGTGCTGTTTCTTTTCCTCCGATGGTGACAGATCGAATTTTTGCAATATCTGGAAATGTTGGCTATAGCATTTCACGAAAGCGCATGTGTGAGAGTTTGCTTTCTGGCAAATTCCATAATTTTAAATGGAGCATTTCTTGGGAAAAACGCGGGTGTTATGCATATTATACATGTATTATGTATTTTGTGATTGGGGAAATCTACTTGTGATTATCCTTTTTTTTATTGTTTTTCTTCCTTTTCCTTTTCCTATGAGAGTATGATTTGGGGATTGAGCTTAAGTAGCATTTCTTTTTTGGACGGGAGATTTGATTTTACCGGGAGATGTAATTTTTCGAGGGTTGTTACTTACGTAAAGGGAGTTTGACATTAAGTCTCATTGTGATTAGTTATTGAGCAGTAAAGGGGTTTTTGCTGTTAAAAGTTGGAGATTTTTGCTGATTTTGTGGGTTGTTTAAATGTCAGAACTTGAGAGAACATTTTTGGGTCTGGGTGTTACGTGATTCTTTTCTTTCTTGAGCTCGTTACGATTTTTTCTTTTTTTTTCTTGTGAGCACATTCGAGTTTGAAATGTGAGTGCAGAATTCCGTGGAGTTGCTGTGATTTCTGAGTTGTGTGTGTGCTGATGTGTGAGTTTGGAGAATTGAGTTGGAGAACTTGATGTTTTTTTTTCTTAGAGAGTTGTGATAATGACTTATCATTTTAGTAGTCATATTTAAGGGAGTTAATTGGGAGACGTTCAGTTGGTATTTCTGCCCTTTTGAGATCATTGTTTGATAGAAGTAGTATGTTTGGGTTAATTTTCTTAGATTGACCAAAGACCTGACTGACATACTAACACACACCCAAAGAAAAAGTCGTTCCCCGACACCAGCAAGACGTCCACCAGCCATGAAGAGAGGTTTCTGCCATGTTTGCCCACAAGGTGATTACAAGAATTTCCACATGGGTGATCGCGAGAATTCTACAGTGTGTTTTTTGGGGATCTACAAGAAGCCGTGAGAGTCTTCTACGATGAGGGAGGCATTCCGTCTTCCTACAGTTGCTACAGCCTGCTATAGCCTGTTGCTGTCTGTTCAGCTACTTGTGCAGACAAGCAAAGAGGGATATTCAAGAATCCCTAATGCAGAAAATATGAGAGAAAATGTGTCTTGTGTTATTGGGAGATTAAAGCGTGATAAGACTTTATTTTATAATGCCAGAGACGTGCAGTTTTTCTTATATTTTATTTTAAGCCGGCCAGTGTTTTGTATTATATAAGCAATTTTGCTAGGCGGGGGCTAGCATATAGGTGGCCGAGCTATCTGTAAGGCCTAGGGATTTTGATTAATAATATATTGTTCGTGCGTTCTCTGTGACCTATGGAATGTGGAGAACAGTGCAGAGGTGACGACCTGAGAGTAGCTTATCAATGAGATTCTAGGGGATGGCGTGAGAATAAAAAATGCTTAGTTTGTCGAGTCAATGTACGACAGTTTATGAACTCTTCTCAAAGTGCCTTTGGGAAACTGGTTGTAGCCAGTAATATGAGGCGTTGTCGAAGTGTGCATTCGTGTGTGCGTGTGCGCCTCTTCTATTCATAATGTATCACTAGCCAAGTCTATGGGAAGACTTGCACAGAGATTCGTGGGGGAAGGCAAAGCCACGATGGCGGGTGCCAAAGTGTTTTTTTAAACAGTGAGTGATATTCCGGTTGGGAATGGGTAAGTGTTACCTTTACTTTAGCCAAAGGGATGGCTTGTTGATATCTTGTAAGATGTTCCATTTTATTGACTTTGTCTTTGAACTTGTGTGTGTACTTACCGGGATGTGTTCTGTATCTTTGAAACAGACGGATCTGGAAATGCCGGGGACAGAGTTCCCGGAGGGGTGTGGACTTTCTTTGTGACTTGACAATGTACTGTTTTTGAGTTAGTCTGTAAGACTGGATTACTTGGTTAATTGATTTATTTATTCTTGTTAATAAACGCTAATGTTATGATGCAACTCTCTCATTTTCATTACCTGTTAGAATGGAGAGATTCCTTGGAGAGAGAGAGAGAGAGAGAGAGAGAGAGATTGTCGGTGCTAGAGAGAGAGAGAGAGAGAGAGAGAGAGAGAGAGAGAGAGAGAGAAGAGAGAGAGAGAGGGATTACTGGATTCCTTGGAGAGAGAGAGAGAGAGAGAGAGAGAGAGAGAGAGAGAGAGATAGGTTGGTGTGTAATGGAGTAATGGGGTCTGCCTTCCGTTTCGTGTCCACGCTTACCTTATGAAATACTGGGGGTCCTTCCCCATGTTTACTATATATATATATATATATATATATATATATATATATATATATATATATATATATATCCATATATATATATATATATATATATATATATATATATATATATATATATATATATATATATATAATATATATATATATATGTGTGTAACATAAAGGGGGGGATTCGCTATGATATGACTAATAATATAATATGATATATGTATGAGACATCGTTGTATGTCACGAGCTTTGATGTTCCTCAGAAACTGGGAATCACCGTTTTTTAGCTTCCCATGGAGACAAAGAACATCTCAGCCTAGAAAATGCTGATAGGTCTTGAGGTGGTGTGACATTAAAATCCTTACCTTGCAGGTCAATGCTCGTCTGTCGTTATGGGCGTTTGTCAAGTGCCTTTGAAACTTGATACGAGTGGTTTCTGGGCTGAACGATGAG
>NC_087220.1:2666892-2673124 GCF_015104395.2 Macrobrachium nipponense
CTTACATGTAAACAACAACTTATACTCAATAATCTTGTGGGTTTCTTTTCCTTCTTCAAAAGGAAAACTGAAAGAGGTTTTTGTTTGGTTCAATGATAATAATATTCTTTTGGAAGCTTGAATTACAAAACAATAGCCCCTTTGGGCTTGATCCATAAGAATAGGTATCATCTGAATAATAATAATAATAATAATAATAATAATAATAATATAATAATAATAATAATAATAACATCAAACACATAGATGAGATTGGATACAAATACCTGGGAATATGGAGGAGGGGATATAAAACACCAAGAGATGAAGGACACGATCAGAAAGAATATATGCAGAGACTCGAGGCGATACTCAAGTCAAAACTCAACGCCGGAAATATGATAAAAGCCATAAACACATGGGCAGTGCCAGTAATCAGATACAGCGCAGGAATAGTGGAATGGACGAAGGCAGAACTCCGCAGCATAGACCAGAAAACCAGGAAACATATGACCAATAACACACTACACCCAAGAGCAAATACGGACAGACTATACATAACACGAAGGAAGGAGGAGAGGACTACTAAGTATAGAGGACTGCGTCAACATCGAGAACAGCACTGGGGCAATATCTCAAAACCAGTGAAGACGAGTGGCTAAAGAGTGCATGGGAGAAGGACTAATAAAGGTAGACTAGGACCCACAAATATACAGAGACAAAGGAATGACAAGCAGAACAGAGGAATGGCACAACAAACCAATGCACGGACAATACATGAGACAGACTAAAGAACTAGCCAGCGATGACACGTGGAAATGGCTGACAAGGGGAGAGCTAAAGAAGGGAACTGAAGGAATGATAACAGCGGCACAAGATCAGGCCCTAAAAACCAGATATGTTCAAAGAACGATAGACGGAAATAACATCTCTCCCATATGTAGGAAGTGCAATACGAAAAATGAAACCATAAACCACATAGCAAGCGAATGCCCGGCACATTGCACAGAACCAGTACAAAAAGAGGCATGATTCAGTGGCAAAAGCCCTCCACTGGAGCCTGTGTAAGAAACATCAGCTACCTTGCAGTAATAATGGTACGAGCAACCAACCTGAAGGAGTGATAGAAAACGATCAGGCAAAGATCCTCTGGGACTATGGTATCAGCAACAGATAGGGTGATACGTGCAAATAGACCAGACGTGACGCTGATTGACAAAATCAAGAAGAAAGTATCACTCATTGATGTCGCAATACCAGGGTGGGACACCAGAGTTGAAGAGAAAGAGAGGGAAAAAATGGATAAGTATCAAGATCTGAAAATAGAAATAAGAAGGATATGGGATATGCCAGTGGAAATCGTACCCATAATCATAGGAGCACTAGGCACGATCCCAGATCCCTGAAAAGGAATCTAGAAAAACTAGAGGCTGAAGTAGCTCCAGGACTCATGCAGAAGAGTGTGATCCTAGAAACGGCGCACATAGTAAGAAAAGTGATGGACTCCTAAGAGGCAGGATGCAACCCGGAACCCCCACACTATAAATACCCCACCCCCAGCCCAGTTCGAATTGGAGGATTGTGATAGAGCAAAAAAAAAAAAAATAATAAATAAATATAATAATAACAACAACAATAATAAAAATAATAATAATACCCTCACTGCTTGAAATAATAAAATGTAATTTAAATTTCAAACAAGTTAAAGACTGATTTTTTTCTCTCAGGGTTTCTTCTTTAAAGAAGATGGTGGCAGTAAGAGCAGACCGAGGAGGAGGAGGAGGAAGAATATCTTAATCTGAAGTAAATTAAGGCGTCTTTCGAGATTTTCCAGAGAGAGAGAGAGAGAGAGAGAGAGCAGAGAGAGAGAGAGAGAGATTTTAGAAACACTAAATTTCGCAGTAGCTTGCAAACCCTCCATCCTTACTGCTAAAAGTTTCCAAGGAATTTCATGATGTAACACCATCGTAACGAATACATAACCCATTTTTCAGGGTTTTTTTTCAATGGGAAAAAAATATAAAAAAGGCGCAAACGAGTTTTCTGTGCAGCGTATTAAACTGTATAAAAACAAAAATCTCAGGCACGGCCCGTGAAACTCTTAACCAGCGGCCCGCTGATGGCCTGTGTTGTTGTATGCACCTACAGTAGTGCCAGACGCCATGATTATGGCTAACTTTAACCTTAAATAAAATAAAAATGATCGGGGCTAGAGGGCTGCAATTTGTTATGTTTGATGGTTGGATGGTTGGAAGATGATTAACTTAACAATTTGCAACCCTCTAGCTTCAGTAGTCGTTAGGATCTGAGGGCGGACAGACAAATAGCCATCTTAATTTCCTTTCACAGAAAACTATAACGTACAAATACATTCGGCTTTTTAAAAAAATTTTAAAAAAACAATAAGCTCTCTAACACAAACACGAATATCATAAATGCCAGGCAACTTAATCGTTTCATTCCTCAACGACCAGAAAATAATGATGTAAATTCTCTAAGGAAACTCACGAAAAAAACATCAAAAAATGAGAAACGGATTGTTTTAAAATTCATCTCCAGAGCTTCTTCAGCACGGCTCCAGACCGGCAACGTTGAACAGTCCTGGCGTGGGGGTACGGCGGAGGGAGGGGGGGGGGGGGGGTGGGGGGGGGGGGGGGGGGAGGGGGGGGGGGGGGGGGGGTGGAAGGGGGGGTGGGGGTTAAGAAAATAAAAAAACTAACTCCGAAGACCAGCCGAGAGTGTCTCCTTCCCTTCTCGAACCGGTAATTAAGCAGCGCACTTTATGGCTCGGAAAGGGATGATAAATTCGGGTCGTGTAGTGGCGATGTTTTTTCGGCTAAATTTAAACCCCTTTAACTCCGGGCGCTTGGGACAACTTCCCCCTTTTCTCGTTTTCGTCTCTATTCGGCTCAGAAAATAAATTTTTTTTTAATAATTTTTCCACCTTTATTCTTCTTTCGTTCTTCAATCTTCAAGGTTTCAACTTTATTTTGTTGGCAGAAGGATTGAAAGGCGTAACAGAAGGAGAACCTTGAGCAGTTGCACTATGAAACAATTGTTATCTCAGACTCACATCAACCGTGCCCCTGATTGGCTGTTGATAAGCCAATCACAGGTCTGGAATTTCTCAGTCTCTCTTGAGGGATACTTTTGAAAGACTTATCCCTCAGGAGAGGTGGAACATACTACATCCTGCCTATGTGAACTCTCGAGAGAGACACAGTTTCCAGCCCTGTGATTGGCTTATCAACAGCCAATCAGGAGCGTCGTGAGGGACTGGCTTAGACATCAGATGCAAGGTTGATGTGAATCTACTATACGCGAGGGTGATTCGCATGATGGCAGAAAGAGAATATGAATGGCGGTACAGTAAAAGGAATGAAATGGGTTGCAACAGCTAGAGGCCTAAGGAAGGGACGCTGCAAAGAACCTTAAGTAATGCCTACAGTGCAGCACATGAGGCGCACTGAAGGCACTAACCCCCTATGGGCTACTAACTTCCGTCTGATTCACATATTATGGAATTAAGGCAGTTTTTCATTAGGTATAATTTCTCACTATCTCAGATAAAGTATCACTGTCTTATTATGATGAATGTCACGTGATTAAGCGATATACACAATTCTAATATACCATCTTACTCTCGTATTATACATCTCTTTCAGCCTCAGATTCCCAAATCTCAGCAAGACCGCCCATCGTTCGATTGGCATTTTAGTTCTCTCAATAAACTCCAAACTCGAGAGAGTATAAAAATAACAACACTGACAAATGAGAAACAATATTGAATCTAGCAAATGCAGTCTGAAACGCTCTTTGAAATAAACAGCATCAACGGCAATAGCTGGGATGAACCAGCAGCTTCCGTCTAACTTTTACCTTCCAGGAAATTGCCGAGACTTGATGATGATGATACTCCGCTGATTTAACAGAGCTCTTCCAAAGTGAGCTACAGATATGCTGAACATTCTCGAGTGATGAGATGACTGTAACTGATATATAGTACACACACACACATACACACTATATATAGATATATATATATATATATATATATATATATATATATATATATATATGTATATATGTATTATTATATAAAATATATATACATATACATAATATATATATATATATATTATATATAATATATATATATATATAAACACACACAAACATATAGTATATAAATTATATACATATATATATATATATATATATATATATATATATATATTATATATCTATATATATATATATATAATTATGATATTATATATATAAATACCACACACAAACACATATAAATTATATATATATATATATATATATATATAGATATATATATATATATATATATATGTTACACACATACATACATTGAGGGTCTAATTCCTTCCATAATAATAATAATAATAATAATAATAATAATAATAATAATTCCAAAACTCTATTCATTTCCACCGTTTTATCATTGCATCTGCTTTCATTAAAATGATCGTCATCACCAAGCATAGGTGTTTCAGTCACCATCGTCCAACATTTACATACAGACGCGAATTCCAACGTTGAACACAACAAAAAAAAAAAAAAAAAAATAAAAAAATCCGCACCCCGGCATCCTCATCGCAACAGAGGCAGACGACGAGACTATAACCGTTACGGTATAAACGGCAAATAAAAACAGAAAACGAGGTAGTTGAAAAAAATATTTCACACTCCATTCCTATGCTTATTGAGTGCGGTTTGTATTCCGCTCGATGGCGTATTGAAAGGCGAGCATATGCAACCCTCGTATAATGCGTGGTATAACGGAAGATCTGTAGGCAATAGTATCTCTTATATTCAAATTTAAATTACGTAGGATTGGAATATGATATTCACGCCAAGTTCCAAGTCTCGGGATCTATGATGAGGTCATTCGAACGCTTTACAGAAAACTGACTGTAAAAAGAAAAAGTTTTGAAATACGTAACAGGAGGAAAACCTCAAAGCAGTTGCGTTATGAAACAATTGTTAGGAGAGGGTAGAGGAGAGTAAGATGGAAGTCAGAGAATATGAACGGAGGTACAGTAAAAGGAATGCAAGGAGTTGCAGCTAGGGGACTTAGGGAGAACCTCAAGTAATGCCTACAGCGCACAGCGTGAGGTGACTGACGGCACAAACCCCCTCTACGTGAAGGAATGCTCGAAAATAAATATTTTAATCCTTTCAATCTAAAAAGAAAGGAAAAAAAGCTTCCTACATGCACTCATTTATAAAAAAATCATATAAGGTTCAAATTGACCCGAAAGCAGACTTGCATCTTATTAAACAATGCAATCCTCCGAATACATGGACCAAACCCAATATACACATTTTGCATAGAACTATAAATTGTAAAAAAGAATTGCTTACTCCGGTTCGCCATTTGATTTGCATATTTATGTCCTTCCGTATTTCACACCCTCGCCAGTCTGCAGTGCATTGCGCTGCAATTGAAAATGCAAGGGCCTGATTCCTCTTACTTTTATTTTTTATTATTCGTTTGCAAACAGAGTGAGAATGAGATCTAATTCAAACTAGACACGAAATGAGCCAAAAACAAAAATCTTTTTGGATTCTGGTTCTAGAATATTTAAGTCAGGTGTATTGCTGTGTGCTAATAAATAATACGTCTTTTATATATATATATATGTGTGTGTATATATATATATATATATATATATATATATATATATATATATATATATATACATACATATATATATATATATACATCATACATCTATCACATCATATATATATATATATATATATATATATATATATATATATATATATATATATAAATAAGTGAATTACTGAAATTTAATTTTTCTAACAAAACTGTGTTCGGAAACCTGTTATCAAGACGCACTGGGAATTAAAGTGTACATTTAACAATATACAGTAAATAAACTCAAAATTACGTAACGATGACAATTAAAATTTGTATTTGTCAAGATTTAGGCAAAACATGAAAAGAACTGACAAACTCTTATTTATTTCCAATTTAAATTTTTGTAACGAAAACAAATTTAACCAAACTAAACAAAAAAGGAGAAAATTATTGACAAAATAACAGCTAATTTTTTTGCAAGATTTAAAGCAAAAAAAAAAAAAAAAAAAAAAAACAAAAAAAAAAAAAACCCCCAAAAAAAAAAAAAAAAAAAAAAAAAAAAAAAAAAAAAAATGAGAAACCTATTTTAAAAAGTAATTTTGTAACGAAAGC
>NC_087220.1:2678624-2710240 GCF_015104395.2 Macrobrachium nipponense
AACAATAACAAATAACATAACAATAATAATAATATAATAATAATAATAATAATAAAATATTATTATTATTATTATATTATTATTATTATATTAGATAAAAACCTATTCACATGAAACAAGCCCACCAAAGGAGCCACTGACTTGAAAATTCAAGCCTCCAAAGATTATTGTTATTAATTATTATTATGATTATTATTATTATTCATTATTATTTTATTTATTAATTATTATTATTATTATTTCAGTAGGCGAATCCTATTCACATGGAACAAGCAGGCCAAAGGGGCCACTGATTTGAAACTGAAGCTCCCAAAGAACGTTGGTTTCAACCTCCCACCGCTAAAAACTCCCCATTACTGCAGCAGGAACTGATCACGATACAGAGCCAGTGATTTTTCATAGCCCTGGGGGAGACGCGAACCCCCAGCGCGACATGCGATTGACATGCCATGACACTAACCACTATACCAGCTGACCATTCACGTCTCACAAATTAATATTTTAAAACACGAAAAGAGCGTTAAGAATACTTTTCGACAAAGGACTGCCAGCGTTCGTAATTCTTCTTCTACTTCTTTTAAAAAATTAATTAAAATAGAAAGTGCTAACTTTTATCTGTCATTTAAACTCTCTAAAATCTTTTGTGTTCCCATGCTATATAGAGGCTGAAAGTATCCACATCTTTCCGCCTGATATAATCTTCTGTGTTCCCTTGACACACAATGACAATACCTCTTAAAAATACGTAAGAATAACAATGGCGATAACAAAAAATAAATATTTGAATAACAAATATTGACTCTTTAAACAACAAAACCTGAATTCCAAAGGTTGCATGAGCCAGACATAAACAACGCCCCCCCCCCCCCATAGAGAGAGAGAGAGAGAGAGAGAGAGAGAGAGAGAGAGAGAGAGAGATACTTCGGCATAATCGAGTTTCCAGTGTATAATGCAGTATAAGCCACGCCCATGAAGCTTTCAGCAACGGCCCCGGTGGCGGCCTATCCTATAACGCTGCCAGAATTAGATAAATAAAAACTACTGAGGGTAGAGGGCTGTAATTTGGTATGTTTGATGATCGGAGGGTGGATGATCAACATACCAATTTGCAGCCCTCTAGTCTCTGTAGTTTTTAAGATCTGGGGGCGGACAGAAAAGAAAGTGCTGACAGACAACAAAACCATCTCAGTAGTTTTCTTTAACAGAAAAGAAGAAGAAGAAGAAGGAGAACGAATAGGAGGAGGAGGAGGAGGCGAGGAGGATGGAGGAGGAGAAGAGGAGGAAGAGGAGGAGAGGACGCCTCAAACACAAGATCCCATCACTTCTTCCATGACGGAGATAAGAGAAGAGCCGTCACAAGGACCCCGATCACGCTAAACCAAAACTTTGACAGATCACCCCAATCAACTTCGACCTGAATCTCCAAGGACTAAAGTCTTGCAAGAAAGAATTCCCGAGAGAGAGAGAGAGAGAGAGAGAGAGAGAGAGAGAGAGATGAGAGAGAGGACGACGCAAGCAGACAAGAGACAAACTTCAGAGTTCGGACGGACAGAGACAAATGTCCAGGCGCCGACGGGTTTTACAAATGGAATTATATGGAGAGGATTTCGAGTGAGTGGGATTTAAAAGTGAAAATATTATTGCCTAGAGGGATTCAAATCGAGTTTTGAAGAATTAACATTTTTGAGATTTATTATTTTGAAGATTTATTATTTTTTTGGAGATTTAAGATTATTATGAAAATTTATTATTTTGGATATTCAATATTATGAAAGATTCTATATTTTGGAGATTTGTTAAATATTTTAAAGGTTTTATATTTGGAAGATTAATATCTGGAAAATCTAATACATTGAAGATTCAATATCATAAAGATATTATATTCGGAATATTTAATATTTTGGAGATTTAATATTTTTGAGACCCAATATTTTAAAGATTTTATATTTGGAAGATTAATATTTGTAAGATTCAATATTATGAAGATTTAACATTTTGAAGATTCTATATTTTGAAGATTCCATATTTTGAAAATTCGATATTTTGAAAATTCGATATTTTGAAAATTCAATATTTTGAAAATTCCATATTTTGAACTGAGGATGAACATAACAAAGGTTCAAAAGCTTTTAATAATTATCAAAGACCATCAACTCTCACATGCTATATTTATTGTGGACCTGTAACCATCATCATTATTTTCGACACGGAAAACTGTGGCCAGTAATACTAATAATAACAACAACAACAATTATAATAATAATAATAAATAATAATAATAATAATAATAATAATAATAATAATAATAATAAATAAACGACGTTTCCTTAAGTAATGAAGTAATAAATTTCCTGAACCGTTCAGCTCCAGTAAATTAATACATCCGTCATACACGACCCGAAAAAAAAGAAATTAATTGTCAATATTTAAGAGCTTTCGTTATTAATCCAAATTTTGAATCATTTTCAATATCCGAAAAATAGAACATATCACTGGTAAAGGATTGCATACAACCAGAGTTGACCGCACTTAACTGTTACAACATAAACTTTTCTCATTTTCAGATTTCATCCTATTTTCAGTATTTTTCTTTCCTCATATATTGTTTATTTGTGATAGATATATATATATATATATATATATATATATATGATATATATATATATATATATATATATATATATATATATATATATATATATATATATATATAGAGCCGCCAAAGGAACATTAAACAAACTGAGTTTCTGCAAGATCTTTAGACTCTAGTTCCTTTACTCAGCAGACAAAGTCGAAAGATATTGCAGAAAATCCGTTGTTAATTTCCCTTCGTGGCTTATACCTTTATTTATGGATTTATCACGTTCCAAACTTTCGTGATTCAGGTATATATATATATATATATATATATCATATATATATATATATATATATATATATATATATATATATATGTATGTAAATATAAATTATATAAATATAAATATATCTATATATGTATATAATAAATATATATATATATATATATATATATATATATATATATATATATATATATATATATATATATATAGAGAGAGAGAGAGAGAGAGAGAGAGAGAGACCTTACCTTACTTACAGACCTTACATCTTGTTCGGGTTGCCCCAGGTCCCTCAGTGTGAGGCACCTCTAATGTCTACCAGAGAGTTGCTAGTACATCTTCCGGTATATTTTGCATCTTCCAATACTTGGATGGTCTGGGATGCAGTTTAGATATTTGTCGAGCTTATTCTTAAACACATCTACGCTCAACTCCCTGATATATTCCTCAGATGAGCTGGCAACGCATTGAATAGACGCTGCATTATCGATTGCTGGTGCGTAGTAGATTAAGTCCTGTGTGCTTTCCTTATTTTTCCTGGTTATAGTTTTGGGCACTATTAATCTACCTCTGCTTGCTCTTTCTGATATTTTTTTTTAGTTCCATGATATTTTCTGCTATTCCTTCTATCTGTTTCCATGCCTGAATTATCATGTAGCGTTCTCTTCTCCTTTCTAGACTATATAATTTTAAGAATTTGTAGTCTTTCCCAGTAGTCTAGGTCCTTAACTTCTTATATTCTAGCTGTAAAGGACCTTTGTACACTCTCTATTTGTGCAATATCCTTTTGATAGTGTGGGTACCATATCATATTGCAATATTCAATTGGACTACGAACATATGTTTTATAAAAGCATAATCATGTGTTCAGCTTTTCTTGTTTTGAAGTGCCGTAACAACATTCCCATTTTGCTTTACATTTTGCCAACAGAGTTGCTATTGATCATTGCATAACATGTTCCTATTCATCATCACACCAAGGTCTTTAACTGCTTCCTTATTTGTGATGGTTCTCATTATTAGGTCCCTTATATGCATATAGCTGCTTTCTCTGTCTCCATAATTTATTGATTCAAATTTATCAGAGTTAAATACCATCCTATTTACCTCTGCCCAATCATATACTTTGTTAAGGTCTCTTTGTAGAGCGTTCCTATCTTCATCACAAGTAATTTCTCTACTTATTCTTGTGTCATCTGCGAAACTACTCACTACCGAATCCTTAACATTATTGTCTATGTCTTCAATCATAATAACAAACAGTATTGCAGCTAACACCGTACCTTGCTGGCACACCGGATATTACCTTGGCTTCATCCGATTTCTCGTCGTGTTTGCAATAACTATCTGTTTTCTGTTGTGTAAAAATTCTTTTTAACCATCTTCCTACTTTATCCACGATATTGTGTTTTCTAATTTTCTTCGCCAATATATTAGGTCTACTCACAAAAGCTTTTGCAAAGTCTAAATAAACCACATCTGTTTCATTTCCGCTTTCATATTTTTTGAATATGTTTTCAACGGTGGACTAACAGTTGGGTTGTGTACTTTTTCCGGGTACGAAACCATGTTGTCCCTTTTATTAAACCAAATTATTTTTTTTATTAAATGTTTCATAATATTTTTCTTCATTACCCTTTCATACACTTTCATAATATGTGATGTTAGACTCACAGGCTATAATTACTTGCCTCTAGTCTTGATCCACTTTTGAAAGTAGGGGTAATATATGCTAATTTGTGCTCATCATATATCTGCCTGTATCTACACTTTGTCTTAATAATATTGCAAGTGGCTTTGCGATAGAATGAACTACTTTCTTTAACAAAATAGCAGGAATTCCATCAGGCCCTGCAGCAGCTCCATTTTTCAATTTCATTAATAGCCTGCACAATATCAGCTTCATTAATATCTATGTCAGCTAAATATTCACTATTTTCATCCCTTACTTCTATATCATTATCTTCATTATCTATTCTAGGGGTGAATTCTCTCTTATATCGTTCTGCCAGTATGTTGCAAATTTCCTTTTTTTTTTCATTCGTTAATCTCCCTTCAATTCTCAGAGGGCCTATTTCTATTCTTCTTTTATTCATCTTCTTCGCATATGAGTATAATAGTTTGGGGTTTTGCTTGATATTTATTTTAGGGTTTTTTCTTCCAAGTCCCGTTTTTTCATTTTCTTTTGATTGTATAATCTTTTGTTCTGCATTTTCTATCTTACTTTTTAGTTCTATAACTTTCCATGCATTTTTTTCTTTTGCAAGACCTTTTTCCACTTTCTGATTTTCTGGAACAAGATCCTTCTGTCTCTTGGTATGCATGAATGATGTTTACTTTTCTTCTTCGGTATATATTTTTCCACTATTATCTCCAATATTTTTATATAATATCTCCGTATTTACCCTTATGTCATCACTTACGAAAATGTTATCCCAATCTTTGTTTAATTCTTCATTAATTTCTGACCATTTTATATTTTTACTGTAGAAGTGTATTTTCCATATCCTTCCCACTTTTTCATTTCTTGCTTATCTCTGTTTTCACTTGCTTTGGAATGAACTGTTAATTCTATGACATTATGGTCTGAAATACTCGCATTATAAACTATTATTTCTTTAACATAATTCATCTCGTTCACAAATACTAGGTCTAAAGTATTTTCCTTTCTTGTTGGCAGGTGATTTATTTGTTGAATGTTGTATTCTAGTAGCATCTAATAGCTTTTCAAATTGCCTCTTATCTTCTGCACTACTATTACTCTCTTTTTTATATGTAATAAGTACAACCACAATCTCCTATTCGTTCTTTCCATTCTACGAAAGGAAAGTTGAAGTCACCAGATAGGAGAATAGTCCAGTCCTTGTGATTTCTACATATATCATCCAATTTTTCAATTATTAAGTCAAACTCTTTAGTATTAGGAGGTCTATATATACTATGTTCATCAATTTTTCAGATTCAAATTCTACCGCTTATTAGTTCACATTCTGAGTTACTATATTCTCATATCCATTTTTGTTTTTTGTGCTTTCCCATATATTGCGGTTCCCCCTTGATTCCTATTTTTTTTCTATCTGATCTATAAGTTTGGAACCCTTTTATTTGATCATCATTCCCAGTCTCTTGGGAATACCAGGTTTCACTTATATTCATTATATCTATTTTCTTTTCATTTTGGGTTAGTTCTTCTAAGTACTCTATTTTTTCTTTTTGAGTTACTCGTAACTAAACCCTGACGCATTCATCACTATGATGGTTTGCGTGTTTTCTCCTTCATTTAATACTGATAGTAATAAGGATTTTCCCATGTCTCTTTCCTGTTCTGGTATGTTGTCTTTTTTTCATTTCCAGAAATTCTGACATTAAAAAATCCAACTTTTCCATAATATTTGATCTTCCTTCATCATAATTATTAATTTTGTGTCTGAATCTGCAATTTTCTCCGTTTCTGCAATATCCTCTTGCATAATAAATACAGTTATTATCTCTTGAGTAGAATTTCGGAGAGTGATGCTTTGAAATTTTTTGCTGACACCTCTGCATATCTCATTGGTGGTTTGCTTTTCTCTTTTACCTGATATTCTTGATTTCTCTCTTTATTTGTTTCTTTCTTATTTTGGATTTTATTACTTGGTTGGTTATTTATTTGATTATGATTCATGGATACAGGGTGCATATATTTGCATTTTTGTCGAACTTACATCCTTTTCCTTCTTTTAGGTTGTTTACATATTTTTGGATGCAGATCTCTGCAATCATCCCATATCCATCTAAGTATGCACATTTACCATATATTTCATAGTTTTGACATATCTTAGGATGTTTGTAGTAACATCTTTCTCCAAATCTGCAATTCCCTCTTTCAAAAGGTTGCAGATTTTTGTCTTTCTTGTCTATTTTTTCCTCTTTCCCGTCATTGTATAGATCTGGGTAGAGCCTCTTCGGGATTTGCTTTTCTGTTGTCATATCGTAATTTATTTTTCTTCGTAGGTATGCTGCTTTATTGCCTCATATGTAGTATCAATGAGTATCTCTGCATCCATACTTTTATCTTGTTCTTGATTTTTCCTTATTTTTTTCTGTCATTTCATTTTTTGTTTATTTTCTTCGTTTTCTCTTCTTCTTTTCTTCTTTTCTTCCCTCTTTCTCTTCTTCTTCGTTCATCCTCAACTATTTGTACATTCAATCTTGATTTAATAACATTGTCTATCCATGATAGACATGTTTGAACAAAAAATTCTTGTATCTTTTCTCAAATCTTGTATTACCTCAGCACACTGTGGATGGGTCGGAATGTTGCAGCAGCACATTTTCTGATTAGGTTTTGTGGATTGACTATGCTATACCAAACCTTACACAGTTTGCATGCTTTTGGCATTCTTTTTCCTAATGCATCAATTAGTATATTTCACAAGATTCCCACCTTATTCATTTTCTTTGTCGGAATATGTTTGGTTTATGTATATTTTCTTTATGAGTCTCTTGACCACTTGGATTTTATTTGGAACTTCTTCAATTATTTTCAAGATGTTTTCATTAGATTTGTTCCAGTTTGAAGGATTATATCCTTCTAATATATCTATGAATGCTTTTGTATCTTTTTGGTTAGGACTGTTTGCTGATTTCATAGATGAGAAATGCCAGTTCCCTTTCCTGCTACCTCATCGTATTGCGAATCTGCTAAACACGCCAAATTACGCCACCTTTTCCGCAGTTGGAACTTACTGCCATCTTGTTCTGATTTATAGTATTACACTTGATAAACTAACTTAGAAGACGCTTTATCCTACTATTTTTCACACTAATCTTATTCACCGATAGTTCACGAACACTTCTAGATATTTCTCAAATTCTAGTCGTATGTTAAACTTGTGATATCTGTTGATTATTGTGACTTCACGCGGGTACGTCTCACCAAGCAAGATGGCTTACTAACTGATGAGAGAGAGAGAGAGGAGAAGAAGACGATGAGAGAGAGAGAGAGAAAGAAGAGGAGAGTATAAAAAGGCCGTTTTGTATACTCGAGACGTATCCTGATTTAACAGAAGAATTTATTTAAAAACATATATATAAATATAGATAGATAGATAGATAGACTAGATAGTGACTGACATATGACAACAACAAACCGTCCACAAAAAAAAATATCAACGTGTTGTTAAAAAGTCCTAAAGAAAAAAGGGGAGTTAAACCTTCATTTGGAAAATAATCAATATCTTAAAGTCACTTTGGACAATAACATTTCAAAAATTCAAGCTTTAAATTAAACTTTAAACTTTTTTAGGACAATTATTTATTTATAAAAGAATTGGTGCAGCAAATGAGTTAGAATTCTTGATGCACTGCAACGGAATTTTAAAAATAATCAAGGCAATTTAGATGAAAATTAAAACTTAATTAAAGCGCAAGAAACTTTCATTCTCACAATTATTACCCGGAAAAACTTTTCAAGGTTCAATCTGATTTCAAATTCCCGGAAACTTACGAAGACGGAATTGGGAAATACCGTAACCGACAAAAACCCCCCAACAAAAAATGTACATTTTACCATAGTTTAGTTTTTAAAAAATTTAACAGAATCCCTACAAGAGGTCTTATTCATACAAGAATTGTTTTACACTAGCAAACATATGTATACAGAAATTATGTATGGAAACTTCGTTTAAAGTAACTAAGTCTACGAGCAAATAACCAGGCCTCGTTTCACGGGACAAAGAAACAGCTCCGTTTACAAGGAAATCCCCTTCCTCCTCAAACCCACCCCCAATACTACGGGGAGGGGGCGGGGGGTGGGGGGGGGGGATGGGAGGTAGGATGAAACCCCCTTAAAAAATAAACCCATCTTTATCAGTCCCCACTAAATAACCCTGCCAACAAGGTTTCCATGCCCACCATCGGGCAAGCCAGTTTGGACGAGAGTGAATGACAAACAGCATGGACAGACAGGACATAACGCCCAATGGAAACAGTAAGGATTATATTATATATATAATTATATGATATATGTATATATATATACTCTATAATATATATATATATCAATAACATATATACATATATATAATATATAATATATATATAATATATATAATATATATACTATATATTATACATAAGTATATACATATAGTACACTACGGAGGCGCGCGCAACACACACACCAACACCAACACACACACACATATATACTATATATATATATTATAATATATATATATCTATATATATATATATTATATATAATAATTTTATATATATTATACACACTCAGACATTTGAAAACTCCATAAGCCACAACTCCACGAAAAAAATATGCCACGGAAAAATCAAATATGATTAAGCGGCCTCTCCATTCGTTAAACTGCCCTAACAACCAGGACACCCACTAATTGGCTTCTCCCTTTTTTCCCTTTATTTGTTGGTTAACCCTCAGTAATTAGAAGTGGCCTCGACAACGAGCAGGTCTGTGGTAAAAATCGTTCCCTATCAGTAAGCATTCTACAAGTCGCCCACTAGTTCAAGCCAATAGCGGCAGTTCATGTGAAAATCTTATTCATATCAAAAAATCAGGTGGAATTTATATCATATCCTTAAGCAGGAGTTCAATGGACTATAAGTAGTTTCACATTCAACCGTGCAATATGATGATGTATAGGCCAGTCCCTTACCCCGACGCTCCTGATTGATTGGCTGTTGATAAGCCAATGACAGGGCTGGAAAACTCTCCTGAGGTCTATCTCTCCGAGTTCAACCTCTCATGAGGGATATTAACGTCTTTCAAAAGCATCCATCAGGAGAGGGGTGGAACCATGCATCCTGCCTATGTAACTCTCGAGAGAGACTAGAGAAATTTCCAGCCCTATAATTGGCTTATGTAAAGCCAAATCAGGCTCCTGGACCGTTGTAAGGGACTGGCCTCTAGACCATCATGATGCACCGATGCTAAGAGAATCTACTAATAGTCAAGGTGTTGAAAATCAGTAAAACTCCAAAAAAGACCAGTAGGGGGAGACCATGGACAGCCTCCTTCCCCACTCTGCAAATCAGTTTGTCCACCCCCCGGTGGGGGCCGTGGTAGGTAGGGGAACGGCGAGAGGCAGTGAGCCGGGTTCCAGCACACCGTTAGTACACGGGCTAGCCAAAGTTCGTTTTTTAAAAACAATGCCTTTGTATATGAAGGTGAAAATGTTATGATCTAGTTTAAGATAGTAAAAACAGAGCAAAACGTATAATGAAAAGATTAATAATTTTTTCCCCATTGTTCGAGGAAAACCAAATAGCAGAAGAGAGAGAGATGAGAGCTGAGGAGAGGAGATAGAGATGAGAGAGAGAGAAGATTAGATGAGGAAGTGAATTAGATTGAGAGAGAGATTTGAGTTAAAGTCGACGAAATTATACGATTTATTTCAAAAATAACCGAAAAAAGAGGTGAGAGAGAAGAGAAGAGGAGAGAGAGAAAGAAAAGAGAGAGATCCGTATCGACGAATATATCAAGATTTATTTTCCCCAGAAAAATGAAAAACGAAAAGAAAAATAATGGTGATGAAAGAGGATGGGAGAGAGGGTTAGCTCAACGAAAAATATTACGATTTATTTATTCATAATAACGAGAGATGAGAGATGAGACGAGGGAGGAAGAGAGAGGGAAAGATGATGAGAAGAGAGAAGGAAGATAGACGAGAGAGGAGACTTTAAAAAGCCTATTCATTGATTCATTTACGAGATATTGGCGTTGCAACAAACCACTAAAAATAGTCGACGATACACCAATGTCCAATAAATTGCAATGTCAACTTCAAGACGGTTTCTCAATACTACTTATGAATTCAATTAAAATGTAATTCATCTAAAACAAAGGCAAAATAATGCAACCGCGAGTTCATAAAAATAAAGCTACTTTGAATCAAGGCCCACTTGACCTGTATCGTTGCCAGAAACAGGATCATGGATAACTTTAACCCCTAAATCAAAATAAAAAAATAAAATAAAAAAATAAAAAACTACTGAAGCTAGAGGGCCTGGTAATTTGGTGTGCTTGATGATTGGAGGGTGGATGATCAACATACCAAAGTTCGGCACAGCCTCTGGACTCTTTTGTTTTGGCGGGATCTGAGGGCGGTTGGGACGAAAGTGGCGGATGCTTTCTTTACCAGAAAAACTAAAAATTGAAACAAGCAAAAAAATACAAAATCAAATCAAAAAGAAAAAATTAAAAAAAAAATAAAAAAAAAACTTCACACTGGTATGATAATGACATCAAGAAAAGGAGAGGGCAAGACCCATAAACCCCCCCCCCCAATGAAACAATAAAAGATAGACAAGTATAAAAAACAAAAGAGATACACGAAAAAGTAATAAGCACAAAAAAAAAATATATATATATAAAAACCATAGGTCGAACCTACAATAGGAATCGATTACTAAAAACGATGGGAAATTTTCTTTTAAAGAAAACAAACCCTATAAAAAATCAATAAAAATCTCTGTTTTGCCAGTTTCATGAAAGTGGCTGTAATACAAAAAAGCATCACACAGAGCGAATATTACAGAAAAAAAAATATACTCTGACGTGGACTGGAAAGCAGGAATTGTGCTGACCCATAGCGAGAGAGAGAGAGGTGAGGGAGAGAGGACTAAGCCGCCTAGAGACCATTATCTTATATATCTAGTATATATATATATATTATATATTATATATATACTATGTTATGTTATTATATATCTGTATAATATTAATATATATATATAATATATATTATATTAATATATTTCAAAATTATAATATTAATACATATACATTATATATATACACAAAATATATAAAATATATTAATATATCTATATAGTCATATATATAATAATTAATTAAATATATTAATATATTATATATATACACACAACACATTATATATATATAATATATATATATATATATTATATATATAATAATTAATTATAATATAGTATATAGTAATATATATATATATATATTTATTTAAGATAAATAATATCTAGTTATATATATATTATATATAATAATAAATATACATATATATATATATATATATATATATTATTATATATAAACATATAAATAATATGTATAATCCTATATAAATAATTATAGTATAATATATATCTATAGTATATATTACTATTAGTATATATATAAATAATTTACCCACCACCATTCCCATGAAATTCGTCAAATTCCAATACGCCCTTCCGGGTAAAAAAGAAATATCCCCATCATTGGAATTCCAAATCCAAACCTTCCTTCCTCCTTCCCTTCCCTTTAATTTTCTGCAACGGTTCTCTTAATTGATCCAATCAGGTTCCACAACCCGAAAAAAATTACCTCCTCGGGCTTTCCATCCAATGTGTCAGGTATGCGGGAGGTCGGAATAGGAAGGATGGTTTTCAACGAGGGAGCGAGGTCGCCAAATATCCCGCCACAGGTAAAAATCCTTTAATTCCCACACTGTCGTCTTTGCAGGTTTTAAGAAAAGCTTAAATCTTACTATGCTATAATAGGACGTTATATGCCTGTCTGTATGTCTGTCATTGCAATCACGGTCGTAAACGGCTGGTCTGCGATGGGCCCCCATGAAAATTGGCAGGGTTAGGGTTTCTAGTTAGTGGGGACCCATCAAGATAATTTCATAATGGGGGTTCCCATCCTACCTACCTCCCCCTTCCTCCGAAGAGGGGGGGGGGGGGGGGGGGGGGGTGGGGGGGGGGGGGGGGTGAGAAGGGATTGCCCTGAAACAGAGCTTCGGTTTAGTCTGCCCGGAAATTTTGAAACGGGGCTGGATATGCCCGCAGAACTTACGTAATCAAACAACATTTCTGGTATATTCAATATGACTTATCATTTGGAAAAGAAATTCTATAATAAACATCCAATGAAACATAATAGTTAAAACAGCCACTAGTGAGTAACACTTATATGAAGCATCAGATGGAATATGCTTTTTAGTAGGGCGATGGTAAATGGCCAGTGATAATAATGCGGCGGCTAATTGTCCGCATGGCTCTTGTTGCTGATGTTTTTAATCTGTACGAACGTTTAAACTTGTGTTTGGTATTTCGGCACAATAACATTTAATATTATTGTTGGCCTGGTCGGTTTAAGGTCGTCCCTTTTCAAATGAATCTGATTGTTCTCCTATGGGCGCTGGTTCGAATCCAGGAGAGGAAAAAATTATTATAAACTAGGAAAATTCTGCTTTCCAGTTAACCTAGTATATGGAACTATTTTAATGACCGAGGTAGAGCGAACATTGATATTAAGTTAAAGTTTTTTTTTTTTTCTTTTTGTTTTTTTTTTTTTTTTTTTTTTGTGGGCCTATTTTGTACAATACAGGTAACTTTATCGTACAGTGGTTGTTATTTTAACAGGTTGAAAAAACAAAACGTACAGGTACTGACTCTGAACTTTTTATCATTACTGTATTTAAAAAATAGACATGGGAAGAGTAACAGTAACGAGTACAGTAACCAACTTACAAAGAATTCAACGTTAACGTCTTTCTGTAAGATAATGGTTCCTGTAAATTCAAATTCTCATCATAACCATGAAACGAGAGAAGCGAGAAGAGAACGGAGCGAGAGAGACCTGAGAGAGAGAGAAAGTTCTCATCCAAAACAGGAAAACTCGAAAAAAAAAACTTTGGGACAACATTAAAACAAAAACCATTTGAAACTTCCTGGGACTATTTCCCGACTCCGGCCTATCGGCTGACTCTCCTCAATTACTGGCAATGTTTTATTCATTACATCTGACTGCCGAACCTTTCCATTCAAAGCATCGAAAACATTTTTTTGTTTTTAGTTTTTTTGGTTAAGGAAAAGAAAACTATTGAAATATGGCTATTTGTTTGTCTCTGTCCGCAGTTAATTCTGTCGCAATTATTCTTGTCTGCACTTTTTCTTTCCGTCCGCACTTTCTTTTCTTCATGTCCCGCCTCCAAGATAATTCGTTAAAAACTACAGAGGGTTGCAAGAGCTGTAAATTGGGTATGTTGATCCATCCACCCTCCAATCATTCCAAACAATACAAAATTGCAGAGCTCTCTAGCCAGTCAGTTTTTAGTTTTTATTTGATTTTAAAGCAAAAGTTAGCCATGATCGAAGGGCGCCTGGCACTACTTCACTTGCTAAAAAACAGGCCACCAACCTGGCCAACGGCTGGAAAAGTTCATGGGGTATGGCTGAGAGGTTTGCGTACAGCAGTATACGCTGCCAGGGCTACAGTAAACCTCGACTTTGCCGAAGAAACTTTGGCAGATTTTTTACTGGTTGTTTATTTTATTGATTATTAAGTAGCGGTAAGCCAAAGTCCATTTGTCATTTCGAAACTGGGGACGAATTCGTTTGGGTCCTAAAAACGTTTTAAAACGTATTGCGAATTTGTTTGTTGTGGGGAGGGGGGGGGGGGTTGGGGGGGTTGTTAAAAATATCAATGTTCTTGCATTCCAGTTGTCAAAAAGAGGAGGCCTCCATCATTTTTAAAGGTATCCAGAATAAGTTACGTAAAACACGAACCAGAGGAACGATTTCATTTGGAAAAGAATAAGAGATACTTAAAAAAAAAAAATGAAGATGAATTATAAGTAACATATTTTTACCGTAAGGAGGTGAAATTGAACCCGAATTGAAATATGGTCGAATTTAGGCCAAAGGCCTAAAACACTGCGACCTAACATTTATAAATAATTTCAGGGTTGGGTGATTTTAATATTTTTTCTTAATCAAGAAAACATTAAAAACAAATCAGAGATCTGATTTGGTTTATTTACTTGATTTTGTTTATTTTTTTTATTTATTTTTTGCCTTTTTTGATTTGTTAGATGCTTTTTTGTGGTGGCAATCCCTTTTATTTTCCTCAAAAATGTATTTTATGAAAAAATTAACTATTGATTTATCTTTTAAGGTTTCCAAGTTCTGACCTTAAAGAACTGTACTACCTTGCACAATTTTTTTATATCAAAATAAAATAGATGCAAGCACAGTTTTGCTTAAGTTTTTCTTTAACCTCCAAAACAAGATTTTTCAATTTGTTTCCTTTACTTTCAAAATAAAAAAAACAGAAATTTTTTATAAAACAATTTTTAATTTTTGTAATAATAAAAATTCTGCGGATTTTAATCACTTGATTCAATCCATTTGTTGATTTAATCATTGCCAACCCTGCATATTTTGCTTCGATTGAAAATTGAACTGGAATTGAATTCTGTATATAGAATTTAGGGCCAAAGGACCAAGAGCTGGGAACTAATCTGAGGTCATTCAAGCCCCCCCCCCGCTGAAATTGAACATTAAAAAAAAGGTATGGAAACGGCGTAAAGGAGGAAAGGAAAACCTTGTGCAAGTTACCAATTAACAATACAAATGTTCACAGAGGCGAGGAATGGGAGGGTTAGTAATATGGAAACGAGAGAATATGGAAAGGAGGTACAGTAAAAAGGGGCGGAAAGAGAATTTTTGGCTGGCTAGGTGGCCTAATGGAAGGGACACAGAAAAAGGAAAAAGGAACCGGTGAATAATGTCATACAGCGCACCGTGCGATGGTGCACTGGACGGACAAATACCCACCCTACAGGCAGATATGCTAGTTTGACTGTCAATGAATAATTCCATATCTTAAATTTCAGGACCTCACAAGATGCTGAGGGGTGGAAATCTCTCTCACGACCAGTATATGTATATATATATAATATTATATCTCTTATATATATATATATAATATATGAATAATAATATATATTCTATATACATAATATATATATATATATATATATTTATATTTATATATATATATATATATATTAAATTATACATACATTACATATATATTATATATATATATTAAAATGAAAAGTATATATATATATATTTTATATATAATATATATATATATATATATATATATTATACTATATACAAGAAAATTAGCGTGAAAGGTAGACCTCATGGTTAAACGTTTCGAAATTCATTTTATAATTCTCTTTCTTTCCCTAACGTAGGAAAATAAAAGAAATAAATATGAGTTCAGACAGAAATGTAATTCCAATGGTTCCCACCCCCTTCACGGACTGAAGTTCTACATAGATAATATATATAATATATAATATATATTATAATATATATATATATGTAATATATATATAATATATAAATTATAAGCAAATGACCCCCACCCCCCCCCCCGAAAACAAAAGAAATTGAAAAACAAACTTGGCAGTCTGCTAGTAAAGGTACATTGTGTTTAAATTACCCTCGATGGCACCTGACCTTGTTATAAAATAATCATATAAACATATATATTACACAGATAAATAACATATGCATATAAAATAGCCCTGAAATAATCACAGAGACCTCCCGGGGACGCACACCATTTAACTGAGGAAAATTCGCGCGCGATGGTCCATCTTCCAATAAGAGTTGCCAACATCAAAGGGATTGCCGCCTAGCGGTCCGATCGCGAGCAAAAATAACGCATTTTTTCTTTAAAGGAGAGAGATTGAAGAGAGATAGATTCGATGACGACGAGAGAGGAGGAGTCCGAAGAGAGACGGAGAGAGAGAGAGCAATGGGGGGGACGCTGTCCATTAGTCGACCACTGTTTGATAGTGGAACACTTTGAGGATGTTTTTCTGAGAGAGAGAGAGAGAAGGAGAAAGAGAGAGAGAGGAGTTGAGAGATGAGGAGAGAAGAGAGAGGAGAGCGCGCAAGTAGGGAACGCTGTCATTAGTCGACCACTGACTATGATAGGTGTGACATATCGAGGACTTGTTTCTGAGGAGAGAAGAGGAGAGCGATGAGGAGAGGGAGTAGGATGAGATTTCCAATGAAGAGAGGGAGAGAGAGAGAGGGAGCAAACCTGTTGCTGAGGGGTGTCTGCTATAAACTAAAAATTAAATTCAAGCCTTAAAAGATAATACGGCGAGATTGATCGAGAAAAACATCTGACCTGGAAACGTTTCTCCTAAAAGATCTGGCAATGCAAATTAACCTTAAAGGGCATCAATCCATCGAGGAATGCATTAATTCCAACGTGTCATGATTTCGCTGTATCCTATGCGAGAGAGAGAGAGAGAGAGAGAGGAAGGAGAGAGAAGAAGAGAAGAGAGAGAGATGAGGAAAGAAAATTATGAATGTTTGGTCGAGTCAAAAATTCAAAAGGAATGGGATCGGCAAAAATGGTTGTTTCTAAAGTATATCTATAAAAAAACCCCATATTTTAATCATATACTGGAATAATAATAATAATAATAATAAATAAGTAAATAATAATAATAATAATAATAATAATAATAATAACAACTACCAAAATACTATTAATAAACCATGTTAATGGAAAAATTAAATCCACAATAGTATGTCTGTTTGGATTTGGTGCTATTTAAAAACTATTTTGAATAACAAAAATCAAACTTACCGTAATATTGTGGATTTTACTTTTCCATTTTATTGGACCCATGGTGATTATGAGTTTTCTCTAAATAATAATAATCAATAACTAATTAAATAAATAATAATAAATAATAATAATAATAATAAAATAAAATAATAATAATAATAATAATAGTATAATCTATTATCAAATAAAGGTCAATCTCGTTTACCTAAAAAATAACAGTTTTCTTCAAGAAACCTTTTGGTCTAAACAATCTGGGGACTCAACAATGTTGTTGTATCATACAAACCAAAGATGGATCCAAAAAAAGGACTGATTCCATCTTTCAAAATCTAATTACAATCGGCGGTAACTAATTGCCTTGGGATTGTCGGAATATAGGATTCAGGGTGCCAAGCGCTTGGGACTATTCTATGATGAGGGCGTCATTCAGCGCTGGAAAGGGAATTTGGTGTAAAGGTTTGAAAGGTTGTAAACAGGAGGAAAAACCTCAGAGCAGTTGGCACTTTGAAGGAATTGTTAGGAGAGTTGTGGGATGGCGGAGATAGAAGGTGGGGGAAGTGGGTTTCTGGGGTCTAATATGAATGAAAGGTGCAGTTAATACAGGAATGAAAGGGGTTGCAGCTAGGGGCTTTAAGATTGGGCGCTACAAAGAAACCCTTTTAGTAATGCCTACAGTGCACCGCGTGCAGGCTGCGAGGTATATGGATTTTGAAAAACTGTTCCAAAAAAAGGGACCCCTCAGAGGATAAACATTAAACATCAATTTCCGAGCATCAAATGAGTTCCTTGAAGGTTCGAATTCTCCATCTCAACTTTCGATCCACACAGCGTTCACACAGTTCCCCTAAAATCTTTTTGGGGGGGGGGGGGTGGAAAGTTCCTAAATCCTTCACTTTTACATATACGGTCGTAGGGCATCATGGCTAATGCCATCATCAAAACGAATGGTGATTGAATAAGTGACTATTATTTATTATTATTGATTATTATTATTAATTATTATTATTCATTATTAGTTATTATTATTATAAAAAATAATGGACAGAATTCACAGAATTGATTTTATGGTTACAATATTTTCTTTCAATTGCTCCTTATGATTTTCCTTTCTGGCACGGCGGTGGTTTATAAAGCCAGCTGTCCAACTGTTCATCGTGCTGTAGGTCGTACAACCCCCTCTCCGGCAAATTCGGGCGGGAGGGCTGGGGTTTATCCAAAAGCAAAACTGGTTATCAGGGACAGGCTGGGGTCGATTCAACAGGTATACAGGGTGGGTTTCGTAGGTCGGGCAACAGGCCACCCGTAGTCGTCCAGGGGTCTATCCGGTATTTGTCTGTTATTTCTTCTTTGTTCTAAGGTTTTCAAGGCGTCTAAACATGTTTCGGCCACCCTCGATTTGGCCATTTCTTCGGGACTGGGATCGCTGAGTGCAAATCGGGTCTGTGTCCAGTTGTTGT
The DNA here is from genome assembly GCF_015104395.2 of Macrobrachium nipponense. Lineage (NCBI taxonomy): Eukaryota > Metazoa > Arthropoda > Malacostraca > Decapoda > Palaemonidae > Macrobrachium > Macrobrachium nipponense. Next base: position 2,697,374 of record NC_087220.1, read on the forward strand.
TGGTTGGGGTTGTTGTTGTATTTTAAGCCAAACACTTTCTCGGTTGGGCACGGGCCGGCCTTTCCCTTGTTCGGCCACGTAGGTGATCTGAAAAGAGTTCTTTAAGGTACATGGTTTTAGTTTAGGTTTTTTTGAAATTGGAAAGTATCTTTTAGTTGTAGAGATAGGAGTGCACAGGGGAAGGATGATCGGTGTCAGTAAGGAGAGGGCCAATTCATGTCATATTGATAGAGAAGTTGAATGAGTGTAAGGCTTTCCCCCCCCCCCCCCGTAAAATCGGAAGAAGAAAGCGGTGCAGGGGGGGTTGGGGGGGGGTTGTCCCCCAAAAAAAAAAAAAAAACCCCTTTACTCCCTTGGGGCGTACCCTGCGGGAGGATTTTAGCTTGTGGGTAAAGTTTTTTCTTAAAAGAATGATAGTGGATGATTTGGTGGATAGAGGCCTTACAATGAGGGGATGTGATTGAGGGTGATTGGATTTGATTAGTTTGATTACCTTGGTGGAGGTAGGTTGTCTGTAGAGCACCATGTGGCATGCTCTTCTGTAAGTTTCAAATGTATTGTCTTTGTGGACTGTTGGCAGCTGCATGCTCCAGCATTCTTAGTGCATGTATTGCATTTTGTGCTGCCACCTCTTAGCTTGGCTGTTTCTCTGCACTCCAGCAGGTAGTGAAGGAGTCGGTTTTGCCTGTTGTTTCTTCTTGACAGTGTTCAACAATGGTCTGACACCTGTTTTGCCACAATTTCCCAGCAGGCTTTATTATCCTACGCTGGAGTCTGTGGATGATCACCAGCAAGTTTTCTTGGTGTGTGCCTGTTCTATGGATGGAGGCACTAGGACCAGTCGAATTTCGTCTTATACCATCTGGCAGGAACCAGTGAGTTCTTTTCTACCCCACTCACGATGGTTCATTTATCAATTTTTCTTTGCAGAGTGGTTTCATTGCATTTTCTGACTTGTTGCAGTGCAGGTTGTATATGTACTTGCAACTCTGTCAATGTGTTTTGTACTTTTGGGCCTAGCTCATCAAGCCCTCTCATTGCCTGGAATCCCTATGGTTGGAACTGGGTATCCAGTTTAAAGGTGACAGGTCTTCCTCTTTCGCTGTGCTGGTGTAGCACAGTGTTTTAATTCCAGCCAGCAGTGCCTTATTTTCTTTAATTTTCTGTTGTTGCAGGGCTTGCATTGAGGACTTTGAGTCTGTGTGGATGATTACAGGCCCTACTTCATTCTCCAGTGAGTACAGCAGTGCCTGTCTTATTGCTGTTAACTCTGTCTGCATAGTGGAGGCGTGGTTGGAGTCCTCCAGCAGACTGTGAAGTTTCTTGAATATACTGCAGCTCCCGTAGTTTGATTCTCAGGATCTACAGTGCCATCAGTGTAGTATGTTTGCGCCCCTATGGTCTCAGTGTTTCTGATTGCTTCATAGGCTGCCGCTCTTAGCTCTTCTCCTGTGCAGTCCTCTTTTGCTCTTGGCAGCTTGTGTATTTGCATATTGTAGTGTCCTTCTTCCGGGTGGTAGTTGTTGTGTGCCCTGTGTTGTGTCTGGACCTAGTTGCAGCAGTTTGTTTCTGCCATGCCTAGACTTTTGATGTTGTCACTTTGGTCCTTACCATAGGAACTCGAAGTTTGAATCTGTGGGTGGCAAGTTCCTCTCTTGCTCTTTTCTTAGAGATGGAGTCCTCTTTCTGAGAAGGAACATCTTGGCCATTGTGCTTACATTTCGCTGTGCAATCCTATCCTCTAGCTTTGGCAGGTAGTTTCAAGCCTGAGGTTGCACAGTCTTGTCCATGTAGGTGCTCCTAGCATGAGTCTCATTGCATTGTTTTGAATGACCTCCAGAGATTCTTTCTGAGCCTCTGTCAGCCTTATCAGAGTGGGGGCAGCATAGTCCACCAATGTTCTGGTGCAGGCTAGGTAGTACTTCCTTTGTATGTGTTCATTTGCTCCTTCCTTCAGGGATGACATGTATCTCATGGCAGCAGTCTTGCATTTTGCTCTTTCTCTCAAGTACTTGATTTCTTCCTTGAAAGTTAGCTGCTGATCTATGACAACTCCTAGGTACATGTAGCTGTCTACCATTCTATGGGCTCAGCTCCTATTGTTAGTGGTTGCAGCGGTCTGTGGGCTTTTATTGTCATGGCCATTTGTTTTATTTATGTTTATTTTTAGGCCTAGCTCATTTGATTTATGTTTGATGTCATTGAGTGCCCTTTGCATTCTGGGTACTCTAACAGCTCCTCTTGCTACTACACACACATCATCGGCATAGATGAAGATTTTCTACGCCTTCTGGAAGCTGCAGGGAGGCTATTCTCCATTAGTATATTGAATAAAAATGGACTCAGAATTCCTCCCTGAGGGGTCAGATGTATTCACGCTATTTATTGCATTCGGTTGGCTTGAAGAAACAGGTACCTCACTTTTCATTGGGCAATACCTGTGACGTCACGAGCGATGTCATCAGGGGGCCCGTTGCTGGTTGGCTGTCCTCTTCTTGTGGGCGGAGCCTCATCCTTATGGTGATGGTGGAGGTCCCCTCGAAGGGCGTGCTACCAGGTCGTCCTCAGGGCGAGAGCTTGAGCTGCGATCACCCTCAGGGTTACTAGGGGACGTCCTCAGGATGAGAGCTAATGCTTCTATCATCCTCAGGATCCCTCTGGTGCGATGGTCGTTGTGGGGGGCGGTGTCTGCTGCTCTCCTGACGGCGGTGGGGAGGAGGAAGGTCTCCTGTGTGATGCACATCGGGAGGGAGAAGCAGTTTGAACATCACAGACATACCTCCTCTCCCCACCACCGTCAGGAGAGCAGCAGACACCGCCCCACAACGACCATCGCACCAGAGGGATCCTGAGGATGATAGAAGCATTAGCTCTCATCCTGAGGACGTCCCTAGTAACCCTGAGGGTGATCGCAGCTCAAGCTCTCGCCCTGAGGACGACCTGGTAGCACGCCCTTCGAGGGGACCTCCACCATCACCAATAAGGATGAGGCTCCGCCCACGAAGATGACAGCCAACCAGCAACGGGCCCCCCATGATGACATCGCTCGTGACGTCACAGGTATTGCCCAATGAAAAAGTGAGGTACCTGTTTCTTCAAGCCAACCGAATGCAATAAATAGCGTGAATACATCTGACACAGACCATTGCACTCAGCGATCCCGTCCCGAAGATGGCCAAACGAGGTGGCCGAAACATGTAGACGCCTTGAAAACCAGAAAAGAAGAAATAACAAGAAATACCGGATAGACCCCTGACGACTACGGCCTGTTCCCGACCTACGAAACCCACCTGTATACCTGTTGACGACCCAGCCTGTCCCTGATAACCAGTTTTGCTTTTGATAACACCAGCCCGCCCGAAATTTCCGGTTGACGACCTACAGCACGATGAACATTGGACAGCTGCTTTATAATACCAGCGTGCCAGAAAAGGAAAATCATAAGGAGAATTGAAAGAATATTGTACAAAATCAATTCTGTGAATTCTGCCATTATTTTTAATAAAACTTGTTTGAAAGAAGGTCTGTTTCCAGCGTACAGTACTTATTATTATTATTATTATTATTATTATTATTATTATTATTATTGCTAAGAAATTCACAATCTGTTGAAAAACAATGTTTAAATATATTTGTCATATATTATTGTAAAATACATTACTATGTAAATTCCATTATCAAAACGAACGTACTTTGACAAGTGACTATTATTATTATTATTATTATTATTATTATTATTATTATTATTATTATTATTATTGCTAAGAAATTCACAATCTCTTGAAAAAAAAAACAATCTGTGGAACACAATTCACAATTATATTTTGTTTAACTATATACTATGTAATATAGTTTACTATATGATTGTGGATTTTATTACCCACATTATTATTATTATTATTATTATTATTATTATTATTATTATTATTTTAGTAGATGGAACCTATTAACATGAAACAAGCCACCAAGGGACCACTGACTTGAAATCCAAGCTGCCAAACAACGTTGGTTTCAACCTAACCCACCGCTATAAGCCCCCCTCCCCCCCCTCCCCCTCTTCCCAACACTGCAGCAGTAATTGGTCACGATAAAGAGCCAGTAATTTACCACCGCCCTGGGGGAGACGCGAACCAGCGACATCTGAGTGGGCACGCCACGACGCAAACCACTACACCAGCGGACCAGAGAGAGAGAGAGAGAGGGATATCAGCTAAACTAAAGAGATCCAATGACACAGACGAGTTGGGACGACCTCTCTGCAAAACTTCTACGAAGACACATTTCCAAGAGGAAATATCGCGCCGTTTCCAACTGACGAACTGCCGACCAGGGCCGAGGTACGAAGGCATTCGCGAAGGGGACAACGACCCATGACGACACTCATCAAGTCGTGGCGAACTGGGTCGCCAGTGAAGTGATGGAGACGTGAATAACACAGGGGGAGATAGAGAGGCGATAAGAACTGATACGAGATTTCTTGGCCAGCAGTAAAATAAAAGGATAAATGCCACTGCTTTAACACTGACAAAAGATATTAATTCCGAGGCAGAGAGAATTAGATATTAAAGGACATTTGTACCTCCTCGATGTACGCATATGAATCACGGTAATGTGATATGACTCGTGTATGTATGTATGTATGTGTATATATATATCTATATAGTATATAATATATACTATATATATATATATATATATATATATATATATATATATATATAGTATATATATATATATATATATATATATATATAGAAAAACCTTTGGATAAAATATTAATAATAATAATAATAATAATAATAATAATAATAACAATAACAATAACAATAATAATAATAATAATAATAATAATAATAAATACGTATCAAGACTTGAAAATAGAAATTAGAAGGATATGGGATATGCCAGTGGAAACATTGTATCCATAATCATAGGAACACTTAGAAGGCACGATTCCAAGATCCCTGAAAAGGATTCTGGAAAATCTAGATGCCGAAGTAGCTCCAGGACTCATGCGGAAGTGTGTGCTCCTGGAAACGGCGCACATAGTAAGAATAGTAATGGACTCCTAAGGAGGCAGGATGCAACCCGGAACCCACACTAAGACTACCACCCAGTCGAACTGGAGGACTGTGATAGCAAAAAAAAAAAAAAAAAAAAAAATAATATAATATTAATAATAATAATGAACCAAAATTTTTTTTTTGTTTTTTTTTTTCAGTTTTCTTCTGAAGATTGAAAAAGAAACCACAAAATTACTGTGTACAAATTGTTTACTTGTAATATTATTTCATATTTGAGTAAAATAAAATATGTAAATATTTACGGGTAAACAAGTTATACACAGTAATTTTATGGGTTTCTTTTTCAATAATAATAATAATAATAATAATAATAATAATAATAATAATAATAATAATAAAGTAACAGCATCAACATACTCTTCCCTTCATTGCTGAATACACTATACACTAATTCATTCCACGCTCCTTTTATTTCGTATAAATTAAAACAGGTTCTTTCTAATTTCTATCTCGCACAGATAACATCCATTAAGATAATAACTGCTACATTTTAACGCTCTCCTCGTCATATCCGCTGGGCTAAAATCACATCTGAAACCTTAAGCATAGACTGCACTCACCTAAGTAACTTCATGTACCATAGTAGATTCACATCAACCGTGCATTTGATGACTAGGCCAGTCCCTTACGACGCTCCCGATTGGCTGTTGATAAACCAATCACAGGGCAGGAAACTCTCAGTCTCTCTCGAGAGTTCACATAGGCAGGATGTGTGTTCCTCCTCTCCTGAGGGATACTTCTTTCAAACGTATACCTCAGGAGAGGTGGAGCACACATCCTGCCCATGTGAACTCTCGAGAGAGACTGAGTTCCAGCCCTGTGATTGGCTTATCAACAGCCAATCAGGAGCGTGGTAAGGGATTGGCCTAGACATCAGATGCACGGTTAATGTGAATCTACTATAGTATCACGGAATTACTCCAGCGACAACACTGCTGAATTTCATATAACAGCGAGCTTGATGGCGGGGCGCTATGCTGTGCTGGAACCCGGCGCTTCCCGTAAATGTGTCTGCCTACCCTCCCGATCCCATAGCTATCTTGCTCCCGGGGTGAACAAACAGGTTTGCAAGATGAGGGTGATGTGTTGTCTCCCCTATACTCCCAATTCCCTATCTACCCTGCTCCCACCCGAGGTGGGGGGGGGGGGGGGGGGGGGGGGGGGAGAGAGGAAAAAACAGGTTTGCCGGATGAGGATGGATGTGATGTCTCCCCTATACTCCCGATCCCCAACCTACCGTGCCCCACCTAGGGTGGACAAACTGGTTGTGACCACAGATCGGCAGGCTCAAACTGGCTCCAGGACCCCACAAAAGGCAGTGTGCATTGGCCAGCACTACTGAGAAGTCACGCGCCTTTGCGTTAGTTTTTTATTATATATTATTTGGAATGCACCTTCTGAGGCAGAATAACATTTTCTGACATGTATGCTGAAAGGGTGCATGTTGCCAAAAAAGGTTGGGAACAACTGATCTTGTGGCCCGTGACTACAAATCTTCAACGTCAACTTCCAAAAGAGACCGGAGACATCCAAGAAGAATTTCTATCACTGCACGGAAGCTTTCACACTGAACTGACAAGTGGCATGGAAGGCACTTCATCTGGAACAGTCTCCCTTGCAGTGATAATATTGTCGATGCTCTTAAAATTGTTATAGATGCTGCAATGCTAGAACATGGGGTATTATTGCCTTGCTTTTTGTGACATTTATAGATAACAGTAATATGTTATATTAAATTTATTGGAGAAACAAATCCAGTTACGTATGGGTACATTTCAAGATAAATCTCTGCAGAGCCGTTTTCAATTGAAAAGATTCCGGAAAGCTCTCTGTAGAGATTTACCTTTAAATATATGTGCCCATACATAACACTGGATTTGTTTCTCCATTTCAAGACCCGTGCTACTATAGCTATCTTTTAATCATATTGTTAACTTTAATTCATTCATAAGTTATTCACTTTTATGTTCTGTTTTACACTGGAGCCTTCTACTCTATTGAAAAAAAAACGACAGTATGTCTTCGAATATACGTTCCAGGTAAGTAAACTCAATTGTCTCTCCGCTACCTATTGGATTAACTCATTACATTGCCGGTTGCAAAATATTGTTCCAAAGTTTTTTTTTTTCGAAAAATGATGATTGATCTTTTCTATTTTGGTACAGAATTTAAAGTGTCTTTTTATAGGACACATGGAGCATTTCTGAAACGAATGCTTATCGGTGGCTAATACTCAAAATAATTATTTATTATTATTATTATTATTATTATTATTTTTTTTTTTTTTTTTTTTTTTTTTTTTTTTTTTTTTTTTTTTTTTTTTTTTTTTTTTTTTTTTTTTTTTTTTTTGGTTTTTTTTTTTTTTTTTTTTTTTTTTTTTTTTTTTTTTTTTTTTTACTCTATCACAGTCCTCCAATTCGACTGGGTGGTATTTATAATGTGGGGTTCCGGGTTGCATCCTGCATCCTTAGGAGTCCATCACTTTTCTTACTATGTGTGCCGTTTCTAGGATCACACTCTTCTGCATGAGTCCTGGAGCTACTTCAGCCTCTAGTTTTTCTAGATTCCTTTTCAGGGATTTTGGATCGTGCCTAGTGCTCCTATGATTATGGGTACAATTCCACTGGGCATATCCCATATCCTTCTTATTTCTATTTTCAGATCTTGATACTTATCCATTTTTTTGTTTTTTTCCCTCTCTTTCTCTTCAACTCTGGTGTCCCATGGTATTGCGACATCAATGAGTGATACTTTCTTCTTGACTTTGTCAATCAACGTCACGTCTGGTCTGTTTACACGTATCACCCTATCCGTTCTGATACCATAGTCCCCAGAGGATCTTTGCCTGATCGTTTTCTATCACTCCCTCAGGTTGGTGCTCGTACCACTTATTACTGCAAGGTAGCTGATGTTTCTTGCACAGGCTCCAGTGGAGGGCTTTTGCCACTGAATCATGCCTCTTTTTGTACTGGTTCTGTGCAAGTGCCGAGCATTCACTTGCTATGTGGTTTATGGTTTCACTTTTCGTATTGCACTTCCTACATATGGGAGAGATGTTATTTCCGTCTATCGTTCTTTGAACATATCTGGTTTTTTAGGGCCTGATCTTGTGCCGCTGTTATCATTCCTTCAGTTTCCTTCTTAGCTCTCCCTCTGTAGCCATTGCCAATTGTCATCGCTGGCTAGTTCTTTAGTCTGTCTCATGTATTATTATTATTATTTTTTTTTTGCTCTATCACAGTCCTCCAATTCGACTGGGTGGTATTTATAGTGTGGGGTTCCGGGTTGCATCCTGCCTCCTTAGGAGTCCATCACTTTCTTACTATGTGTGCCGTTTCTAGGATCACACTCTCTGCATGAGACCTGGAGCTACTTCAGCCTCTAGTTTTTCTAGATTCCTTTCAGGGATCTTGGGATCGTGCCTAGTGCTCCTATGATTATGGGTACGATTTCCACTGGCATATCCCATATCCTTCTTATTTCTATTTTCAGATCTTGATACTTATCCATTTTTTCCCTCTCTTTCTCTTCAACTCTGGTGCCCATGGTATTGCGACATCAATGAGTGATACTTTTCTTCTTGACTTTGTCAATCAACGTCACGTCTGGTCTATTTTGCACGTATCACCCTATCCGTTCTGATACCTATGTCCCAGAGGATCTTTGCCTGATCGTTTTCTATCACTCCCTCAGGTTGGTGCTCGTACCACTTATTATTGCAAGGTAGCTGATGTTTCTTGCACAGGCTCCAGTGGAGGGCTTTTGCCACTGAATCATGCCTCTTTTTGTACTGGTTCTGTGCAAGTGCCGGGCATTCACTTGCTATGTGGTTAATGGTTTCATTTTTCGTATTGCACTTCCTACATATGGGAGAGATGTGATTTCCGTCTATCGTACTTTGAACATATCTGGTTCTTAGGGCCTGATCTTGTGCCGCTGTTATCATTCCTTCAGTTTCCTTCTTTAGCTCTCCCCTCTGTAGCCATTGCCAATTGTCATCGCTGGCTAGTTCTTTAGTCTGTCTCATGTATTGTCCGTGCATTGGTTTTGTTGTCCAGTCCTCTGTTCTTTCTGTCTTTCTCCTGTCTCTGTATATTTCTGGGTCTTCGTCTACTTTTATTAGTCCTTCTTCCAATGCACTCTTTAGCCACTCGTCTTCACTGGTTTTCAGATATTGCCCCAGTGCTCTGTTTTCAATGTTGACGCAGTCCTCTATACTTAGTAGTCCTCTCCCTCCTTCCTTTCGTGTTAGTATAGTCTGTCCGTATTTGCTCTTGGGTGTAGTGCTTTGTGTATTGTCATTTGTTTCCTGGTTTTCTGATCTATGCTGCGGAGTTCTCCTTCGTCCATTCCACTATTCCTGCGCTGTATCTGATTACTGGCACTGCCCATGTGTTTATGGCTTTTATCATATTTCCGGCGTTGAGTTTTGACTTGAGTATCGCCTTGAGTCTCTGCATATATTCTTTCCTGATCGTGTCCTTCATCTCTTGGTGTTTTATATCTCCTCCTTCCATTATTCCCAGGTATTTGTATCCTGTCTCATCTATGTGTTTGATGTTGCTCCCATCTGGTAGCTTTATCCCTTCAGTTCTCGTTACTTTGCCTTTTGTATGTTGACTAAGGCGCATTTTTCTATCAACTCCATTCTGATGTCCCCAGATACAATCCTTACAGTCTGGATTAGGGTATCTATTTCCTTGATGCTCTTACCATACAGCTTGATGTCGTCCATGAACATCAGATGGTTGATTTTGTTGCCTCTTTTCTTATTATTATTATTATTATTATTATTATTATTATTATTATTATTATTATTATTATTATTATTATTATTATTATGAAACGGGTCGTTGTATTAGTATTTGTGACCTATGAAAGTAAACATTGTTTTTTTTTTGTCGAACGATTTTTAATTATTATTTAAATTATTGACATTTATGAAAGTAAAAATTGCTTTTTTTTCAAACGATTTTTTAATTATTTAAATAAATTATTGATAATGAAAGTAATCATTGGTTTTTACGTCAAACGATTTCTAATTATTATTTAAATTATTGATATTTATGAAAGTAAACATTGGCTTTTTTGTCAATCAATTATTTACTTCTGTTTTCTCGTTGTCATATTAATATCCTTACTTAAAAAAATGGAGAAAACTTATATAATAAAATGGAAACGGAGAACCAGTTGATAAAGAGAAGTGAAAATCCGAACCATAGGTGAAATGAGGGGAACACAAACTACAGAAGTTGAAATAAAAAAAAAGCTGGATTTTGTGACTAAACAAAAGACTCACATATCAACGAGAAAATGAATATTGACCCTAGTGTTTGCACCGAATACATATGAATCATGAATGCATACGATTATCTTTATCAACATTTCATGCGAATCTAAGACCAACTCGTATATAAATCGCTAAATAATTTCAAATTTGCCTTGTAAAGCGCTGACATCCTGAATATCATATATTCAACGTGAAATCCAACTGTTTTGACTTACGAATATCTGGGAGTCAAACAAAGTTACTGCATCAATATATTTACTAATATATACATAAATAATGTATATATATATATAAATATATATCTATATATATATATATATACTATATATATATATATATATATATATATATATACACATATACAATATATATATATATATATACACATATATAATATATATATATATATATATATATATATATATATACATAGATAGATATAGATATATACATAACTTATTCCAAACTACACAAACAGTTTCTCCTCCAATAATGCAGCAAAAAACTCAATAACCTTGTGGGTGCGCTGAGACCGCGAGAGACAGAGAGAGAGAGAGAGAGAGAGAGAGAGAGAGATTCTGAGCTCCATGAGGAGCAAATAATCCGGATTACCTGGCGCTATCCTATCACAGAAAATCCACTCCAATGAATGAATATATCTGCACTCCGACTAACTCTGTCTGTCTGTGTGTGTGTGTCTCTCTCTCTTTTAATTCTGTTCTGCTATCATTTTCTAAATGGATCTGAAAGTTTCTCTCTCTCTCTCTCTCTCTCTCTCTCTCTCTCTCTCTCTTCTCTCTCTCTCTCTCATCTCTCTCATAAAACCGCCTTAGGTAAATCTTTTGATTTTTGGGAAGTTTGTTTTTATTGTGAAAGAGCGTTTTATTACGCAGCATCATAAACAGTATTTTAAACATTATTTTGAAACGGCATTTTATTACACAGTATAATAAACATTATTTTGAAACAGCATTCTGTTACACATTATTATAAAGTTAAAACAAAAATTTTACAAAATAAAATACGTAAATACTTGTTTCGTGAATTAAAACAACTATCATCTCTTAAATTACATTTATACCACGACAATACAGACATAACTTACTGTTCTAGTCACGCTATATACACACGAGAGAGAGAGAGAGAGAGAGAGAGCCGTCATTAAATATTTAATGGTTACCTCAACTGAAATTTTAAGATGGTTTAACTTATATTTAACTATTATTATTATTATTATTATTATTATTATTATTATTATTATTATTATTATTCAAAGTTATTGCTGCATCAGATGTTTATATAGAGTTATCTCTATTTTTCTTATAACAGATTTCTCTTGGGTACTACACCGGGCCAATAACGTACCGAATTTCATCATCATATTGAAGAAAACGGGTCGTAGATTAGGAATTATTATTATTATTATTATTATTATTATTATTACTATTATTATTTCGGTAGATGAAACCTATTCACATGGAAAAAGCCCACCAAACGGGGCCACTGACTTGAAATTCAAGATTTTAAAGAATGCTGGTTCCAACCTCCAACCGCTAAAGACCCCCCCAACACTGCAGCAGTAACTGATCAGGACACAGAACCAGTGATTTTCCATCGCTCTGGGAGAGATGCGAAACCCACCACCCAACACGAATGGCCATACCACGACACTAACCACTATACCAGCGGACCGCCAAGCATTTGAAGATTAGTCTTGCTTCTTTTTTAAATTGTCTTGTCGACCTCCATTTCAAAAGGAATCTGTGCTGTTCACTCCTCTCCTCCATTTTTCTTTTGTCCAGCTAAACTAGTATAGTATACCCATCTACCACTGCTGCGATGGAATGCCCGCCCTACTAATGGTATTCGTGCAGTAGTATTAGAAAATTGGGATACGTGGCAACATAAACACTATTGCCATACGCAGAGCAAGGAACAGGAAATACCATTTCATTTTATTCTGTGATATATATATATATATATATATATATATATATATATATAGTATATATATATATATATATATATATATATATATATACTATATTCTATATATATATATATATATATATATATATATATATATAAAATACGAATTTACTACATATTCCTTGCATATAGCTCTGGGCTTTGTAGTGACAAGCTTATCCAAGAAGTGTGGAAAAATTCGAAAAAGTGAAGAGGACATACGTATCTGTAAAAGTGGCGGTATATTCTAAAGAAAATTATGTATGTATATAATCTACATAAATTCATACGTTAACATTCATATATATAAATACACATACGTACTAACCTGTATCAAAGGAAACTCCAAATCTGGAAAAAAACACGTACAACCTATACAATAGCTATCCCGCTAACAATTCTTCCCCCTCATCCAAAACCAATCGAGATTCCTACCTGGAAGAGAGAAAAATACCCTTACAAACCTCCTCCCTCCCTCCCTCCCTCCCTACCTTCTTTCCCTCCCTCCCTCCTAACTTACCTCCC
>NC_087220.1:2715740-2720740 GCF_015104395.2 Macrobrachium nipponense
AATAATAATAATAATAATAATAATAATAATAATAATAATAATAATAATAATATAATAATAATAATGAGTCTTGAAATGGGAGGAAAACAAAATCCACAGTTATGCATTATGTACGGATACATAACTGGATGTTTCTGTATGTATGTAGGTATGTATGTATATATGTGTATATGTATCTACATATATATATATATATATATATATATATATATATATAAATATATATATATATATATATATATATATATATATATATAAACATATATACTATATATATATATATATATATATATATATATATATAAATATTTAAAATAGATTTATTCGGTTTCAGACTTATCATGCCTCATAATCCTCTTCAACATTCTGTTACATAATATGAGTAAGGTAATTCACTGAAAAAAATCATTCTCAGTCGTCTTTATATCAAAAGCAAACTTTAACTGCTTCTCCTGTCAACACAAAATGGTAAATTATGTCCCATAGAAGTTCGTCCATTTACGGAAAGTAAGATGCAGAGGTATCTTACTATTCTAAAAAATAAATTAAAGCTCCATATTTCTCTGCGATACGACATACTTACACAATACAGTCCATTAGTCGCTGGAATTCCAGGACATTCCAGGTCTCCCATTGATCAAAGGAGCAGTAATCCAGTGGCAGTGAAAAAAATAAATGTTACGTTATCAACTGGACTTCGGGGACACCTTATTTTTAAACCAGTTTTAAGAGGACAAAAACATCATCCCTAGACTTCCGAGGAATCTCTTCCCGTATTTAACGAGGCACTTAACGGCTCGCAAAGGGTACGATAAATCCCGGCCATTGTGCGAGATTTTTCCAGCAACAATGCACGGTTCCTTCATATATCTTTCTCTGTTCAGTCAGATCTTAATAACGACTGAGGCTAGAGGGCTGCAAATTGGTATGGTGATCATCCACCCTCCAATCATCAAACATACCAAATTGCAGCTTTGTAGCCTCAGCGGTTTTTATTTTATGCAAGGTTAAAGTCAGCCATAATCGTTTGCCTGGCAACGACATAGGACAGGCCACCACCCGGGCCGTGGTTCCGCTTACAGAAAACTCGACAGCGCCGAAGAAACCTTTTTTTTTTTTTAGCTGTTCCGACATAGAGTGTCTGCTTCCATTCTACCTGCTGTTTCTCCATTATTCTACGTCAATTTCCGTCCCTCACATCTGGTCTTTGCTTTCAATCAATCGTCTCCTTTTGACTCTTACATTCGCTTACCTCCTCCTTCCTCCTCCTCCTCCTCCTCTTCCTCCTCCTCCTCCTCTCCGTGTTTCCATTATTTACATCTTCCTGCAACTAATAGTTCTTCTTCTTCTTCTCGGTATTTTTGGTGGAAAATACCAGAGCGATAAAATGCCGAAACAGCTCTGGATTTTTATTTGACTTTTTTTATTTTCTCCCTCATAATTTTATTTTAAGTTTATTACTGGCAAGATTCTGATTTTTTTAACTCTCTCCGTGTGTTGGATGTGAGACAATGACGGATGGAGCTTTTACCCAATCTATAATAATAAGAATCCGCTTGGATCTTTCTTGTTTGTCCGCCCTGGGTGGGGGTATGGGTAGGTAGAGGATCAGTAGGGTAGAGGAGACATGACACATCCTTCCTCCCTCCGCCCAGTCCTGTTTGGTGGTGTGGTGGTTGTTTATAGTATATATATAGGTATAATATATATATATATATTTATATATATATATATATATATATTTTATAGGTATATTGTTTATTGATTATTATTATCATTATCTGTATCATTTATCATTATCAATTATTATTATCATGTATCATATATTATTTTTTCATTTTGATTATTATTAATTAATCTTTATTTATCTATTTATTATTATTATTAATTATTCATTATTAATTATTATTATATCATGCTGAATTTATTTGGTGGTTTTGTCCGGCTCTAGTACACTGATCGAAATAAATCACTACAATATGTCACAATATTTCGTACTTTAAACTTGGTCTCACCAGTTAGTATGTAATTAGTAGATATGTATATATATATATATATATATATATATATATATATATATATATATACACATATCTACTAATTACATACTAACTGGTGAGAACCAAGTTTAAAGTACGAAAATATTGTGACATATTGTAGTGATTTATTTCGATCAGTGTACTAGAGCCGGAGCAACCAGCAAATAAACTCAGGCATGATATAATATTAATAATAATAATAATAATAATAATAATAATAATAATAATAATAATAATAATAATAATAATAATAATAATAATAATGATAATAATAATAATAATAATAATAATAATGATAATAATAATAATAATAATAATAATAAAAGAAAGACGATTAATCCAAAAATATCCGTGACACGTTCTTGAAAAACGAAAAAAAATACAGATAAGTAACTACGATTGCTTTTTTTAATTATTTAAAAAAAAATAAAATATCTGAAGGAGAAAGAAATAGAGTAAGACGATTAACTCATAACACGTGTCCTAAAAAAATCAAATAAAAATGAATACAAAAGCTGTTTTGAATTACTTTTAAAAAATTCAAGGGACTACAAGGCTGTATTTCATTCATAATATAAATATAAGAAAAATGAATTCCAGTTCAACCATTTTCAATTACGAATTCAAATTTTTGTTCACCTCTATATTAATTACAACTTCAGGAACCTAGAATAAGAGAGGGGGCAGCTAAACTCACTGGAATTCTATATAACACCTTTGAAACAAAATTACAATATGGATAAAAGGGAAAAAAAGTCAAAACAAAATTAACACAAAATTTAAAAAAATTTATTTATCGATTCAATCAACTAACAAATTATATAAAAAAAAACATTAAAAAAGCCCAAATTTTTAAAAAATCAACTTATCGATTCAATTAACTAACAAATTATGTAAAAAAAAAGAACATTAAAAAACCCAAATTAAAAAAAAAATCAACATATCGATTCAATCAACTAACAAATTATGTAAAAAATCTAAAATAACCATATATATTTTTTTTAAATCAACATATCGATTCAATCAACTAAACAAATTATGTAAAAAAAAATCTAAAATAACCATAAAAATATTTTGTTTTTTTTAAATTCAACATATCGATTCCCAACAACTAAACAAAACTATAAAAAAAAACATTCAAAAACCCAAATTTTAAAAAAATCAACATACCGATTCAATCAACTAACAAATTATATAAATAAAAAACATTCAAAATATCCCAAATTTAAAAAAAATCAATATATCGATTCAATCAATTAACAAATTATAAAAACAAAATAAAAAAATTATATTAAATCAACTAACAAACTATATAAAAAAAAAAACATTCAAAAAGCCCAAAATTTTAAAAATACGATTCAGTCAACTAACAAATTATAACAAAAAATTCAAATCTTAAAAAAATCAACATATTGATTCAAACAACTAACAAATTACGTAAAAATGGCCAGTATTATTGTAAGAACAAAATATATGGATATCGACCCCCAAATTGCAGAGAACTGAGGTAGCAGCTAGGGGCCGAAGGGAAGCTGCGAAGAACCTTAAGAAGTGATGTTTGCAGTGCACCACGTGAGGTAAACTGACGGTACTATAGTAGATTCACACCAACCATGCATTTGATGTCTCCCTTACGACGCTCCTGATTGGCTGTTGATAAGCCAGTCACAGGGCTGGAAACTCTGTCTCTCTCGAGAGAGTTCACATAGCATGTATGTTACACTTCTTTTTAGAGATAAGTCTTTCAAAAGTATCCCTCAGGAGAGGTGTAACATAGATCCTACCCATGTGAACTCTCGAGAGAGACTGAGGCGAGTTTCCAGCCCTGTGACTGGCTTATCAACAGCCAATCAGGAGCGTCGTAAGGGACTGGCCTAGACATCACATGCACGGTTGATGTGAATCTATTATAACCTCCTACGAGGAACACAATTATGATAAAGTGGCTAGTGTTATTGTAAAAAAATACTTGAATTGATCCCCTAACAGCAGAAAAAAAATGATGGATGAAACGCCTTAAAAAAAAAAGAAGATAACAAATCTGAACACTCACCAACAGCAGTGGCGACTCCCAGACCCCGGGTGCAAAATGGAAGGCTTTCCCAAAAGCATCGGCACTTGACCTCCTCGTAACTCATGGCGTCGACGAGAGCTCGGGAAGTTTCCTCCCTTCTCACGAAGTCTTACGATAGAGGAACGGGCACCGTGAGGCCGCCTCACTCAGGTCAGACCCCACGTACAAGCCGGCAACGGGAATCTCTTCTTCTATCTTGGCGTGTTAGACCTTTTCTTACTTCTTGAATCGTGAGTGGAGCTTCCCATCTTCAGTTCGTGTTTACGTTCCTCGTAATTCTTCGAGTAGTGTTTCTTTAAATAAGCAGTCATCACTGAGAGGCATTACAGTCCAAACCCCCATAGTCGTATTTGCATCTATTTTTAACTGCTTCACAGTTAAGGCATGTTGCGTTTTTCATAGTTTTTTTTTTTTTTTTTTAATCTAGAAGATCTACCTCATTGTATCTATACAAGTTTAAAAAGGTAACTTTTTATATCATGATTTTCTGGTTTATAGTTAGAATAATAATTATTTAGAAGCCACTTATCGTTTCTAAATCGTATTACAGCCAACTGTACATAAAGCGGTTCTCATTTGACATCAGCTCCTTTATCAAATTCAAACTGTTTTCTCAAGTATTTCAAACACGTCTCGAGATCTCCTTTACCGGACCTATGTTGCCAATTTAGTGGAGCTTCACACATACGCCGATGCATTACGTTAACGACGCTGTAAATCCATCACAGGTGATAAAACAAAAGGCTTTAACGGCGCAAAAGATATTAAGAGATACTTCCAGGCCGGAGATCTTTCACTTCCCGGAGGATTCTTCAGGGTCATAAATGACAACAACACGAGGTTTGGTGGCCCCTGGATCTGGAGCTTTCTGAAAGGGCATACGTTTG
>NC_087220.1:2725740-2733240 GCF_015104395.2 Macrobrachium nipponense
TTCTGGATATTTGGGTTCCAGAAATTGAGTTTTCTTGCACAATACCTATGGAGAAGTCTTGGCTTAAGACACTTTGAATTTGGAATTCTGTTATAATGAGTTGTGGCACATTGGTGATTTTTTCTAGAATTTCCTAGACAATTTTATTTGCCGAGTTTTTGCCCCTTTTCAGCAGTTATGCTAAGGAGAGAGTTTTATAGTTTTGACTATAACATTGAGTTATTCTCTGGACAATTGGAGGTATATTATTTTGGAGTTATAATTTGAGATATAATAAATTGGAGATATATTTTTGGCCATTTGATATTTGCCTATGGTGGTGAGAGCTATGTTTAGTTCTATTATTTTGCAGCCATTTTTGTTGCAAATGGAGACACTTTTGAGGAGATATATGGGCATTATTTATGAGTGTGTGAGCTGGATGCTTTTTTTTGGATGGGATTTCATTTTTGATTATCCTGCTTGGAGAAATATTTTTTGGAGCCTTGTTTTATTCCACATGGAGTTATTGGTGAAATAGAGGTAAATGTTTTTTTATTTGCCGAAATAGAGGTGAACATTTTTTATTCCTAGAGTGGTGGTTTTTTATTAACATGTGGCTATTGGAGAAATAAGAGGAAATATGGTGGTGTTGTTACTAACTAAATGGAGGAAATATTTTTATCACCGGAGTGGTTTTATTATTAATATGGTGGAATATATATATGGAGGTGGAATTAATCTTTGGCGGGTGACCCTTTTTTGTGATTATGATTTTTGAGTTTAACTTCTCTGGGAGTTTTTTTTTTGAGCCAAGAGAAGAGTTCTGTGGTTCTTTCTTTATGGTTTCGTGACTATTTGGAGGCGAGTCGCATTACGGCATTGTGGTCCTATGGAGATGTGCATTTTTTATGTTCACAAGTGTGTTATTTTTGGAGGCATATAATTGCTGAATTACAAGTTTATCATAGTTTTTTTTTTATCCCGCATAGGTGATATTTTTTTTATAATTGGGCAGTGTCATGTGAGAGATATGTTTTCGATACAAGTCTTTGAACACCTTAGTCATATCCTGGAGTTAATTTAGTGAAATGTGCTTACATGATTTCAGTTAGACATTTTTCTTGAGAATCATGAGTTTCCGAACTTGCGAGTCTGACTAGACATTTTTTGTGCCGCAGTTATGAGACACATCCGCAGGCGGATTTTCTGCTGTGATGAGTCCGCTGTGTGCTGATTCCTTTCCTCTAGTGGTGATTGCTCAGAGTTTTGCAATATCTGGAAATGTTGACCATAGCATTTCACGAAAGCGCATGGGTAAGAGTTTGCTTTCTGGCCGTGTCGGTCGATGAAAGTTGCGATGTCAAAATTCCGTAACTATAAATGGGGCATTTCTTGGAGAAAAACGCGGGATTATGTATGTTATGTATATTATGCATATACTATGTTTTGTGATGGGGAAGCTTACTTGTGATTATTTATTTTTTATTTTTCTTCCTTTTCCTATGAGAGATGTAATTGGGGTTGAGTTTTAAATAGCATTTCTTTTTGGAAGGGAGATGTAATATATCGGGTGTGTTTTATTTACATGAATGGGAGTTTGACATTAAGTCTCATTGTACTTAATTATATGAGCAGTAATGGGGTTTTTGCTATTAAAATTGGAGATTTTTACTGATTTTGTGAGTTGTTCAAATATCAGAGCTTGAGAGAACATTTTTGGCGCTGGGCTTGTTACTTGATTTTTTCTTTTGGGCTCATTGCCTTTTTTCTTTTTTTTTTTTTTTTACTTGTGATAACATTCGAGTTTGAAATGTGAATGCAGAAGTCCATAGAGTTACTGTGAGTTTTGGATTGTGTGTGCTGATGTGTGAGTTTGGAGAATCGAGTTAGAGAACTTGATATTTTTTTTGTTTTTTCATTTGCGAGTTGTCGTAATGACTTATGATTTAGTGGTCATATTAGATGGAGTTAATTGGGAGACATTCGGTTAGTATTTCTGACTTTTCGAGATCATTGTTTGATAGAAGTAATATGTCTGGGGTTAATTTTCTTTGATTAACCGATGACTTGACTGACTACTAATACACCAAAAAAGCGTTTCCCGACGCTAGCAAGATGTCCACCAGCCGTGCAGAGAGATTGCTGTCGTTTATCCAGGGTGATTACGAGAGTTTCTACGAGTCTACAGAGTTCTACAGCGTTTTTGGGGATCTGCAGAAGCCGTTACAAGGAGGGAGGCCGTTCGCCTTCCTACAGCGTGTTACAGAATACTGCAAATTGCAGACAAAGAGGGATATTCAAGAATCCAAAATGAGAGAAAATTCTAGTGTTATTTGAGATGAAGCGTGATAAGACTTTACTTTATAATGCCAGAGACGTGCAGTTATTATACTTATTTATTTGATTTAAGCCGGCCTCCAGTTGTTTTTCTTATATGTATGAGCTCTTTTGTTTGACCATTTGCTAGGTGGGAGCTAGCAATTTTGCGTGGCCGAGCTTCTGTGACAGGGGTTATAATTAATGATATATTTAATACACCAATGTGATGGGCTGTGACCTTTTTGGAATGCATAGAGACAAACCCGAAGCAACGACCCGAGAAAAGCTGATAAATGATTTCTGGGTGGCGTAATATGAAAAGTGCATAGTTTAAGCGGGTCAATGTTCACGAGTTCATGGGTCTTTTCCAAGTGCCTTTGAGAAACTGGCTGTGACCAGTTACATGGGGCATTGACGAAGTGTGCATTCGTATGTCGGGTGTGCCTCTTCCTTTGATAATGGCGTCCTTAGCCAGTCTATGGGAAGACTTGCACAGAGATTCGTGGGAGGAAGGCAGAGCCACGATGGCGGGTGCCTAAGAGTTTTTGTTAAACTGTGAGTGATATCCAGGTTGGAAATGGGTAAGTGTTACCTTACTTTAGCCAAAGGAATGGCCTGTTAATACATTGTAAGAATGTTTAATCTTTAGCTTTGTCTTTAAACTTTATGTGTGCTAACGAGTGTGTTTCTCGTGTCTTTGAAACAGACGATTCTGGCGAAGGAACTAAGTGTTTCTGGCAAGGGAACAGAGGGTACCGGGTGGAGATATTGGTGTCACAGATTACTGAATTTAGACATTTTAAATGTTGGGGATTTAGATAAGTTAGTTAGTCTGTGAGACTTGGATTTATCATCTTTCCATTGTGAATAAACATTTATTTTTTTATATAAAACTTTGACTCTCATTTTGATTGCCTGTCAGAATGGATGAGAGAGAGAGAGAGAGAGAGAGAGAGAGAGAGAGAGAGAGAGAGAGAGAGAGAGAGATGAAGAGAGAGAGAGAGAGGGGGTTGGCGAAAGAGAGAGAGGAGAGAGAGATAGTGTGTATCAGTTTTGCCTACCGCTTTGGTTTCACGCATACCAAATATAAAAAACGAGATTACTATCTCGTTTACATATATTATATATATATATATATATATATATATATATATATATATATATATATATATATA
This sequence comes from Macrobrachium nipponense, assembly GCF_015104395.2. NCBI lineage: Eukaryota > Metazoa > Arthropoda > Malacostraca > Decapoda > Palaemonidae > Macrobrachium > Macrobrachium nipponense. The sequence continues at coordinate 2,729,217 of NC_087220.1, forward strand.
TATATATATATATATATATATATATAAATATATATGGCAGCTCTCTACCATCCCCTTCAAACCTTGAATAATAATAATAATAATAATAATAATAATAATAATAACATTATGAATCGTCTATTCTCTAACGCACATTTCCTAACTCCCCCCCCCCCCCCCGTCCCACAAAAAAAAAATATCCATTAAAAACAAAAAGCTCATTGTTTCACATATGGAACTCCAGTTACGAGCAACCCGCAGCTTTCAATGGCTCGTCTAGCGTGCAAACGAGAGCATTTCCATGATGATGATTGATAACTTCAACATAAACGAAAATAATACCGAAAAAAAAAGGACGATAATCATCTAACTCATCGACTGGAGAGGAGGAATGCAATAACGAGTTATTCTCGCAAGTAGTTGAATTAACAATAGAACCTTCTTAAATTCGTATACTTCCCCCAACCAACTTTATTTTCCCAAACCCTCCCCGTCCCTCCCTCCCTCCCTCCCTCCTCCCCTCACCCCCCTTCCTCACAGGAGTGGTATCAAATGACCCCGCCACCTTGTTGGGGGGGAAAATTTTCAATTAATCTCAGACTGAAGAGCTGGTAAAATAAGCATTGGGTCCAGATACTTTTACCGAAGATCTTACTTAACCTGATCTGTTTAGCTATCTAACTTGAGGACATTTTAATTATACAGACATTTATAATATAAACAAATATAATATCTCTGTATCTAAAAGGAAAGTTTCATCGTACATTATTCATTATCTTTTTAATCATAAACTGCATTATTTTCAATCAAAATATTACACTGTATCTAACAAGACAATTTAATAACATGCCTTTAATTTTGTTTTTAATCATATGCCCACTCTGTCTGTCTGTCTGTCTGTCTGTCTGTCTGTCTGTCTGTCTGTCTGTCTGTCTGTCTGTCTGTCAAACTCGTAGTTTAAAGAATCTATTTTTTTTTTTATGTATTATTATTTTGTGCTTCTCTGCTTCTCGCTAGGAATGTATTATTGAGTTTCTTTCGATATATGTTAATCCTCTTCCTTGTTGCAGTTGCTCTCTCTCTCTCTCTCTCTCTCTCTCTCTCTCTCTCTCTCTCTCTCTCTCTCTCTCTCTTCTGCAAAACTTTTTATTTTGAGTTACTCTTGTGACAGTTTCTCTCTCTCTCTCTCTCTCTCTCTCTCTCTCTCTCTCTCTCTCTCTCTCTCTCTCTCTGCAAGACTCTTTGCTGAGATTTCCTCCTGTAAAAGTTCCTCTCTCAGCAAAACCTGCTCCTAGAGATAAGTGAGCACACAATGTCTCTTCGGATGGACTAACAAGTCTTTAAGACATCCTAATCCTTGTAACTCTCTCTCTCTCTCTCTCTCTGAGAATTAAGTGAAGGCATCTATTACAAAGCCTCTGGTCTCTCAGCATCTCTCTGCATATAATGGGTACAAAATCATCTCGATAATATTTTTTTTCACGAAGCACATCCCATCTGCACCAGATATCAAAAGAGAGAGAGAGAGAGAGAGAGAGAGAGAGAGAGAGAGAGAGAGAGAGAGAGAGGGGGGGTTCGGGAAAAATATACCATTCTGTCGCTAATTTAGGTAGAAATCAGAATATGCTGAGAGAGAGAGAGAGAGAGAGAGAGAGAGAGAGAGAGAGAGAGAGAGAGAGAGAGAGAGAGAGGTATAATGTACACGATACGCTTTTCAAAAATGCAGACACGACAGAAAAATTGGCGAGTGGTTCTTTTTGACTTTTTCCTTTTTTCTTTTTACATGAAAGGGTAATAGAACGCTGAGGTTTTTTTTCCCAGCGTCATTTTTACCCTGAGAGTCAGAATATTACAAAGAGAGGGATGGCTCTTTTCCCATTTCCCATAGGCTTCAGTTTTTTTATCTATTTTTTATTTTTATTTTTGCCCTGTTTCTATCAATATTTGTGTTCAAAAGTGTTATGATACTTCTCACAACAAATATCAGTTTAGTATCACTATAAAAGCCATTATTATTATTATTATTATTATTATTATTATTATTATTATTATTATTATTATTATTATTATTATTATTATTATTATTATTATTATTATTATTATTATTAGATAAAACCTATAACATTTGAACAAGCCCACCAAAGGAGCCACTGACTTGAAATTCAAGCCTCCAAAGATTATTATTATAATATTATTATTATTATTATTATTATTATTATTATTATTATTATTATTATTATTAGATAAACCTATTCACATGGAGCAAGCAGGCCAAAGGGGCCACTGATTTGAAACTGAAGCTCCTAAAGAACGTTGGTTTCAACCTCCCACCGCTAAAAAAAAAAAACCATTACTGCAGCAGGAACTGATCACGATACAGAGCCAGTGATTTTTCATAGCCTTGGGGGAGACGCGAACCCCCAGCGCGACTTGTGACTGACAATGCCATGACACTAACCACTATACCAGCTGACCATTCACGTCTTACAAATTAATTTTTTGAAATACGAAAGAGCGTTAGGAATACTTTTCGACAAAGGACTGCTAGTGTTCGTAATTTTTCTAATTCTTTTAAAAAATAAATTAAGATAAAAAAAGTGCTAACTTTTATCTGTCATTTAAAACTCTCTATAATCTTTTGTGTTCCCATGCTATATAGAGGCTGAAAGTATCCACATCTTTCCGCATGTATATAAAAAAAAAAAATCTTCTGTGTTCCCTTGACACACAATGACAATTACTCTTAAAAATACGTAAGAATAACAATGGCGATAACAAAAATAAATATTTGAATAACAACCAAATATTGACTCTTTAAACAACAAACCTGAAAATTCCAAAGGTTGCATGAGCCAGACATAGAGAGAGAGAGAGAGAGAAGGAGAGAGTAGATAGAGAGAGGAGAGAGAGAGAGAGAGTTTCTTCGGCATAATCGAGTTTCCAGTGTATAATGCTGTATGAGCCTCGGCCCATGAAGCTTTCAGCAACGGCCCCGGTGGCGGCCTATCCTATAACGCTGCCAGACTTAGATAAGATAAAAACTACTGAGGGTAGATGGCTGCAATTTGGTATGATTGATGATTGAAAGGTGGATGATCAACATACCAATTTGCAGCCCTCTAGACGCTGTAGTTTTTAACATCTGAGGGCGGACAGAAAAAGAAAGTGCTGACGGACAACAAAACCATTCTCAGTAGTTTTCTTTAAACAGAAAAAAATGGAGAGAGGAGGAGGAGGAGAGGAGGAGGAGGAGGAGGAGGAGGAGGAGGAGGAAGAGGAGGAGGAGGCTGAGGAGGAGGAGGCTGAGGAGGAGGAGGATGAGGAGAGGAGGAGGAGGAGGAGGAGGAGAGAGAGGAGGAAGGAGAAGAGGAAGAGGAAGAGGAGGAGGAGGAGGAGGAGGAGGAGGAGGAGGAGGAGAAGGCCTCCAAACAACACAAGATCCCATCACTTCTTCCATGACGGAGATAAGAGGAGAGCCGTCACAGAGGCCCCGATCACGCTAGACCAAAACTTTGACAGATCACCCCAATCAACTTCGCCCTGAATCTCTCCCAAGGACTAAAGTCTTGCAAGAAAGAATTCCCGAGAGAGAGAGAGAGAGAGAGAGAGAGAGAGAGAGAGAGAGAGAGAGAGAGACAGGACGACGCAAGCAGACAAGAGACAAACTTAAGAGTTTGGACGGACAGAGACAAATGCTCAGGCGCCGATGGGTTTTACAAATGGGATTATATGGAGAGGATTTCGAGTGAGTGGGATTTCAAAGTGAAAATATTATTGCCTAGAGGGATGGAAATCGAGTTTTGAAGAATTAACATGTTTGAGATTTATTATTTTGAAGATTTATTATTTTTTTGGAGATTTAATATTATGAAGATTTTTTATTTTGGAGATTCAATATTATGAAGTTTTATATTTTGTAATTTAATATTTTGGAGATTCAATATTTTAAAGATTTTATATTTGCAAGATTTAATATTTGGAAAATCTAATATTTTGGAGGTTCAATTATTTAAATAAATCATATTTGGAATATTTAATGTTTTGG